>NC_081414.1:546491522-546797980 GCF_030272615.1 Cryptomeria japonica | reverse complement strand
TTTGTATTTGGGTTGGTGCTCAAACTGAGGTTGTTGCCTCATATGATTGGAGTTGGTGCTCTTTGTGAGTTGGTGCACACTTACGTAATCTGGGTTGGTGCCCATTTTTTGTTAATGAAAGCTATCGTATGCTGTGGTTTTTTACCTGAAAGGGTTTTCCACGAGAAATTTGGTGGTTGCATCTTGATTGTTGCTCTCTTTATGTTTTATGTGGTTTCATGCATTTAAAATACTGATTCATGCCCCCTCCCCACTTTCAGTATTTCCTGTGTGCTCCAGTCCTTATCACTCCCGTTAACCTATTTTGTTCATTTCTGTACATTAATATGATTTCTTTCTTTTTTGGATGGTAATGCATTCTTTCCATCCAAGAAAACACGGAAACATCCTGAACCTAAGATTCTAGATACCGTTCAAATTGTAAATATTTAGTGGCTAGTTATGGACATACCTTCAAATACATGCTTAAGGTCATGCTTAATCAGTGCTTGTGTGCTTCTAAACTATAATCACGTAGAATTTTATTGCTTTACATAGTGGTTTTGGCATTTTTGTGGCGTTAAACAACATGGTTAAGAAGGCTGTGTCTATTCTTGCAAAATATTGGTCTTTTGTTGTTGCTCATTTCTTCCTTTCTTATTCCATGTTCCCACGTGGCTAGTTAAGTGCTATTTCTGCTTAAATTTAAGCAGCTGGAGTGTTCCTATGGAGATTTTTTAATTACGGGAAAAGGATAAACTGGAATCTATTCCTAAATGGAGCAGCTACTGTTTAAGAATTGAAAATAAGCTTTGAAAAAAGAGGGGGTTGGGAGGTGGGGGGGAGAGTTGGAAATAAGCAGCAACTGCATATTGGGAAAAATGACATGTGGCTCCACAATTTTTTTTTCCTCCGTTTTATTTGCCTCCAATTTTTACTCCAAATTGTACTTGCAAAAATTATTATTAAAAATTTCATCTAAAAATACGGCTTAATTTCATTTAAATTTAAGCAGCAAAATTGAATATTCATGGGGCCACCAACTCCACCATTTGCTGCCCAAAAAGTTGAGCAGTGGCTGTGTAATGTCTCCTTGTTGAAGTAGGATTTATTAATAAATAATAATAATAAATTAAAATATAAAATAATAAAAATAAAAATTAATATAATTAAAATTTAGTTAAGTTAAATGAATGGTGGCATGAAATGAAAAGTTGTGTCTCCCTCAAACATGAGATATAAAAGGGAGAGAAGAGAACTTCATTTGTGGAAAAAGGGAAGAAAGAAAGAAAGAAAGAAAGGGAGCAAAGTTATTAAGGAAGCATTAATGGGAAGATGATATGGAAGTGACTCTTTCAAAGGGGCAGCAATGATGAAGGGCTGTGACCATTTCGAAGGGTGGTACTTGTGAAAGGTTATGACCATTAAGAAAAGGTGCGACTCTCCCTCACATTGGAGGATATAAAGTGGAGAAGTTTTCATTTGAGAAAGAAGGATCCATGGAATAGTACAAAATATCTGAAGCATTAAAAGTAGATATAGGACCAGGCCTAAATCAGAGATAAGAAAATCTGGAAGAATGATATGAACATTTATCAAAGAGATCAGAACACAAATACAAATCTGCAAACAATAATAAAGTAGGCATATAAGGAAAAGAAGAGGAAACATTAAATCAATAACTAGAGAATCAGACTTGATGTAATAGAAAGGATTCTCATATACAGATATATATATCTGAGTATAGGAAGCAAATCGGATTGATATAAACAGTAGACTTGTGCATTTAAAGAGGGAAACAACATCTAATTGAATCTGTTCAAATTACCACAGCAGACTGAAAATACATAACCTGCAATTATTCTACAAGTATATTGGGCAAGATTTAGTGTCCTCTCAAAAGTGACATTGCAAGTGATATCAGAGCATGTTCTTGCCAGCCTGAGGAATTTCACCTTTTGATTACTTTTCCTTGATACCTTAGATCAGGCGCTCATCCTCTGACTGGGGCGGAATTTTCATGTGGTCAAGGAATTCTGCCTGAGGAGAAAAAAAAAATCCTCCATGCCCCTTGTTTGGCACCCCCCTTCTAGCCTAGGCCCTGAATTGACCATGTACAGGAAAATGCCTTTTGGAGGAAAATTCCTCCATGAGCCTTGTTTGACGTTGTAGTACTTGCTTGGGTGCTATTTTGATATGGTCATGGAATTTTGGGGGTGGAAGAAATTCCTCCACCACCCCATTCTAGCGCCCACTTCTCCTCTTGGGCGCCAAATACTCTATGTCATGGAAAATTCGCCATGGAGGAAAATCCTCCATGGCCTCATTTTGGCGCCCACTTGCATTTGGATGCATTTCTCTGGATTTTTGCTCTGCCAAACTTAAGAAGATTTTTCAGTGCTTTCCACTTTTAAAATGCTCTCCACACTTGGCCATTTTTCACTCAGAAGCCTGCTTTTTCAAACTTTTCGAATTTAGAAATGTTCAGTAATGCTCAGTCTTCAGTGCCGGGGCACTTGCCTGTTGATGAACCTGTTAAGAATAGACTTACTATAAATAGTAAGTATTTCAAAATGTTAAGATTAGGGCAAAACAGGACGAGATGACACTTACTAAAAATAGAAATTGCTAAAAATAGTAAGTTTGATTTTTGGTGAAATAAAGACAATTCGGGAGGGCAGTGAAATCCCCCAAAAATAGGAACTTTCTAAAAATAGAAAGTTGCTTAGACTTCGCTCAAATTTCACTGGCGGGTTCCTTGGAGGGCTCCGATTCCAATCCAACGTTCAAATTTTCAAAAATCCTAAAGGAAATGCCTCAAATCCAAGTTTGAAGGGTAAAACCCTAAAACAAACAAAATAGGTTCCAGACTTAGCCAAATTTTTTCAAACGACTTGCAGACTTAACCAAATTGACCTTTAAACACTTGCAAACCGAGAAGGCTGACAAGATTGTCGTGAAAAGACCCAACAAATCAAAGCCAAAAGACCAAGAGGACCTAAAAAGTAGGGGGTCCCCATTTGGAATGGGGTGATGTGTGAAAACGTTACAATGTACTGCAATATCACTGATCCATCTTCAACATGCTTGCGGATGAAATGACAATGAAGCTCCACATGTTTGGTCCACTCATGGAAGACTGGATTTTTGGCTAATTTCAAAACCCCTTGATTATCACAAAACAAGGGAGTAGGTCTTGGTTGATACATTTGCATGTCTGCAAGCATCCTACGTAGCCAAATTGCCTCACAAGTTGCTTTTACTTTTCCTCGAGATTCTGCTTCGGTTAGGGAAAGAGCTATTGCTTGTTGCTTGTTGCTAGTCCATGTGACTACACCTGTATCCAAGCTGAAAACATGATACCCAGAAGTTGACTTTCTGTCATCAACACAACCTGCCCAATCTGAGTTTGTGAAACCAACCAGCCTAGGATCTTTGCTTCTGTTGTACATAATGCCAAAATCAGGAGTGCCCTTTACATACCTTAGCACACGCTTCATTGCAACTCAATGTTCAGCTTTTGGGACTAACATGAAGCGAGAAATATAGCTGATAGCATAACTGATGTCAGGTCTAGTGGCGGTGTGATAGATAAGGCTGCCTACTAGTTGCCTGAATGAAGATTCATCCACTACAGGTGAATCTGATTTGGCTGATAATTTCAGCCCTATCTCCATAGGTGTAGATGTAGGTTTGCAATCTTGCATCCAAAATTTATCCAACAGGCCCTTGGCATACTTTGACTGAGAAATGAATATGTGGCTATTAGTCTGCCAAACCTCTACACTGAGACAATAATGGAGGTCCCAAATCTGTCATATCAAAATTCTTGAACAAATTTTGTTTGACTTGCTTGATCAAATTTGCTGCATTGCTAGTAATGATGAGATCATCAACATAGATGACTAGAAATATAATATCATCACTAGTATGCTTGACATACAAATTGGGATCGAAAGGACTCCTCTGAAAGCCTTGATTAATCAAGCACTTATCAATTTTTATGTACCATGCATGAGGAGCTTGTTTGAGGCCATAGAGTGCTTTGACTAGTTTGCATACCCGGTGTTCTTTATCGACAACCTTGAAACTTGGAGGCTACGTCATGTAGACTTCTTCCTGCAAATCACCATTGAGGAAGGCACTCTTGACATCCATTTGATGCACTTTCCATCCAAACTGAGCTGAAAGAGTGAGGACAAGCCGAATGGTACTCATCTTGGCTGTGGGAGGAAATGTCTCCTCATAGTCGATGCCCTCCTTCTGTGAAAACCCTTTTGCTACTAACCGAGCCTTGTACTTATCAAGGGTTCCATCAACTTTATACTTGACTTTAAACACCCATTTGCAGCCAATGGGCTTCTTCCTTGGTGGAATATTTGACAATACCCAAGTGTTGTTTTTCAGAAGACTATGTTGCTCAACTGCCATAGCCTGTCCCCCCCTCAGGTACACCTTTAGCCTCTGAATATGTTTGAGGCTCATAAATACTGTGAATGTTGGCCATAAGAGCAAAATTAATTGTGTTCTAGTTGCTCTTGCCTCTAGTTGATCTACCCTCAATGAGCTCATCATCACGAAGATCATCGATGGTCTTGGCCCACCACTTAGGCTGGAGAGTAGAAGTACCAACATCTACTATAGGATGAAGAATATTACTTGGAATATTTGGAGCAAGCTCATCTGGATTTGGATCTAGATGTTCTTGAGGAAAGTCAGGTGGTGCAATGTCATGCCTGGGAGACCCCACAATTGTAGAGTCAACTGAATCTCTCCCATCAGGTGGAGCTAAGGGAAGGCAAACACCCATATCTGTAGCCTTTGGAGGCTGATCCTCAGTGCTCAAAACAAAAGGCTGAAAAGGCCCTTGTTCTTCATCAAACACCACATATCAATTGGATATGAGACGATCGGTGTCTACATCAATCAACCGATAAGCCTTATGGTTGTCACTGTAGCCGGTGAACATCAATTTCTGACTCTTGGAATCCAGTTTGGTGCGCTTGGCATCTGGAATCCAAACATAAGTTGTAGAGCCAAAAAATTTTAGATGACTGATTTTGGGCTTCTTGTCAGACCAAGCTTCCTCTAGAGTCATCTTCTTAACGACCTTTGTGGGAGACCGGTTTAGAAGATAGACCGCAGTGAAGACTGCTTCCGCCCAAAATTGCTTTGGAACATTTCTATGCTCCAACATAGATCGAGCCATCTCAGTGACTGTACGGTTCCGTGCTCAACAACACTGTTTTGTTGAGGGGTGTAAGGTGTGGTAAGCTAATGCTTAATGCCATGTGTATCACAAAAGTTAGTGAAATCTGTAGAACAAAATTCCCCTCCATTGTCGGACCGAAGAGTGACTATTTGACAGCCAGACTCTTTTTTCCACTAAGGCCTTAAACTTCTAAAACATGGTGAACACCTATGATTTCTGCTTAAGAAAATACACCCACATGCGCTTGCTGAAATCATCAACAAACAATAGAAAATACCCGCATCCAGTGATTGGAGTGTTCATGGGACCACAGATATCCGCATGAACTAGTTGCAAGACCTTGGATGCTCTCCAATTGTCTCCATCTGAAAACGGAGTCCTATGTTGCTTTCCAGCTTGACAAGCTCCTCAAACTCCATGATTCTGAGTTTGAATCTTAGGTAATCCAACAACTAGATCCTCCCAAGCCAACTAAGAGAGATAGTGAATATTCAGGTGCCCATATCGCTGATGCCAAAGAGTGCTGATGGAAGTACTCCAAGCTGCCATGGCGTGCTCTTGAGAATCACCAGAATCAACAAGTCTATAAAGACCATGATCCTCAATGCCAACAACAATTTTAGTGCAAGTCTCCCTGTCGACAATGTGGCACGTGCAAACCAAAGACAACATCCAGCTGTGGAGAATGCTGCATAATCTAATTGGCTGATAGTAGATTGAGCTTCATACCTAGGGCATAGTATACATCGAGAAATATCAAATCTCGTCCTCCAGATGAAATCTGATGTTGCCCTTTCCGACAACATTATACTCTTTGCCTCCTCCAAAAATCACTGTATCAGTGAAAGGCGCATACTTTGTAAACCGATCTCGATGATGTGTGAAATGCCGAGAGGCGCCAGAGTCAATGTACCAGGATGATGATGTGACATCATTAGATGGACGTTGGGCCATGAATGCATAGAAGGCAATTTCCTTCTGGTTAGGATGCGTGGCATAATTTTCTGCTTAGACCCTCCTTGTTTGAATTGCGTGGATGCTATCAACTTCCTACAATCTTTCACCAAATGGCCAAACTGATGACAGTAGTTATATTGTAAACTCTTCTTCTTCGAAGACTGCTGAGGTTGATCTGGACCTTGTCCTTTTTGTTGGAAGGACTGAGCTTTACCCTTGTTCTTATCCAAAGCTTTGGCTATGAAGGCCTGTTTAGTCGATGAACTAGCGCTGCTTCCAAACTGTTGCTTCCATCTATCTTGGTGGAGAAGCTTGTTGCAGAGATTAGGAAACTTCAGATCAGCACGAGTAGAAGAGATATTGAGAGTATCAATGATATGCTCGTAGGATCGGGGTAGACTTTTCAGTGTGATCACTACTATATCTTCTTTTTCCATGGTTCGACCGATAGCCTCCAACTGGTCACAGATGTCCTTGATCTTCGTAAGATGTGCCTAGATAGATGTATTCTCATCCATCATGATAGAAAACAACATATTCTTTAGAAAGAAAGCTCGGCTCTTGTCGGATGTCTCATGAAGACCCTTCAAGAGATCCCAGATCTCTTTCGCTGTTTTACTTGAAGACATCTGAGGGAGTTGATCATCTTTGATTGATAACTTGATAAACATAACAGCCTCTCGATTGCACTCATCAAATTTATCCTGGTCTATACTTGTTGCTACAGGACGAGAAGCCTTGCCTAGAACAATTTGATCAAGGTAACGATATTCAAATATCGTCAACATGCGCTATTTCCAAGTATTGTAGTTGTGGCCGTTGAAATTTTGATTGTGCTTCAACATGATTTTGGTCAAAGATGCCATCACGGAAACCGAGGTTGAAACAAGTCAACTTGGTGAAAGCACAAAAATTGAGGTAGAAGAAGTTGATAAAAAAATCAGAATAGAAACAACTGCACAAAGAATTTGAAACTTTGGAACAAAATTCGAGGCATGAATCCCAATGCACGCATTTTGAGGTTTTTCTGAAAAACCCAGAAACTAAAATTTCCTGCAAATGTGAAACCTGAATATTTTTGAAAAATAATATTGATTAAAAAAAAAAAACAGTCTATACACATCTTTCATACCATTGGGGAAAAAATGCAGATAGAGAATAGGGTGGATCAAAATCCTAGCCACGAAACTCGGAAAGATCGCTGATAGAGAACAGGGAAAATCGTTTGCAGAAAAAAATCCCCCGTTATGAAAATTCACAAAAAAATATTGCGCAAGCATTGGAAAAAATCGTGAAAATTATCCACGATGGTAATGCCGTCGCTGGAAAAAGCGGCTAGAACAAATGCAAAAAAATTGCCGAAGCACACAGTTGCCGCATTGCAAAAAACGCGAAGAAAAAAAACGTGACCCTCAGAGACAGAGCCGACGTGGGGAGAAACACACTGCCACTAGAAAGCAAAACCCTTGTCACGGGAAAAACGTGATGTAAAAAAAATGTCTGCCGGAAAATAGAAACTTAGAGCCGCAAAAACACCTGCAAAAAAATTCACCCAGGAAGAGAAAAAAACCTGTTTTTTTTTCTTTAAAAAAATAGATTTTAAAAAAAATCTCTCCAAGAAAACTTTGAAATTTTTCAATAAAAAAAACTTTTGAAAATTTTAATTTCCATGCTTTGATACCATGAAAAATAATTGAATGAATTAATTACGAATATACAACGTATATAAAGAAATTACAAGATGGTGTTCTAAAAAGAACAAACTGTAAAGCTAAAGCTTCAACATGAAGCTAAAATGCTTAATAAAGCTAAAAAGCTAAATAATAAAAATCTAACTATGCGTCTTTATAAAAGAAGCAATAGTTGCACTTAAAAGACTAAATGAACTAAAAAGCTAAAAAGCTGAATGACCATTAATAAAAGAACTAAATATAACTGACTAAAATATAATTAAATATTCTAATAGGTTTTTGAGGGCCTCAGCAACCTCGGCCTCCAGCTGATCAAGATTCTAAGACAGATTCTTCATATCATGCAAATCATTTTTTCCTGCTCCATGAACTTCTTTAGGTTGCCTCGAGTTTGATAACACAGGCCCTTCTCATCAATACCTTGTTTACCCTTATCAACATTATCCAGATCAATAAAAGTATTATTAGAAGACTTAGAAGCTTGAAGCTTCTGACATTTTTCAATGAGAACCTTTATGCTCTTGGCACTGCTGTGAATGGTCTTGTAACTCATATTGACTAAATTAGAAGTCTTCAACCTTGTTATTAGCAACACAGATCATGGTTTCCTTGTTTTGGAATGATAAATATTTGTCATATAAGGACATATGATAAAATCCTTTAATAATGCATTTATCCAATACATCATCTGGTGTCAAGAGTTCATTTGATCATTAAACATATATTCTTCAAAATTTTAGCCTTTTAGGAAATTAAAATGATCAAACTACAAAGTTAAAATATGCTATTTTTAGATATATATGATACTGAATCATCTCTTTCACACAATAACAGAAATGATAAGAACATGAAATCATTTATATTGCTGCTAGGATTGACCAAAATAGGTAAATGGGACTTAAAAGTACGACTAATGACATTGGCATGTGGAAGCCAAAAAGAAGATTCAATCCTTGTAGTGACAAAAGACTGCAAGCTACTAGCTAAGAACACACATAAAAAGAGAGTCGCTGTTTCAAAATCCCAATGATGCTACCTGTCAGACAAGGATAGCTGTGTAATAACTAATAAGAGTGACAAAGTCATCATACTTAGATGCAAATGGCTTGCTTTTGCACCATGTGAAGATTCAATATTGTTGGAACTATGTCAGAATTCACTGCATATCAACCAAAAAGTTCAAAATTTAGCAAATACCATTACAATCCCTAAAATGTCATTTGAAGTCATCAATAATATTTGTCCGTAGGAATGCATAAGAGTTTATTATAATTCCTACAAAAAATTGCTATTTCACAATCCTGAAATTCCATTTGTTTTCAGAGAATGGTGAAGATCCGCTGCATTGGGGCAAGGCATTTGGGTGGACAGATGATGGCCATGATAGCACCCAAGTGCTAGGATTCCTTTATAAACTGAATCAAAACTGCAATGCTAAGTTTGACATTAAATGAAGTTATCATTGTCTTCATTGTCTTCCTGCAAAGCTTGAAGTGAAAGGTGCAAAGGAAAGCTGGAAAAAGTTGAAAAGCAAAGGAAACAGCTGTATGTTGATGGCTTTTCTTCTATGATGATAGAGAAGATGGCAACATTCCAAAAGTGAAATACACAAGAGAAAGTTGAGAGAAGCTAATGCAGAACTGTGGTCAGAAGCCAAGCAATCAAATTCAGATGAAGGAAATGGATGGGAGGACGACAAAATAAAAGTTCTAAAAGTAATTGTAGTCACCTTTGGCTAATGTTATAAGAGTAATAAGAGGAAACCCTGTAATAGTTATAATTTACAATAATCAGAAGGGTATTCCTGTGATTCTTGTGATCGATGGTATAAAGTTTATGATTCATATTTTCTCGTATCATTACAATCTAATAATTTATATTTTAGGTTTTAAAATTTTCATAAGATTTTATTATAATTTTTATATAGTATTATGATTTTATTATAATGTAATATATTCATAAATATATTAATATCATAATAAAATTATTAAATAATTTAGATTTATGGTTGTTGAATTTAATCATGAATTTCTTTTTTCAAATTTTATCATGGTCAAATTTAATTTGAATTTTTTCTTTACCAAACTTGCTCACGAACCCAAACCTTGCAACTTAGGTTGGAACTGTACAATGCTTTTTGAAACTAAACAACCTTGAAGTAAGTTCATCTTTGGCTAGGGTCTTATATGGTAATACATTCATTTGGATCATCCTTTCTTATCTTTTTATTAAAGTATTAGTTTGTTTTGAACTTTCCAGAGCTATCTTTGACAAGATGTTGGTTTATGTAGTGTTCATTGTCAAGTATTGATGCAGAGTGTACCAATATTAGTCAGGGAAACTATTTTGCTTCTTTGCTAACATATATTTGGTTAAGGGATGAAGTTATCTTTTGTACATGTGGGATAGTAGCTGACATTTTGAAATTTTGTGTAGCAATCTGCTCTTTGTGGGAACTGTGCTTTATTCTATTATTGATTGAGTCACAATCTGTTTTCTTGTTAAAGAAGAGCATTACAAAGTGAATTATCTTTTCTATTTTTATATAGCAGCAAATATTTAATGGAAAATTTAAATTTATTTTATACTAACTGCCAATGTAACAAATCTGTTTGAAAAACCCACAAGTTTTTGGCTTTCAAATACATAATTCAATAAGGTAGTTACAGCAGGAATTAACTTGTTATTGCTGTCAGAAGTTAATAAAGCCTTTTGGGATTCTATAGGTTGGATGTTGGCGCTTACCATGCATCAAGCTGGGTGGTTGTTGTGGTCAGAGGCATGAAGCACATGAACTAGAAAATAGTGCCGAAACAAAATAGGGGAGATAATGGCTCAAAGCGTAAGAAAGGAAACAGGTTTCCCTCAAAAATTTTGGGAGGATCCCTCTATTGTAAAGTGGAACAAAAGAACTGCTCATGTTCCCTTGCACTGTCATGCAACAGTTGAAGGTACCAATTTGTACGACTGCTTGTTTACATGAGTAATAAATAGGTTGGAGGGATTTTGGTGAACATGTAACTTGCTATTTTTCTATAGATATCGATGGTGGATAAAATCGTGCTTAATGTGTAGGTTATGGAAATTATTGTGATTCAATTCTATTGCATTGGCCTGGCAGATTTAAATGTTGACCAATGCTTTTTTGGATTAAAATCTACAATATGATAAACTTGGAAATTGGATGTTTTAACTGTATGTAGATTATATTAAACTTCAAAGTAATATCATGCAGTTATTTCTCACTTTCTCATCATAGCAGGCATGTGGGCAATACCTCCATATTTAGCTGTGCAAAAGCTAAGCCTCCACTCTAAGTTTAAAACTTAATTGCGTGCGTCATATGGAAAAGCTTTAATATTCTCAATATATTTTAATATAAAATATTTATTACTTTTTGATCACCAAGATTGTTGAAATTATACTTTCAGATTTAATGGAAAACTCAGAAACTGAATCTTAATTGATTTGCTGTTTAGTTTAGTGACTTTCAGAATTAGGCATAAACATAAAGATGAACAATAATGAAACACGACACACAAATACCCTGGGAAAACCTCCTAAGTGGAAAAACCCAGCAATAAAGACCCACAGGTCTGATTATGCATTCAATTCCAAAGGTTAACAATGTGTACTTAGCTGCAACTCAGATCTGAGATTTGTATTCTGCACACTTGCAGAAATCTGATCTGCTTCTTTATCATGAACAGGTTTGCACTAGGTTCTTACTTCCACAGGGAATAAGACTGCCCTTTCCAGTGAATATATTTGCTTCGGGTCTGTATCAGATCTGCACCTTGAAGAACTTGCTATCAACAGCAACAAAGTATCAGATCTGCACCTTGAAGGACTTGCTATCAACAGTAACAATATTCGCTATGATCTTGAACAAATTCGCTATAATCTCCTTGAACAGATTCGCTAAGTTCAGTATCAACTTTCGCACCTTTAAAGCAGATATCCTTTTTCGCTGTTTGTGTGTGTATTGAATGGCAAATGACTTTGTTATCTATGAGCTCTAACGTGCAAGTTTTCCTTTGGGGTCGGCCCCATATTTGGCACCCATATTTTATATTTAATCTTCACACATTACCTTAATTGTTCTGCCCTATTTAAGGGTCACACGCTACATGGGAATAAGACCCAGCTGAGTCTCCACGTTACATCAAGAAGAAGGGCCCAGTCCTATAAGGATTCGAATCCTTATTTATTTTCCTCACTAAGTTACAATAAACTAACACTCCCTCTTAACTAGGGAGGAAAATAAATACATAACCATATTCACATGGACAATCCCATGGCATGAATAATTACAATGTTTAAGATTAGGGCCCAGCCCTAATAGTACAATCAATATACAATTCGTGATTTGATCATGTAATTACATTACAATGAACCTTTAAATGATCTTCTCTTGCAATGCCTGTAGAGGATGAAGCGAACGCTTCATAACTTTACACTTTCTTGCGGACCTGCATGTAACACCATAATTTTTCATCATGCACATCCACAGAGGATGACAGAGACCTTTCCATATGCACACTTGCAATAATTAACACTCAAAGATATATATAACCATACAACATAAATCATGCACAACCGCAGAGGATACATAAGCTTCTTCACTGAGAAGAACAACCTGTCACCTTGCACACCGTAGAGGGTGAACTCACCTTGCACTCTGCAGAGGGTGAGAAATAACCGCCACCTTGCACTCCGCAGAGGGTGAGAAATAACCGCCACCTTGCACTCGACAGAGGGTGGATTCACCTTGCACTCCGCAGAGGGTGAGCGAGCACTGCCACCTTGCACTCGACAGAGGGTGGATGATATTGCACTCGACAGAGGGTGGATGATACACCCAGTGTATCATAGAATATAACCATAACACTTGTTAGTTTCAACATAGAATATAATAAAGGAAAACATTTGCAATAATCAAGTAACACATTTATCAATTCCATCATTAGAGCAATAGATCACAATGATTAGAAACCAGCAATAAGATTTTACTGAGATAAAGAGTATTTTAAAGATGTCACGGGACTCCCTCTAAAACCCTATCTAGAAGATAAATCCACAACAAATTTCTGACTTAAAGTTGGAACCAAACTTAAATCTAAAACAGAATTTAACTTAAGGATGGATCAACAAACCAATAGATCAAAGGAGGAAATCTTCATGATTGTGAGGATTTGATACTTCATTTATGTTTGCATTTTCTTGCTCATCCTGAATTTGACAGTCCCTTCCAAAGTGGGCACGCTTGTTGCATCGGAAGCATCGGATGTGGGATAAGTCTCTTGGTCTTTTCTTTGAAGGAGGGGCAGGAGAGCTGAAATCTCTATATCTCTTGAAATCATTCTTCTTCCACTGGCTGCCTTCCTTCTTAGCCAAGAGGACATGTTGCTCATCATAAGGGTTCTTAATTTTTCCTTTCGCAGCCAGCCGAGACTCTTCTTGAATGCAATCTCCCATTAATTGATCAAACTTAGGAAGATCAACTCTGGCACAGATTACTTGAACAAATGGTTCGCAAGAGGGAGGAAGACCATTTAGGGCAGTCATAGATAAGTCACTGTCTTCAATGCTCTTACCAATGGTGGCAAGCCGATCTCTCAGCTGAGAGATTCTCATGAAGTAAGCAGCAACAGGTTCTTCTTTCTCTAATTTGATGTAGGAGAGCTGATTCCTTAAGGCAAGGATGTAGTTGGTATTGTTGACTTCGTACATCTTTTCCAATGTAGAGAACATCTCCTTGGCGGACTTCTTCATGGAGATGGATGGCACCAAATGATTTTTGACGGAGTCTATTATTATCCTTTGAGCTTGGAAGTCCTTCTTCCAATCTTCTTTCTCACTTGCACCCTTAGGTTCCTTAGCATTCTTGCTAACATATTCAGCAAGATCATTCAATGCCATCATTATCTTGACCTTCCAAGAAGAGAAATTTGTGTGACCTTCCAACCTATCTTCAGACCTGATATAAGAAGCTATGGGGACTAAACTTTTGAACAGCAGGTTAGAAGGAAGCACAAATCTGATTACAGCCTCTATACAGACCTAGGGCTCTGATACCATGTCGAAATTGTTAGATTCTAGTAATCAGATTTGCAATCGCTTAACATATAGGTGCAGAAGTAAATAATGTACAGTAACAGAAATAAAGCACATAAATAGAGATGCACACAACACAAGACTACCCTGGGAAAACCTCCCCCTTGGAGGAAAAACCTAGCAACAACAGATCTTCAGATCTGATTATAATAGGCAGAAATTATAGTTACAAGTTTGACCCAGCTAAGGCACAATAACCGCAGATGACAATAGATAGAAACCGACTTATCTCAGTCCTTCGGATGCAAGGAAATTACAAGACAATGAATTTGCTTTCCTTCGATGATGGTTCACTGTGCTTCTATGATGATATGCTGCGCTGCCCATCAATGATGTTCACTGTCTTCATACAATAGATGCACAACAGATGAATTTCACCTAGCAGATGTAATTTGCACCATACAATGACAATTCGTTGTCCTCCTAACTGAGTTTGCAGACCTTCAAGGATAATTTGCACAGTTGGAGATTTCGCACCTAGAGCAGATTTGAATCGCACTTTTGGAGCAGAGGTATTCTGTGAACTTGCTTGAATAGTTTCCTTCCAAAATGAATCTGTATTTATACAAGGTAGAGTGAATGCATATAGGGTCGGCCCAATACATTTTGGCGCCTAAACTCACTTTAATTCACACGCCACATAATGAGGATGGGTCCACACGTTAGCCCACACGTTTGGTAAATAGGTCCATGCGTTTTGAATATTATATGTTAGGAATATAAGGGAAGTAGGGCCCAGCCCTATAATGATCCGAACAACATTGGAATAGGGCCCAGCCCTATTTGTTTTACATATTAGATTGAGATAGGGCCCAACCCTATTTAATCCTAATGGATTCGAATGTTGCCTTTGGCAATTCGAATCCATTATAAATATTTTCCAAACTAGTTACAAAACAACAGAAATTAGACTTTCAGATTTAATGGAAAACTCAGAAACTGAATCTTAATTGATTTGCTGTTTAGTTTAGTGACTTTCAGAATTAGGCATAAACATAAAGATGAACAATAATGAAACACGACACACAAATACCCTGGGAAAACCTCCTAAGAGGAAAAACCCAGCAATAAAGACCCATAGGTCTGATTGTGCATTCAATTCCAAAAGGTAACAATGTGTACTTAGCTGCAACTCAGATCTGAGATTTGTATTCTGCACACTTGCAGAAATCTGATCTGCTTCTTTATCATGAACAGGTTTGCACTAGGTTCTTACTTCCACAGGGAATAAGACTGCCCTTTCCAGTGAATATATTTGCTTCGGGTCTGTATCAGATCTGCACCTTGAAGAACTTGCTATCAATAGCAACAAAGTATCAGATCTACACCTTGAAGGACTTGCTATCAACAGCAACAATATTCGCTATGATCTTGAACAAATTCGCTATAATCTCCTTGAACAGATTCGCCAAGTTCAGTAAACCTTTAAAGCAGATATCCTTTTTCGCTGTTTGTGTGTGTATTGAATGGCAAATGACTTTGTTATATATGAGCTCTAACGTGCAAGTTTTCCTTTGGGGTTGGCCCCATATTTTGGTGACCATATTTTATATTTAACCTTCACACGTTACCTTAATTGTTCTGCCCTATTTAAGGGTCACACACTACATGGGAATAGGACCCAGCTGAGTCTCCACGTTACATCAAGAAGAAGGGCCAAGCCCTATAAGGATTCAAATCCTTATTTATTTTCCTCACTAAGTTACAATAAACTAACAAAGATCCCATAAGGGTGAAGTAAGAGCATACAATTGGTAGATATTATTAATCACCATGTGCTCACCTAAACCTTGTGAGGGCAAGGTGAGAACATACAGTAAATGAATAATGATTTTTTATTTATTATTTCCAATAATAACAGTGCCTAGAAAGATGTAACAATGGACTGCAAAAATAATAAAGATATGCTGAAGCTTCAAAGAATAACATGCATATATGAACAATGCTTCTTCCACAATAAATTGCTTCTTCAATGATTACAAAATTTATGCTTCCACAACATGTTGAATATTGAGAAATACAAAATACAAAACTTGTTGCGAATACCAAAATATATGCTGAAATCCAAACAAAGCTTGTACTACAAATACAACCTTTGTGTGAGTTGTCCTCAGTAAATCAGAGGGTTTTCATTCTCCAATCTCCAAGAAATCAAAGGTGGTTCGTCCTCTAATCTCCAGAATCCAAGAGTTTTCGTCACTGAATCCTACAGCTGAACACAAGGCTCAAACTATGACAACAAAGACTGGATAAATTGGCAGATGAGTCAAAGGCCAATGAGCTCCTCAATATATAGCATCAATAGGTCTCGTTTTCCCTCCCAAAGATAACAATTAAAAAGTTAATGAGATTCTTTTCTAAAATTAGCTCTACTCTCTTGTAATTCATTAAGTTCTTGTCATAGAATTTGTCATGAAGAAGCTGCCAAGTTTTTCTGGGGTTGCAACAATCTTTTATGGAAACCCACACCCCCATATTGTTTATTATTATTTTTTTTGTAGCTACTAAGCCATGGCCCCTTTATTAAAATTTAAAATATTTCATATCCTTATAAGGAAAATAAGGATAGAGCCCACATAAGCTAATTAATTAAAAGGGACATTACAAAAGTAGAGAGCACTCTCATATCAAACTGGAGTTGCATAGTAATTGTTGTGCTCGGCAGTTTTTCTGTAAGATGTGCAACATATTAGCTTTTATTGCTTAATGATTTGCTATGATTTGTTCACACTGTTGCTGGTTCCATTTACGACAGTGCATGTATTGATAGTTTAGGCCCCCCTTGTAATGTCCCCTATTTGGATCCCAAAGATTTTCTGTGCCTAAATTCTTAAATTGCCTGCAGCTTCTTATTTTGGTACTTAGTGTTAGCAATTTTATAAGATTTATATTGCCAGACAGGGTTCAGAAATAGAATGACTGTTATTTTAGATCTACAGTGTCATCTAAATGGAGTACTGTAATATAATAGATATCAATCTATAAGTTTAGATGCATATTAATCTTATAGATATACCACTATGATATCTGACTTGGTCGGAGTTTCTGAGACTAACGACTTGACATTTATTACAGCAATTATAACTTCAAGTGAGTAGCGAGTATTACTACTGGTCTGCTAGTATTTAAATATAACTGTATATTGTTCTGGAGGTGAGACGGTCATGGGCTGTTACCAGTTATCTCTTCGAATATAGGCGAAATATCTATTATTGATCGATCTGATTCTGTCCTTCCCTAAGTGATGTAATGGATGCAAAAATATATGTTTACTCAACCTATTGGTTGTGTCTCTTGGAGTATAGAGACACGTTCATTGGTTATGTCATAATCGCATCACTTCAATATATTACTGATTATTGTGATCCTTAATGAATTGATTTGCTTCCTTAATCATGTTTGATGTCTTTCTTATATCGATATTGTATGGAGATCAATAATTAATAGTTCGATGGTATTAATGTTATCGGCTTCATCATTCACAGTTGGAACTGTGGATGGATTGGATATGAGATATCATAGATCTGATTAAAGAGGTTCATTCATATGGACGATAATTAATTGCCATGTGATGTTCCCTTATCGACGTGGCAGAGGTCTATGTGCCTTTCAACAGGAAGGATTGTTTTGGCGATTACCAACATTAACGGCAGTAACATTGAATACTACCCAAAAACTTCTATTTGCGTCCATATACTCAGGACGAAATACCCACACAGCAGTGGAAGATTAATGGGCCTCAAGTCTAGCACTTGAATACGATTCATATTTCCACTAATTATAATATATATAATCTGATTTATTTAGATCGCTAATTCTCAGTCGATAGATGACAGTTATTCTCTCCGTAGTTAAATTGGTAATCTTTATTTTAGGAGTTTTATTTGTCTCAAAATATGTTATTATTTGATAAATATGAAATTAATATATTAAATCTTGTTTAGTATTTGTTAAGATTTAGTTCATTCTATTTATTTATTTGGTTATGTATATATATATATTTTTAATTATATTATTATTTATTGTTAAATTTTATTTTAGAGAGGGCATTATATGGGGACATTACACCCCTTGGGCCTCCCTTGCATTTGGAAATGCTATAACATGCATATTAGCTTTTATTGTTTAATGATTTGCTGTGATTTGTTCACATTGTTGCTGGCTCCATTTACAACAGTGCATGTATTGAAAGTTTAGGGCCCCCATTACATTTGGAAATGCTAGAACATCTAGGATCATAAACAGATAGTTGGAGTCACTTGATCAATATGGTCAAATAAATGGAAATGTTGCAAAATGCTGGAATTTGCCCATATTAACTGAATTTCAAATTCAGTTTGCAGTTTAGAGTACAAAATTACAAGAATGCTTAATTGAGGTCACTGGTGTGCCTTTTACCATGGTCCCACAATGCTTGGCTAATGCTCAAAGAAGATAGTCCTAATAGTAAAAACATTGTAATAATAAATTAAATCATTGTTTTTTTGTTGGTTGGAAGACGTGCTTGTGAACTTTTGTTGTTCTATAATTAGTCAATGATGGTAGATGAGTTCTCTCTTTTGTGTTTTGTGCCCATTTAATCAATCTTTGGTTATTGCAAAACAGTCTGTGTCATGACTCTTTAGAATTTGATATGTGTTCGAAATCTTGCTCCAATACCATCTTTGTTTATTTGAACTATATGTTTTGTGATTGAAAGGATTGAGATGCTCGGCTTTAGCAATTTTTTTATACATTTGGAAATGCTCTGGGACTTGTGTTTGTATAAGGAAGACAATTAAACTACATTTCTGTGATTAAGAATATAATAATTGAATTTTGTAGGTCAGTCTTCATGGTAAATTTCTATGGGATAAAGTTACATAATATCAGTGGCAATACTATGTGATATCTTGAAGTGCTTTATCTTTTACTCATGACCAGAGTGAAAAAAAATGTGTTCAATGCAGGAGCTTTAAGATTTTGGATTGAGCGCAACAATGTTGATTTCGAGGCTGCTACTCTGGCAGCATGGGGAGATGAATCTGTTTCGGCTTCTCTTGAGAGTGCTGCATTTTGGGTCAAAGAATTACCTTATGTTATGTCTTTGAGTGGCTACTGGAATTTCTTTCTAGTTCCAAATCCTGAAGAAGCTCCTCAGAAGTTTTATGAGATCAGCTTTGACGACTCTACATGGGGAACCTTGCCAGGTAAGTAACTCATCATTATAAATATTTTATCATAACTTTTCTGGCACTAATAATACAATTGGATCATTCCTTGTTTTAAGTATTTTTATATTTGTTGTCTTGACTCTTAATCCATCTCACAGCCATCTTCCCGTGCATTTTATCCTGTCCTTACTCCCATTGTTTCTCCTTGACAAACATGGATTCTAGTTGTTGATTTTGTGAAAGTGAGAAACGTAAAAAATTGAGAGTATAAGGAAGCGAGACTAATTAATAGCAGAGCTTCTGTTATGGATTCTATTCTGAGGCCCACAGATATATGTAGAAAACTTTGAAGTGTGAAATTCTCAAATAAACATACCGTTTAAGATTAGTCTACTTTTTCTAATCCATATTTTTTTCTATTGAAGTCTTATTGAAAAAATAAAGTTTCAGGAACAGAAAATGGTGCTACTAGTATAGGCTAGCTACTCTACTTGAGTGCACAAGGATATGATATGCACAAGCATTTGAAAACCCATTTGACAAGTATTCCTCCTGGAACTGGATAGGACATATTGTGACATTATACAAAAATGAAATTTGAGAATTTTCTACACTTGCGTTTTGTGATTTCAGGGACCTTTGGAACATTTGTTTGGGTACAAACTTTACTGATCAAAATGTATGCCTAAAACCATTTTGGTGGTTGTAGAGGATGGCCGAATTTCTCCAAAGCATTCTGTGGTGTGAAATTCCAACCAACAGTGAAGGACTTATGCCCTCGACTAGATGACCTCCTAGTTTTTGGCATTTTTCCAATTGCAACTTGGATGAGTCTTCCCCCCTTGGGAAGCAATGAGCCTCATTGCTTCAAAATTTGATTTGTAATGATCATAATAACTTCTTATTACAAAAGTGATTTTCTTTGACTTGAGTGCGGAGATCTGCCAAAATTCATTTTTATTAGTTGTGAAAATTCTCAAGTTGGAACTCCAACAAACCAACATTTACAATTGTTGTAGTTGCTCTTCTTGCACAATTTTAAAAGGATGAAGATTCCAACAGTGAATAGACTTCTGATTTCTTCTACCACAATTACCATGGTGGTTTGAGAAGATTCTACAATGTGCCCAATACCAAAATTCTTAGGCCTCATCTATAGCCCAAGAGATTTGAACTCCTTGATCATCTTTGCCAAGGTCTTAACCATTGCATCCCTTTTTGTCAACATCTTAATAGTTGATACTAATTCCTCTAGTGTGTTTTTCAAAATGCCAAATGAATATGAAGGATAATGTATGTGTTGGACATTAGAAAGGCTTACCATGTTCTCATTTTTTTATATTTGGACTGAAATGGTGATTGAATTATTAACAAAGGAGAGAAAACTCCTTAAATAAGCAAATTACAAACGATGTTTCTAAAACAGAAATGATCAAAACGAAAACAATAAAATAAATTTACTAAAACTAACTAAAGTACATAAATGACCATTATATGCTAAATATTAACAATATTACTTTAATACCCTCCCTCAATGGTCATTCTACTAACTACACCAAGTTGCCCCCTAAATTTTACAAACTTGTCTGGGCTTAGAGACTTGGTTAGAATGTCCGCAGTCTAATCCTTAGTTGGAACATACTGCAACATCACATATCCATCTTCAACAAGCTGTCATATGAAGTGATAATGGAGCTCTACATGCTTCATTTGCTTGTGAAAGACTGGACTCTTGGTAGGCTTTAGCACCCCTTGGTCGTCATAGAACAAGGGTGAAGGCCTTGCTTGAGACATTTTTATGTCAGAAAGCATCTGCTGAAGCCATACTGCCTGACATGCTGCTTTAACAATTCCTCGATATTCTGCTTCAGTCGAGGAAAGAGCTGCTACTGCCTACTGTTTCTTACTGGTCCATGTGTTTGCACCCGTGCCAAGACTGAAGACACACCCATAAGTAGACTTTTTGTCATCAACAAAACTTGCCCAATCTGAATCTGTAAAACCAATCAGTTGAGGATCATTGCTTGTGTTATATAGAATGCCAAGGTCACCTGTCCCTTTCACATATCTCAATACACAATTTGTTGCAACCCAATGTTCCATTTTTAGCAGTTTGGACAGGGTCCTTATCTTGTAGCAGTTCAATGGTCTTCATTGCTCAGCTTCATCCTGGATTCTGTTGATAATCAGTATTGAAGTCATAAGTGATTTAATTAAATATTATTTCCTTATCCTGAGGTTTAATATTTAATTATTTTATTACTGATTAATGTTATATTGGGTGACTTAGGAAAAGACATTTATATCTAATATCAATGTTATTATTTCCTAAGTTAGGTGTTGAAATTTGAAGAATGCATTAAGTTATTGTTGAAGACTTAGGCAAGTTCGAACTTGTTTAATTATTGGTTAAAATGCAACTTGGGTGCCCACCTTGTGAAATGAAATGAAATGTTATTTGGATGCCATGTGATTGTTGTTCTCAAATTCTGATTCCCTTGTCTCCTCTGTAAGAAAATTAGAGCTTCTGTCGCATAAAGGGAGAACAATGAGAAAATAGAAATCCAGAATAACATATAACAAGGTTTATCACAAAACCTTCTACACTTTAAGCTTATCCTAAGCTTAGGTGGGTATACCTCTTGTGAATACTTTCACAATTATAATATAAGATCCACAGTAAACCAGTGCTAGAAATCTGTAAACCTCATCACCTCAACAATACTGAAACAATAAAAGAAAACCTGTGTTCATTTTCAGTTTTGACCCCAAGAAAGATAGAAAACTCCACAAATAATATCAATGCCTTATCCGGGCTACAGAGTCACCCAAAACTAGATAAGAATTCTGAATCAGGACATTCACATACATTTTATCACTTCGGCTTCACCAACCTAATATATGCCTGACATATATATATATATATATATAAGTTTTTCCTTTATGCTAGACCTAGTCATCAAATTCAAGCAGAAAACTATTGATTTACTAACAGAAAGATTTCACGTATATTTAATTCCCCTCCTTGAGAGAAAAACCTAAAACATGTCTGTAAGATTGCCTTGCAAACCCTATCCAATCAAATAACCCTAGATTATTTAAAAGAAACCAGTAAATCAATGAATGCATACAATAAGACAACAGAGGTCTCGGCTCAAAATGCTTTGATCTGTATATTAATATTCATTTTCAAAATCGTACATAACTCAAGGTGATTTCTGAAAGAACCAGAAAACCTTCTATATATTTCGGTAGAGTTTCTTTACAAATTCTTGTGATGATTCTTTTTGAAGTCTTGGTATCCATTTATAATGATATGGATGCGAACAAGCTTCAGACTTTCCTAGGAATAGTTTTGTTACAACCATAATTTCCTCTTTAAAAGAGGTTACAACCATTTTCATTCCTAACTTCCTGAGGGTTGTTGCAAAGCTGCCACATCAATTAGCTATTCTTGAGCCTCCTCTTCTTGCATCATATATTTGTCTTTCCATTCTTGAAACTCGTCATCACTAGGCCAAGAATAACTAACAATTTTCTTCTTTAGCTTATTTAATCTTTTCCAAGTGCTTCTTAACTGCTTGACTTCTGCCTCCAAAAAACCATAATGTGACTTCATCTTTTCAATTTCTTCAATTGTTCGAATAAATAAAGATGTGTCATCTGAATTGATAACATTATTTATCCGTTGTGACAATTTATGGCCTAACTCACCAAGCCATACCTCTTCATCCTTTATCTTGCTAGTACTAACAAAACCTCCAGGAAATAATTCAAATTTCTGATCAGTGTACTCTTTCCTGTACAGGTTTGCTTTTCTTTCTAGACCAGCTCTTCCTTCTGCTAACCTGGACATACCTTTTACTAACTCACGAGTGGACTTAATGGTGGCATCAGCATCTGCCCCTTCATTGGGTGAGCACATAAGTTCCGAATCTGCTTCCCTAGCCATCCATTTATTTAGAATTGGCTCCAAAACAGCTTTATCCTCATTTAAAGAGGTCAACATATTCAAAATTCTCTTCATGTATATATATACAATAGGAGCCCCTACTGTGTCAGCAAACTTCAAGATTGTGCCTCTAACCTTCTCTTCATACTTACTTGCAAAAACAGCCTAAGCTTGTTTCAACTTTTCTATTTCATCTTGAAGAGTCTCAGATGATTGAAAACCATATGTCCCAGGGGAAGGGGGAAACTCAACGATTGGGACAGTGGGTGAAGATGTTGTTGGAGTGGAAGCAATCATCAAAATGGATGACTCACCTTTCTGCTGCGGCCCTTCAATCTGACCTTTTAACTTTGCAATTATTTTATCCTTGTGGGCTAATTCCACCTTAGCCTCATTGTATGCTTTTAAAATTACTTCCATCTTCACATGGATGTCAGCCTTCTCTTTTGCTTCTCTCTCAGCTACTGACATGTTGAACTTTGCAAACTCCAAAGTTGTACCAGCAGCCTCCACCAGCCCTGTGTCTTTCACTCTTTTTACAATCATTCCCCCTGAGTAGTTTGACTCTGAGGGGCCTTTTCTCTTCTTGATTTCTTCCCTTCTTAATGACCACATGACCAATGCAGCATGATCCTTGCTAAAGGTCAACCCTTCTAAGGGCTTTTTCTCCTTTCTGACAGCATCAAGGATTAATGCGTCAGCTATATCCCACTCAGGGAGAATTAACACTCCAACCTTTGCTATCATTTCTCTCCCCTGCTCAGGGGTAATGGCTTCAAATTCAGCCATCATTTCTTTCTTAACCTCTTCTTCAACTGCAGATGTGTCCTTATCAGGATACTCCATTTTCCTTTTCTCACATCTTTTCTTGAAGTTTTCCATGTTTGTTCTCCAAACAAACTGCATGAAAGATCCTATTTTGACAAAATTGTTATCGGCCAAAAACTCCTCACTGGCCTGTTTGATAACAGGGTCCAGTTCTTTGCCTATAAACTCCCCTGCAGTTAGGTCCATTTGGGCACTTGTCGGCTCCTCAGGCATTCCTTCTTGCAACTCCTCATAAGTGAGGGCAATTTCCCCAAGATTTCCTAATTGCAACAGTTGCTCTGCTGCTACATGTTCATCTCCCACATGAATTGGGGATTGGGATGGAGAGTATAAAGCTTCACCTTTTTGTATCTCCTTTTCTACTCTTTGCCTCTTGGGTGAATCTTGGATTTCTACCACATCTATTACAGGCCTTTTTCCTTTTGATGAGGAGGGCTCATCTCTTGCCGGCATCAACACATTGTATGTTGATCTCTTTTGTATTATATAATCTCTCAGGGGCATTGCCTTTGCAAATGCAGGGTTAGCTAAGACAAGTTTAACCTTCTCAGGGTCATTTTTCAAAATAATTTCCCTCCTTTAAAACCTGCATTAAATCCTCAAAATGGAGTATCAAAAATTTGACCTTCTCCTCAAAAGGGGTAAAACTGGGCAAAGGATCATAACTACTGTCAAACTGGTGGATGAAGTCAATGGCCTTCTTGTATGCAATCCACTTTTCTTTTCTTAGTTCCTATTCATCTAAGTTGAATTCATTCTTGATCAAATCTTCAGGAAAGTGGAATTGGTGGGCCCTCCCTCCACATTTGACTCTTTTTCTGAACATATCATTGAAAAACCCTTCTGGGTCAGCAAATCTTACCGCCGCAGTGGACAACCTATAAGGTTGAAGGAACTTGTCAAAATGTACCCATCCTCCCTTGGTAATTACAAATTGGTGAGCCATGGTTACAGTTGGGAAAATAGATCCCCTGCCTTTGTTTGTCAACTTTGCTTCCTGCAGACTTCCTAATTGTCTCAACACCTCTGCAATTCCAATCTTCAAGGGGACTTGGTAAGGGAGCAGATATGGAGCTCCTCTAAACCCATAAACTCTGAAAACAGTAGAAATAGGGTATCAGTAAATATCACCCCAGTTATGCACAATTTTGATGTCCTCAGCAAATTCTTTTGGCCTGAGGAACTCGAGAAGGGCTTTGGGAATCCTAGGGTTTTTCAGAACACATCAGGATCCTAATCCTGGATGCAAAACATCTGTCAAATTTCAGGTAGCTAGTATCCTCTCTGTCCCAAGATAGGATAGTGCTCCATAATTGTACTGGCATTTCTTTTCCATCCTTCTCTTTTAATAAATCCATCTCACTGGCAAAGTAGTCTGCACCCTTGAATAAGAACATGTGCATAAGGAGGGAATACCATCCAAAAGGCCTGATTACTTTGGCATTTTTAATTCCTATCAAACCCTCATGAATAGCATCAATGAGGTAGGGAGCAAAGTCAAATGTTATGGCCAAGGATGTGTTAAGGATTTGTGCAATCATAAGCATGTAATGTGTGGGCATGGTTGTTTCTGCATCTTCTCCAAAAATCTGGCAAAGAGACTAGTACATTCCCTTAGCCCTCAAAGTAAAAAGGTTCAGGGAGAAGGGCTCCATGGTGCTTGGGCCTACCACTGTTAATCCTCCTATCTTTATAAAGAACTCCTTCAATGGACCACTTCGGAGATGATCCCTCTGTGTCTCATAAACCTTAGCCAATGTCTCAAAATTGATAGGCTCTAAGTAATTGGAGACTTCACTGAGTCTGAAAACCTTTCTAAACTCATCATCATTTATTTCAATCAGAACCCTTCCATTCACATTTCTAATTACTTTGGCCACAGGGTCATAATTGGCTACAATCTGGGTCAAGAGGTCCACATCCATAAAAACCCCAGGCACTATCAATTTTCCTATATCTAGCTCCCACAAACTGTTGTTCAGTGCGGGAGAATGCCTTTGACCAAAAGCAACCCTGAAGAGTCCTAACCCTGTCATTCCTATCTGTGCATCCCTTAACCAATTTCCTTTGTCATACAGACCATCACTAACCCTTAGGCGGGGAGAATTGGGCACAAGTTCTTTAATCTTTGCAGCACTATTGGTTGACAGAGTCAATTGCTCAGGAAGTCATTGCAGATGGCTCTTTCCTGATAATCGACCTTCCCTTTGAATTCTCTTCGTGGAGCCATCTTAAGGAAATTTACTTTCTTTAACTAATTAACCCTTTAGCCCCCTCGGAAAATCAGAAACCTAGCACACCAAGCAGTCGACAATTACAGAGCAGGATTTCAAGAAACTTACCCGTGATTAAAGAAAATTCGCCTTGCACTTTGGTTCTTGTTCAAGAATTTTAAATGCAGATAGGAAAAACTTGGCCTTAGAGAAATTTATTGCAGTAACTGAGGACTTGACTAGGGCTAATTAAGAGGCATGCTTCAGCTATCAATTTCATAAATTCAAATTTTGGCACCAACCGATAACCAGTCGCTTCTAAAAAAAATTGTTTTTCCTTTGTCGCTGACCCGCGGACCTTAAACTTCATGCAACTTCAACCAGCGGGTCAGCGACGACCCTTAGATCCTGTGGAACTAAATTGACCTTTATCTCACCGTAACTGTTTTCCCCTTAACACTCGGTCTTAACCGTCACTTGGGCCTGCCAGTAACGGCTTGTCGCTAGGTTGGAGACCTTAAACCTCGCACAACTTCACCATGCACCTCAGCGACCACCGTAGATCTCTTCCAAACTTGTCTGACCTTTACCTTCCCCGGGCAACTTTAACTTACCCGCCAAGCACTAACCGCCGTTTGCTAACTATTTTCCTAGCCGGCCGCTGGCGGTTTGTCGCTAAAGCGCTGACTTTAAACATTGCACATCTCCGTCTCACGGTGCAGCGACAATTGTTGGATCTTCACTTAACCGCTCGATCTTTATCGTTCGCTGTAACCGCTTGCCCTTTAACTTCTATCTCACCATGACTGTGAATGGTTTGTCGCTGGGTCGCGAGCCTTAAACTTTACACGACTTCAACCAGCGGGTCAGCGACGGCCGTAGATCTCCATGAAACTCGTCCGGCTTTTAATTCCTTTAACTATCAAAGTGGGCCCTATACCTTCGATTTACTTAGCCCGCGCTTATGCCAGGTGTATCCACCTGTCATCCATTTATTTGCTCACAAGTATATCGGTTTCCACCTTCTGACAGCCACGTGTATTTCGGGCAACTGGATCATTTTCCCTTTTGGCAGAACTGCCTCGCAAACACTTCCACCTGTTATGCCACGTGTTTTACCACCTTATCGGGACCCGCCAGCTTAGTGCCACCCGGATTGATAGCTCATTGGTCGCTACTCCGTGAAGGGTAAACTTCAGATACCTTCGCATTGCGAAGTAGCGACAACCCTTGATCATCATCAAACATGCAGTCACTTTAACACCCGTAGCAACATCCTCAAAAAAGGTAGGTCCCACCATTAGTCGTTGTTTCGCAAAGAATAATCTTCGCGCATCTTAACCTTGCGACTCAGTGACCGTCGTAGATCTCCATGAAACTTACCCACGCTTTAGCATCCTCAGAAAGACTTTAAGGAAATGAGGGTCCCTTTGTTAGTCACTGTTTCGCGAAGAGTAATCTTCGCGCATCTTCTCTTTGCGGTATAGCGATATCCATAGGATCAACAAGAACTTGCACGGTGATTAAGAGACCCGACAAGGGACGCAAAAGACTTAGGAAAAAGGCGGAAAATTAAGAGAAATCATAACCCGCCTAGGAGAAAACCTAAAAAGGGCCCCTCTTCGCACGACAGACTAATGCTTCCACTTAAGTGGAAAAAGCAACAAGGAAAAAGAACGCAAGGCCTATAAGATGAAAAGGGGAAATTCCAAAACCCAAAACCCCTAGAAAGATAACCCTCAGAGGCAGAAAGAAATACTAAACCCTTGCAGTTTTTAGCGGATTGAAAGAAGAAAAATCCCAATACTCAAAATACAGACAACAGTGATAGTGAAATGAAATGCAATTGGAGAGGTGAATTTGGGAGCATTTACATTGGAATTTCAGAGGGAAAAAACTATAAATACAGGTGCTTGGCCTCCCATTTGGACATCTTGAAAAATTGCATCGTTATGCTGCCGGTTTGGCAATTGAAATCTGAGCTTCGAAGTGAGCCTTCCTAGCTAAGTGCAGTTTCGTACTTGCAAGACAATACCTAGCTGTTTTACCTGTCCTTTCAGTGATATTTGCGAGTTTGTTGAAGTGTGGAATTGCTGGTTCTGTTGTAGTTCGAGTTTTGGTGTGTTTCCAGGCTGTTGGGGAAGTCGTGGCAGAAGCATATTTTCATTCATAAGTCTCCGTGTGACCTCCTGCTGCTTCTGGGTATTGGCTCCTTGGTTTTCGATGTCCTAGGCGATTCTTCCCGTAACTTTGCATTGGAATTTATCTTGCAAATCGAACTTTTGCTTTGGTACGCCCTATGCTGGAGGTGCTTTGGGTTGTGTGTCTTGGGTTTGGTGCATTGTTAGTTGTTGTTTATCTATTCTATCCTTATCACCTTCTTTGTATCTTTCATTTGCATCTAGTTTGGGGGTTTTCCGTTGAGTATAGAGAAAGATATGAGTGATTCGGTGGGGGTTTTCAGCTTGCTGTCATAAAACTACAGATTTCCAGAAGTTGGTGTTTGGGAGTGCCTTTCGTAGTGTGAGTAGGTTAGTTGTTTTGGGAGTGATTTGGGGTGTTTTTGGGTGAGTTTGGAGAGAGAATTGAGCATTTCTTAGTTTCTTGAAGTTGTTGGTCTGCGTGTTATTGATCGTAGGATTTCATAAATTCATGTTGAAGGATCTTTTGGGAGTTAGTAACTGTTTGAAGAAATTTATCAGCATTGGACAGCATTACTTCTCTATTCTATCTCTCTATTTTATATTGTAAGGTTAAGTAGTAGTACTACTAACCATTTTTGGATTGTAAGCATTCCCACTGGAAAGTGGAAGAGGCTGGCTTGCCGCCTATATTTTGATATTTGTTACTCAGTCCTCCCGCTACATAAGCGGTTGAGTGATATTTGCTTGTAATGGTCCTCCTGCTACATGAGCAGTTGAGTGATGTTTGTTGTAATGATCCTCCCGCTGCATAAGCGGTTGAGTTGAGCTTGTTTGGTGTGATCAGTCCTCCTGCTGAAACATTGCGGTTGAGTGATTCGTGTTATGGGAGTGTTGTTCTCTTGGCTGGTTTATCGCCAAGTTTCTTGATTCACCTGCTGGATAAGCGGAAGGGGCTGGCTTGCCGCCCATTATTGTATTCAACACTTCAACAAATTATTACCAACGATCCCCTACTACCGTATGCTCTCACCCTCCCAGTCTGGGCTCTTGGTGATCAAAAGGTGTAGGGTTCCCTTCAGTTGTTTGAATTTCATTATTCTAACCTGTTGATGTGTCTTTTATACATGACCAAACACAGAATAAAATACTTAAAGGTACCTTATCCTCTCTTGAACAAAGTTCCCGACTGCTAAAGATCTCGCCAAAGGATCAGTCAGAGTAACTCCAAGGTTCTGTTATGGAGGATCTCTACGTGTGGATAAGCTCTTTGTGGTATGATGTGATTTTGCTGGAATTACAAGGGGACTTACACTTGATGACTTGAATGTTTGATTTGCTGGAATCACAAGTCCTATTTACTAACTGGAAGACAAACAAATGGCAAAAGATGCAAGGTTCAGGAAGTCTACTCTACTACCTAGAATGCGAGAAGATGGATGAACGACTAGGTGGAGTCCTACTGGGCTGGGTCTTACCATCAGGCTTGAACAATCTGACACCAACTCAGTGCAATCTTCTAAGGGATGCTTCCAATACGTTCAAATCGTACGCCATCAGACATTGATCACCATTCAAGATAATGCATGAACAATAGATGTGTACGACTTAAGATTAAGCTCGTTTTATGCCAGTTGACCATGCAGGGCGCACTTACAATCAGTAAGAGGCTAGTGGTATGGACTAGACGGATTCCACATAGGTGCATTCAACAACGTCTTTCATTCAATTTAATTATCTATCATCTAAAATGAAGATTCAACAAGAGACCATGCATATTGCAATGAAACAACACACTTCACCATAACTTCAATGAAAATGGAGTTTGTTTACAATCACTGGCAACGATTTCTTGCCTTGTCCTCCTAATTTACTCTAATTGCTATTCTATTAGCTGACTATTCACTATTTCTAACTATTCACCCCACTACTGATTATTGACTAACTATTAGCCTTTACAAATGAGGAGCCAGGGCTTATATAGCGCTCTCAATACAATTCAATGGCTCAGATCAATTTTAGATCAATGGCCAAGATTTTACAATGAAAACCCTAATTAGGGTTTGTTACAACCAACTCAATTTTGACCAATGAAATAATTGCATTATTTGGACACATGTCTTCTCTGGAATATTCGACCAATGGATAACTGGGGTAGGTACATCGAAGTTTGTGCCATCTTTGATGAGTCAGATACATTGAATCTGGACACGCTGAGGTGGACCAATCCGATTGGAGGAGTGATGACTGGGATGCCACCTTGTCTGACACTTGCAACTTGGTAGATATTCAATTTGATGATGCTGAGAAGCTAACTTTAATTAACTCTTCTGAAACTGTCTGCCTCTTCAACGAACCCTTGCTTTAACCTCCTTTGTCTTCAATGTGCAGGATGGATGGTGTACCTTTCCTTGGAATGCTGGACTGGAAGATGTTGTCCTTGATGATGCTAGACTGGAGAAGGTCGTCCCTGATGATGCTGGACTAGAGAAGGTCGTCCTTGTTGATGCTGGATTGGAGAAGGTCGTCCTTGTCTTGGCCTGGTCTTCTTTCAACTGCAAGACAAACCAAAAGATGATTAAGGACACATAATAAATTCATTTCAACATAGTATTTTACACCTTAAATCATCAACAAGAAGACATCAAAATGAAGTTTGTTCAAGATTCATTCCAGGGACAGGGTCTATAAGAATTTCACCCTGGACCCTCTGGAAGGGTCAGGAGCGAAATTAGCATTCCTGGCTCAAATTGTTCTCACTTTGCAACCGTACTTGCTTAGATACATGCCCAGGGACGCCCTCATTCTCAACCAACACCAATCTTGATGCAAATTTGGGGCAAAAGAGAGGTTTTTAAGAATTTCGCTCTGGACCCTTTGGAAGGGTCAAGAGCGAAATTCACCTTTTAGGACAAAATCTATCATGTTTCCACTCCAAAATACCTTCCAAGGCAAGCACACACTAGTTTTCCTTCCTCTAGAGCCTAGGGATCCACGCCTTGACCTCTATCTTGAGCAATTTTGAGTGAAATTGGGAATTTCGCTCTGGACCCTCTGGAAGGGTAAGGAGCGAAATTCCTGTTTTGGCTTATTCCTCCATCTTCTTCACTTTCAATTTATCTTGCAAGGCTTAAATAACCTCCCTCCAGTCTTTTCATGCCTTAGGAATCAGAATCCTATCTTGACACAGGGGAAATAGTGATTTTGATGAATTTCGCTTTGGACCCTTTGGAAGGGTCAGGAGCGAAATTCACTTTTTGCTTGCCCATTCACACCCAATTTGACTTTCTTCACTTCATTTCATCTGGATTCCCTCACATGGAATCCACTTCCCAACTTGGCAACATTGGTTTGATCTCCACAAGGCCTAAAAAGTCAAATTCGCTCAAAAAACTAGCCAGGGACAGGACCTATCCAGAATTTCGCTCTGGACCCTTTGGAAGGGTCAGGAGCGAAATTCCAATTTTAGCTCAAAATTTGCATCTTTGGTGATCAAACATCTTTCCAAGGCATTCCAAATAGCTTCTCTTACCCTAGTCTAGGCCTGACTTAGCACAAAATTTGGAGAAAAGGATGGTTTTAGTGTTTTTCGCTCTGGACCCTTTGGAAGGGTCAGGAGCGAATTTCTTGTTTTGAGCTCATTTCCTCATATTTGATGACTTCAATTCACCTCCAAGACTAAGGACACATTGCCTCACTCCTATCTAGGCCACAAAAATCAAAATTTTAACTTGTCTTGCAAAGAAAGTAGGTGATCCTAGGATTTTTCGCTCTGGACCCTTTGGAAGGGTCAGGAGCGAAATCCTTGGTTTGGGCTAATTTCCATCATTTTTCAACATCAATTAACTTCAAAAGGCAAGAACATGTCTCCTCGCACCCATCCAAGCCATGAAAACCTAATGTTTGACTAGACTTGCAAGGAAAATAGGTGATTTTAAGATTTTCGCTCTGGAGCCTCTGGAAGGGTCAGTAGCGAATTTCTTCCTCTAGCCCAAAATCATCAATCTCGGAGACAAAAATCCATTCAAGGGCAATCTCAAGAGCTTCTATCATCTTTGTCTAGGCCTGGCTTGGCACAAATGTGAGAGGAATAGGTGGATTTTAGAATTTCGCTCTGGACCCTCTGGAAGGGTCAGGAGCGAATTTCTTGATTTAGGCTTATTCTTCCATCATTTCAAGTTGAATTCACCTCAAAAGGCTAGAAAACACTTCCCCTCTCACATCCAACCCAAGTTTGACCTGATTTTGCAAGAGAAAATAGGTGGCTGAAGAATTTTCGCCCTGGACCCTTTGGAAGGGTCAGGAGCGATTTTCATCATTTGGCTCAATTCCTTCAAACTTGATAATTATTGACCATTCAAGGACATGCCTAAGGACACCTCTAATCTTGACCCACACTAGACTTGGCATAAATTTGAGGGAAAAGATAGGTTTTGCACAATTTCGCTCTGGACCCTTTCGAAGGGTCAGGAGCAATTTTCCTTTTCTAGCCCAAAATCATCGTTCTTTCAATCCCAATCTTCTTTGCAAGGTAAAATTTCATCTCTTTTCGCCTAAGGAACAAGGCTTTAAGCCCTAGCAAGGTTGAAAATATAGGTTTGGAAGGAATTTCACCCTAGACCCTTTGGAAGGGTCAGGAGCGAAATTTCCTTTCTTGGCCAAAACCCTCATTCTCCAACGCTTTCAAACATCCCCAAGGATTTCAATATGCCCATTCTCTCTTTCAACATGCCTTGGACATCAAAATTGGGTCAAACAAGGAAGGAAATGCATGTTAGGTAGATTTTCGCTCTAGACCCTTTGGAAGGGTCAGGAGCGAAAATCTCATTCTAGGTTTGATATTTCATCTTTTATTGCTTTCCATCATTTCTCAAGGCAAGAATATGTCTATCCCTCCTCCATCATGCCTTGGACACTAAGAACTTGGCCTAACAAGGAAGAGAATGAGGTCCATGAAGATTTTCGCTCTGGACCCTTTGGAAGGGTCAGGAGCGAAAATCATGTTTTGAGCTTGATTTTTTCATTTCTCCAACTCCAAACCACTTCAAGAAGGTAACTAAACATCATTCTCATGCAAGGAACAAAGTCTTAAGCCTAAGCAAGGTAAAAAAGGTAGGCTTGTAAGGAATTTCGCTTTGGACCCTTTGGAAGGGTCAAGAGCGAAATTCACCTTCTTGGCTAGAATCCTTCATTTTTTCAAAGCTTTCAAACATTTCCAAAGTCCAAAAATGTCCACTCTTCCCTTCAAGATGCCTTGCAAATCAAAATTTGGGCAAACTAGGGAGGAAATGAGCCTTAGGAGGATTTTCGCTCTGGACCCTTTGGAAGGGTCAGGAGCAAAAATCACAATTTGGGCTTGATTGTTCATTTTTCAAACTTCAATTTTCTCCTGGAGGCAAATATAGATCATTCTTCATCAAAGGAGCAAGGTTTCAAGCTAAAACAAGGGAGCAAATGAAGTATATAATGAATTTTGCTTTGGACCCTTTGGAAGGGTCAGGAGCAAAATTCTCTTTTAGGCTAAAATCTTGATCTTCAAAACCATCCAACTCCATCTCAAGGCAAAAACATACTAATTTATCTTCCAACGTGCCTTAGAGACCAACACTTAGTCAAAATTAGAAAGGAAATGAGAGCTACAAAGATTTTTGCTCTGGACCCTTTGGAAGGGTCAGGAGCGAAATTCACCTTTTGGGTTTGATCCTTGACTTTTCCAACTCTCATCCTCTTTGGGAGGCAAACATAGATCCTTCCTCATGCATCTCCACCTTGGTCCCGACTCTTGCTAAAAGAAAAATGAATGTTTTCAAGAATTTCGCTCTGGACCCTTTGGAAGGGTCAGGAGCGAAATTTGACATTTTGGTCTCTCCGTTAGGATCATTTTATGGAATATAACATTTAAGTATAAGAAATGTCACTTATACTTTAAGTTATATCCCATATATACTGTCAGGATGTTTGAAAGTGGTTTCGGACCTCCAGGAGTTATAATGCAAAATCTAGTTTTTGGAGGATTCTTCAGTTTTCCAGACTTAGTCAAATTTCAGGATCAGGACATTCCAGACTTAGCCTAATTTCAAGGCATTTGAAGATCAGGATGACATTCTAGACTTCATCACTCACCAACTCGACATAACTCAGACCTTCAAGGATGATACTCACTCACCAAGCAAGACACAATTAGCAACAAGAGCAAAACCAGGCCCTAAGGAAGAGTCCCAAAGAAACCCTAATTCTGGGGCCCCAAAGAGTCAACCTAGCTCAAGCAGAGCCTGCTATCCAGGTGATCCCCCTAGCGACACTCGAAAAGCAAAGGCTAACCGACAAAACTCTAAAAGACCCAGAAAACAAACCCTAGAAAGAAAAAAGCAGGGGTCTCCATTTGCAATGGGGCGATGTGTGAATACGTCACAACATAACCCTAACGGGTGATTGGTGTGATTGTAATCTTGCTATTGAAAAATAAAAAAAATTAAGGGGAATATTACAGCGAAGTCCCAGGAAAAGGTAAATCAATTAATTGCAAAATTGAAAATTGTTAATTATAATATGGCTTCGAGCTTGGTGAATAAGAGATCTGAAAGGATGATTGCACTGACTGACAAGTTTTGGGCCATATATTTTAGAAAGCATATTCCTTTGAAGGAGCATAATAGGTTGCAGGGAAGACTGCAGTCTATGGAGGATGAACTGAAAGAGGAGAATGTTGGAGATGTTTTGAAATCAATAAATGAATAGATAAACAAGCATGAAGTGTATCATAAGGAGCTTGTTGAGGATCTGAGCAAGTATGATTAAATGCAGGGTACACCTTCCCCATCTTTCTTTCAGCAGGAAGGCAATCTCAAAGAGGAGTGGAAGAATGAATTGCCACAAATTTTAGCCCAAGCATTGGATCTTATAAATGATGAAAAAAAAATTGTGAGCAACATAGATATTCAGTTAGAAAGGATGTTATCATTAGAGTTTGGAATGAGGGATTTCAGTGCTTCGGATGTTATGCACTGCAATTAGGAGTATATTGACCACTTGTCACAGTTAAACTTGTTCTTGGACCGATCTACTTGAAGAATAGATGCAGTTGAATGTATTGCTCGATAGTCATAGTACCTTGCCAGACCTAGAGGTCACGTTTATCTATTGAGACATGAAGGTGAAACAAGCATCATCAACGTACATCCATCACCGTGAATATTTGCATTGTTGTTTGTTCAAATTATCTTCTATGTAATTGTAAAAGTTTGTTGATTATATAAACTAATGTTGACTCTTCAAAATTGTTGATTTAGCACTCAAGAGTCAAGAGTCACTGTTTTTTTTTTTTATGGTTAAGAGGGGTAATTAGACAGTTTTGTAACCAAAGGATGTGAACAGTCTGAAGGGCTCCTTTGTTTTTCTATAAGAAGAAAATCAGGACCGTGTAGAATAAGTTAGGAGTTTTTGGGGCAGGGTATATTGTGTAAAGTTCTAATACAGCAATGGACGATGAGCTATAATTCTGTGTTTCGATAATGGTTTTAGTTGTTTGTTGTTTTTAATGAAAAGGCACCGTTGAACCGTCTCCAAATTGTATTCTTCTTTTTCATATGATTCAATATATCAAGGATATGATTGATTTGTTGTTGCACTCTCTTATGTTTCTGTGTAATTTGTTTGACGGCTTTCCTTAATGAGGAATTAAATTCTGTCGAATAGATTGCTATGATTTGGAGGATTCAGTAAGGATCAGTAAGTAGGGTTCTGTAGTTGATTTATTTGCATGTTTATGTAAGGCATAAACAGTTAAGTGCCAAGCAATTCAAATTATACCCATTGGATGAACACAAATCAATTTTGAAATCGACTCCGTTGCCCTGGATCAAGGCATCGATCAGATTTTGCTCCAAAACAATTAATTAATCAATCTATGTTTTTATTTCTATTGTAGGATTTTGTTTTAGTTTTGTTTCTGTTTCACCTCGTGCTAGTGTATGGTAGAAAACAAGGGGATAGTTGATAAAATTTTAATGAAATCGTGTGTGAGGTATCATCTGCTAAAACATCATTGATAAATATTGAAAGATGTCTAAATGATGATAATTTTGGTTCACCCGCCAAGGTACTGCAGAGCCTAAAGAGTAGAGGAATTTAACCATCTTGGTTGATCCTGTTCGTTGGTCAAATCCAACACCAAGCCTGAATATAAGAAATTGGCATATCTTTAGGGTTTGGTGAATCCGTTGATTTCGGAACCAACACCATGTATGGCTAAGGGTGAGTTATCATTGGTAGACTCAACCTCTTGATGACATCCTCCAAATGATTATTTTTTAATTACCACTATCCACAAGAAAGTGTAGTCATTCCCATCATCTGCAACTTTTAGTGGAAGATGTGTTTTGTAATGTCCCTTTTCAAAATTTCCTTATTTTCCTTTAAATAATTAAACCTAACTCTCAATTATATAAGTTTGCACAGTTAGAATAAGTATGAAATCCATATGATTCAGAAATTACTACTAATAATGAATTCTGTTAATTAGATTTAATATTCAGAAAATGGTTTCAAATGATCAAGTTGTCTATTTCCAGCAATTGATTAATCAGTTATGCAGCAATTTATTTCTCATTGAAGTGCCCTTTCTACCTTTAATAGTGCTGGATAGTTGACCTTATAGTGTCACAATTTGCTGCTGATTGTAAAAGTTTTTTAATTCAAACTCAGATTTGCACAACGGTGATTCCATGTGAGATCACCCTAAGGAATTGTAGTTTTTTGTCTTCCAATTCCAGGCCTATAAGGGTTTCATATTTAGGTTGGTTGAACCGTTGTTCTTGCTCCACAGGGAGTAATAATCAAATATAAAATGAATTCTTCATATTTGGTCCTTTCTTCTGGTTTGGTGTCTCTTATATATCTTTTTCCTTCTGATTCTTCGCATGCCCCTTCAATTTCTTTCTTCTCTCCTCATCAGCCCAGTTGCTACAACCTGTGGCATTTGCAATTGTTACCATTGGTACTTGTGAGCTTGAGGTTGTCTTGTTTTCCTCAGTGCTCTAGAGCTGATTACAGGGCTTGGACGATTTTCCCTTCACTGTTCTAGTGGTTTTTTCAGCAAGTTTTCACTCAAGGAAACTCTTTTTTCAATCCATCCCCGTTTTTGTTCATCATATCAGCTCAAGTAGATTCCTTAAAATTTGGCAGCAGGGGTTGCTATCAGTCCTACAAAATGCAGTGATGAAAATTCTTCTTTTGAATCTACCAAATCTTGTGGCACATTTTATTTAGTATAAGAAGATGACGGATGCAATGTGAATCAAGTGTTTTTCCTTATTTCGATGTTATAGTCACCTGCACACTTTGCCCAATAGCCTTGCTCTTCAAGATCTTTCACATAGGCAAACTGAGAGCCAAGTCTCTCAAATATGAAACCTCTAGTGTCATAGATTCTACTTTTATCATGGAATCTGAAGTTAAAATTAGAAATATCTTCATTTATGCTTTTAGCATTTAGGGCTGCAGAGCACTTGTACTCACCAATCTGAACAGAAAACTTAAGTCTCTGTTTATGCCTGCCTCTACAAATAAAATGTACTTTCATCAATTGTTGACAATATTCCATCAGAATCAGTTGATGACCAAGGTACCATAGAAGCTTATAAGGATATGAGTTAAACCTGCATGCTTGGATGTAGGTGAATGTGGGGAATTGGATAAACCAATCAACACACTATGAAATGACTGTGCTGGCATGATCCATTATCTTGATGTGATTCTGATTCCTCAAGTTTCTGACTTTAACATTTGAAAATTTCATTAACCCTTTTGAAGTGTTTCATGTTCATTATATGCTACAACTTAGGATACTGAATGTAGAATGACTACTCTTCTCTTGTCCTGTTTAACCATGTGAATTCTCTTGATTGTATCAGGGAGTAACCAAATATGAAACCATGTGAAAGCTATGCATTTGAAAGGAATTACAAAACTGGTATTGCTATGAGTTACCCGCAACTAATGAAGGTTTTGTCTTGACAAATAATATTGATGATGTAGAACATCTAATTCTTGAATTATCTTGCCTCACACTGCCTTGTTACCTTGTTGGCAAGGTAATGATGATGCTTAGTTACATCCTTGAGATCATATTTTGACGAAACCTTGGGCAACCTCTTTTGTCTGTTCAATTCAAGCAACCATTTCTTATCCAACTCCTTCTGGTATTTTTTCAAGTTATTACTCCTTTCTCTTTGACATGTTTCTAAATCAACAACTTAGGTCTCCTCTTATGCCCACAACCCCAAGGTAACTTTGTAGAAATCTGGATCAAACCTGCTCACAATTTGACCTTTATCTTCTATCTGGATCATAGTGATGCACACATGCCAAAACTAACTCTTAACACTCGATGGAAACTGAAAATAAGCCATCTGAACCAATCCACTGATTCTTGGTCTTTTTGCAATTTTTCTTCACTCTTTTAATCCTATCACCCAGTCTCAAACTAAGGATATTCACATGCCCAAGCAAAGTGTCGCTAACCTAGGGTCATTTGTTCACCAACAGGGATTATAGCTTCATTACATGCTCCTTCCTGAAATTCCATTCCTAAATAAACCTCTTGCAGCCCTACTTTGATTGTAAACTGAAAGAGCTGTTTTTGGTTTGCAAAGGGTCTGAAAACTGTATCTCAGACCCTCAAATGGCTTTCACCAATAGTACTCTGCTAAACCATTGTTTTAGGTTCAATAAATCATCAACAAAGATGAGGAAACTATTGACAAAAACTTCAATGAGGATCGCTGCCACAAATTGTCGTTTATTTACTTTGATGATTGAAAACTGCCTTTGAACACTGCTGAAAACCTTAGGTACAGTCAACAAATTTGCACCAAATACTGAAACCCTAGCACAAGAAGGCTAATAAAAAGGCCTTATTCAAAGGCCTCAACCAAACTTAAAATCACCATTAAAACCCTAGGTCCTTGCCATGATCAGGATCTTGTATAAAATAATCACTAACCTTGATGGCACCTGATAATGGTGAGAAAATAATAATGGAAACCCACTGTGGCATTTTGTAATCACTGCATTCTCTAGCTCTGAATGTTGAAGATGATTGCAAACCCTCCTTCAAGTGTTCACCTTTCTTTTGCTAAGAGTGCTTCTATTTGGAATGATACACAATGAAACTCCTTTGCTGATCTATAAGGATGTGTGCTTTTATACATTGTAAGGCATGAATATACATATGGTCTGAGTCATACGCATGAAAACACTTACGACATAATCATACATATGAATACACATAAGGTGTGGAACACCCATATGAATACATAAAGCATATAGGACATAGAACATATGTACAAATATGTGAGCATTCATTCAAGGCATAAATATTTTTAAAGCATGTGAAACAAATGCACATTGAATAGCTTCAAGTCATGAATCATAAATGCACGTAAGGCATGAAGTATACACACACTGACTATTCTGTACTATGTCACACTTCCTTAACTATCAAGAGGTTTAAAGAGAGGAGACCTTCTTATCTTCCTGAAATAAATAGCCTGCAATACAAGTTAGAAGATAGATTTCTAATTACAACATATAAATGATTAGCAGTCATGAAAGATAAATAAAAGAGAAAAGGAAAGAAACTAACTATGATTGATGAATCAAAAAATTGCAACTAAAGAACTACTATAATAGAATTTGTCAATTATGAAAATAGAAAGTTCTGAATTATAGTTATAAGTGTTGGTGTAAATAAATATTCATTATGGATATTATTACACTTTACTTAAGTTAACTTAAGATAATGCATTTTTTCGTAGTTTGGATTTGAGACACTTAGGGAAGTGTGCACATAGGGATAGAGCTTGTAAGAGAAATTCCACCTTTTGTGGTCTTGTTTTGTTGTTACACTCCACATTCGGTGGGTCATCCACCTCTTGTGGAATATTCTATTATTTCTCCTACCTACCCCTAGTATTTCTTACCCACTCTTGTTTCTCATTGAGCCACATGTCATGATTGTGTGCTCGTACATCCATTTGGCCTTGCCTATATAAGAAGGCCTATATTCATTGTATTGGTGAATCCAGTTGATCATTTTCATATTGATGAGAATACAGTTTGTTCTTGTCATTCTTTTGTCTCTATTTTAATACTTTTCATTGTGCCCTTGATCTTGGCAAAATCTCACATGGTATCAGAGCTATTGGGGCTTCATTGATTGGTTTTTGGAGACATCGTGGAAAACTTCTATTTTCAGATCTGAGGAACTGCGCTTTTTGGAGGCATCTTGGAGCGTTTTCAACCTCACCATTGCGTCCGGGAGGCCGTTTCCATAAAAATCGAGTATAAATTCGACCTATTCTGGCGAAATCGATTTTTGGGTGTGGAGTAAATTTTCTGCCCAATTCGGGCAGTACGTCAACAACGCACAGTCAGCAGCACCTAGTCAGCACCCAGTCAGCATTTTCTTTGGAAAATTTTAGACCCCTCTCCGTTGAGCAGTTTGGATTTTTGGGTCAACTTTGGAGGCCCATAACTTGCTCAATTTTGCTCCTTTTTGTGTGCAATTTTTTTTATTTGGGCTAATTTTTCGTGCTCTTCGTAGTGGTGTGGTTATTTTCTGGTTTTGGTGTACAGGGTTTTTGGAATTTTAAGATTCTCTTAGTTGTACCTGTCCAATCCTCAATTCTGCAACTTCAAAGGCCTCGTTTGAGATCATACGACTTCCTTTTCAGGTGCCTTTTTTTTGAAAGTGCATGTTTTTTCATCTACTTTCATAATCTATGATTAGATTTTAGAGATTTTAAGTAGAAATTGTACTTTCAGATATTGGTCTTATTTGGCCTATTTGGTACTTGTAAATTGCTTGGATCTTAGTTTAGATCTCTTGCATTATTAGTTTGAGTCTCTTTTGGCCTTATTGAGGCAGTTGTAAAATTGAAATCAGAAGTCCACTTTGCCATTTTTTGCAAGTGGCCCATTGTACATGCACTAAGTATAAAGTGCCAAATCATCACTTTTGGGGGGGTTCTTTGATTGAGTGAATTTGGGGGGGTGTCTTGTGTGATTGTGCCTCTCTTTCCTTGTGCTCTTTCTTTTTTGTTGCAATGAGTCCTCATAAATTTCCACCTTTAACTCCACATAATTATGCATCATGGAAAATTAAAGCATGGAGCAAATTAATGGAAAAAGGTCTCACGCATTACATAGATGGAACAATAGCAGCACCACCTGCTCCTAAGGCTGATCCTAATGCTCAATTAGAATGGCTCACTAAGAATTGCATGGCTCTTGGAACTTTGCGCAAGTATGTATCAAATGACCTCATCTTTCATATTAAAAAGTGTACTACAATCAAAGATGCTTGGGATATATTTCAGAAATTGTATGGTCAAGTTGATGAAATCAGAGGTTATAAGATTGACAATGAGCTCACCAACTTGGATCCCAAGAGTTTTGATACAATCTAAGATTATGTCACCAAAGCAAATGAGCTAAGAGCAAAGCTTAAGGATTGTGGAATTGACAAAAATGATGCTCAGTTGATATTCAACTTGTTGGACAAGCTTGCACCAGAATATGCAGCATTTGTGTCTAGCTTCCAAACTCATCGTTTGACAGTGGGGAGTTCCTATGTTATGCCTTCATTTGATGCTTTCACAAAAATGTTGATATTGGAACAATCTAAGTTGTTGAACATGGGGTTTCTCAAGTCTTCAAAGTCCAAGGCTTTGGTGGCTAATCAAGGGAATCAAGGAAGTCAAGGCAAAGATTCCAACAAGAAGAAGAAGCAATCTAAGTCACAGCCACAATAGGAAAAAGGACAATCATCCTCTCCATCACAAGGCGATTTTTCATCTTCTTCCAAGAAGGGGACACCACCTGAGAAAGATAAGCCAACTTGTGCATATTGCAAGAAGTATGGTCATGATGAGCATCGATGCCACACAAAGCAAGTTGATGAGTTAACTAATCTTCTTAAGAAAAACATCAACTTGCCATCCACCTACACAAAGAAGGATTCATCTCCTTCCTCTTCCTCACACTCTAAGGGAAAAGGGCAAGCATTTGTGGCTACAACAAGTTCTTCACAATAGTGGATACTTGACTCAGGTGCCTCATATCACATGGGTTCTACAAAGGAGTAGTTTTCTTCATTGGAGCCATCTAAGGTACCTCACATTTACATAGGTGATGATACACAAGTAGAGGTTGAAGGGAAAGGTTCAGTTGACATGGATGATGGAACATTTGAGAATGTTCTCTATGTTCCTAACTTGTCTACCAACCTTCTCTCTATCTACCAAATCACTCACTATGGGAATGGGAAAAAGGTTGAGTTTACACCAGATTTAGTTGTGGTAAAGGAACTTGATGATGATGCCTTGGTAGCAGTGGGACAAGTCAATGACAACTCAAGGCTTTATTCATTCTCCCACTTTGTGCCAAGTTCACCTTCTAGGGTGTTGCTTACTCATTCAAATTCAGAAAGTAAGCTATGGCATGAGCGGTTTGGTCACCTCAACTACCGCTATCTTCAGCAGCTCAGCACTAAAGACATGGTCACAGGTCTACCTCGAATCAGTTTTTCAGAGGGTGTATGTTCAGGTTGTTCCATGGGCAAGCATCTCGAGGAAAAGTTTGATAAAGGGAAAGCTTGGAGAGCTTTGGAAGTTTTTCAACTTGTTCACAGCGATGTAGCAGGTCCATTTCTAGCACCTTCATTTAGTAAGGCCCGCTATGTCCTCACCTTCATTGATGACTACTCCCGCTTCACTTGGGTCTACTTTCTTATTCGTAAGAGTGAAGTATTTGACAGATTTCAGGACTTCAAGACTCGTGTAGAGAAGCAATCCGGGAAAGTGGTGAAGATTCTTTGAATAGATAATGGAAGGGAATATGTGAACAAGAGACTTGAGGATTTTTGTACATTTGAGGGGATTGATCTTCAGCATTCTGTAGCATACACTCGACAGCAGAACGGAGTTGCAGAACACAAGAATAGAACTCTCAAAGAAATGGCTAGCTGTATGATTCATGCACGTTCTCTTGATCCCGCTTTTTGGGCCGAGGCTATCAGTTGTGCCACACACATCCAGAATCGGATTCCTCACAAAGCTTTGCAAGGTATTACTCCTTTTGAGGCTTGGGCTGGTAGGAAACCGATTGTGAGACATTTCAGAGTCTTTGGGTGTCCAGCATGGGCTCGTATACCGCCGCAAAAAGGCAAGGCATTGGAACCACAGAGTTGACCTTGCATATTTGTTGGATATCCCGAGGGTGTTAAGGCATATAGATTGATGGATCCTGAGACACATGAGGTGTTCATTGAGAGGAGTGTTCACTTTGAGGAAAGCTCTCCTAGCTTAGCCTCTCTACCTCCTCCACCTTCCTCCATTGTGGATAGTGATGCTAGTGATTCAGATGATGAGACTCTTTCAACTCCGACTCGCAGGGTTACACCTCCGCAGGGTCCACTTGTAGTTGAGGAGCCTCGTTCTCCACCTCCACCTAGACCTCGTTGGGCTCGACAGACACTTGAGTCAGCAGGTTCTCTTGTTGGGGATCCTTTAGATACATGGAGAACTCGATCACAACATCAGGATCTTCCACATGCATTCATTGCTACTGCTTCCGATCCACAGACATTTCGGGAAGCATCGGGGGTTCCTGAGTGGGACCAAGCTATGGAGGAAGAGTATAGTTCCTTGATGAGGAACAACACATGGGATTTAGTCCATCTCCCTAAGGGGAGAAAGATGGTTCGATGTAAGTGGATCTATCGGACCAAGTATGCTGCGGATGGTAGTGTGGATAAGTATAAGGCTCGGCTTGTTGCGAAAGGTTTCTCTCAGGTTGCAGGTGTTGACTATACTGAGACCTTTGCGCCCGTAGCCAAGATGAACTCCATTCGCTTGACACTTGCTATTGTTGCAGCTCATGGTTGGGTTGTACATCAGATGGATGTGAAGAGTGCTTTTCTTCATGGTGATCTTGGTGAGGAGATTTATATGGAGCAGCCACAGGGTTTCATCCAGGATACTTCCTTGGTTTGCAAACTAAGGAAATCTCTCTATGGCCTTAAGCAGGCCCCCAGGGCTTGGTATGCCAAGATGGATTCCTTTCTTCTCTTAGCAGGGTTCACCAGGTGTCATTCTGATCCGAATGTCTACATTTTGCGACAGGATGACTCTCACCTGATACTTGTGCTCTATGTTGATGATTTGATCATTACACGGAGTACCGCATCCATCATTAGCAGGGTCAAATCTGCTTTGCATGACAGATTTGCTATGACTGACTTGGGTCTTTTGCACTACTTTCTCGGGATAGAGATTTTACAGTCACCTTCCGGGATTACACTATCGCGGCCCAAGTATGCTCTTGATCTACTTGCACGCTTTCATATGGCTGATTGTAAGCCTGCACCAACTCCCTTTCTTTCCGGAGTCAAGCTTGAGGCTTAGTGTTCTTCTCCACCAGTTGATGCCACTTTGTATCGTCAACTTGTGGGTAGTCTCATCTACTTGACCCATACACGCCCTGATATTTCATTTGCAGTTGGCATGGTTTCCCGCTTCATGCAGGAACCACATGAGCTTCATTGGAAAGCCGCCAAACGCATCCTTCATTACATCCAGGGTACACATCACTATGGGATTCACTATGCAGCAGGCACAGGACTTCGCTTGGTTGGTTACACAGACTCTGATTGGGTTGGCGATCTCGATGATCGTAAGTCTACTTCCGGTTACAGTTTTCACCTTGGTTCAGGCCCCATTTGTTGGCAGAGCAAGAAGCAACATGCTATTGCTCGCTCTTCGACTGAAGCTAAGTATCGAGGCGCTGTTAACGCAGTTACTGAGACCATTTGGCTCTAGTAGATTCTCATAGAGTTTGGGTTCACCACTCCACGACCGACAGTTCTACATTGCGACAATCAGAGTGCTATTGTAATCTCGAAGAACCCGGTCCAGCACCAGCGGACCAAACACATCGAGATTCATATGCACTACATCCGAGAGCTCATTCAGGAGTAGGTCATTGATTTGCAGTATTGTCCTACAGCGGCGCAGGTTGCTAACATATTCCCCAAACCTTTCACTGAGAGTAAGTTCCAGCAGTTGCGAGCTCTCTTGGGGGTGCAGGATGTGTCATTAGGGGGGGTCAACTGACTTCTCATTCCTCTCTTATGGGGGGGTCTTTTTCCTCTTTGAGGTTTTGTCCATCTTCTTTGAGAGTCTTTTGTACTTTCATCTCTCTTTTGGGGGGGAGTTTTTTCCCACTGGGTTTTCTCCTTTTCTCCGTTTGTGAGAGATTGCTTTGCATAGTTCTACTTGCATTTGCATATTGTACATGGGTACCTATCATGGCCTAGTCGCTGGGACCCATTTTGCACTATTGACTTGAGTCTTCATTCCCCTAAGTTGCACTTAAGGGGGGGTGTTGGTGTAAATAAATATTCATTATGGATATTATTACACTTTACTTAAGTTAACTTAGGATAATGCATTTCTTCGTAGTTTGGATTTGAGACACTTAGGGAAGTGTGCACATAGGGATAGAGCTTGTAGGAGAAATTCCACCTTTTGTGGTCTTGTTTTGTTGTTACACTCCACATTTGGTGGGTCATCCACCTCTTGTGGAATATTATATTATTTCTCCTACCTACCCCTAGTATTTCTTACCTACCCTTGTTTCTCATTGAGCCACATGTCATGATTGTGTGCTCGTACATCCATTTGGCCTTGCCTATATAAGAAGGCCTATATTCATTGTATTGGTGAATCCAGTTGATCATTTTCATATTGATGAGAATACAGTTTGTTCTTGTCATTCTTTTGTCTCTATTTTAATACTTTTCATTGTGCCCTTGATCTTGGCAAAATCTCACAATAAGAAATCCAATTGCCTTGATAGGGTGTCTTAATATACGGTTCTCCCAGATCAAGGCATTCAGTGAGGGTGTCTTAATGATGGTTCTCCCTCAGGAAATACAGTGAGGGTGTCTTAATGACGGTTCTCCCTCAAGAATTACAGTGAGGGTGTCTTAGTGACAGTTCTCCCTCAAGGCATACAGTGAGGGTGTCTTAGAGATGGTTCTAAGAATTACAGTGAGGGTGTCTTAGTGACAGTTCTCCCTCAAGGAAATACAATGAGGGTGTCTTAGAGACGGTTCTCCCTTAAGGCATACAGTGAGGGTTTCTTAGTGATGGTTCTCCCTCATTTATATTTACAGGGTGCCCTATCTGCAGTTCTCCCTGATTTATATTATATTTGTAGGGTGCCCTATCAGCAGTCCTCCTAGATTTATATTATATTTGCAGGGTGCCCTATCAGCAGTTCTCCCTGATTTATATTAGGTTGTTATCAATGCCTTATGTTAGTTCTTCTTTATATCAACATTAATCATTACTTGCCCATTCAATATTATATTATATTGATGTTACTAATTTAATTACACTGAAGTTAATGATATATAAATACTATTTCAATATATATATAAATTACTGCTGTTATATTTAATAGTAACTCAGAAAATTACCCCCATACATACCCGTCACTGCTTGCTTCTCCTTTAATCCCAGCTGTCAACCTTTTTCCCCAGGTGAGCAGGAACATGCTCTGATACCACTTGTAATGTCCCTTATTTAGTTATTTGGAAAGTAGGGACAATAATATATTGATTATTAATTGTCAAGAGATGTCTTTCCTTGATGATACTAATGTTTTCTTGCAAATGATATGAATTACGGAATACAACTTTTAACTAGACTTGTGTAGAGTGGATTGCAGTGTTAGATTGACTGTTGATCAGTATGCGAATGATGTCCACTTATATCTTTGCAATATCTAATGTGTCGATTTACTTGTGCAATTATGAATATGATGATATCACCGTTTATTTGCCTTCAGCAATTGCCCTCAAAGAGTGATAGCGTTCCTTATGCAACCGGTTATTTGCCTTTGGCAATTGCTCTTAAAGAGCGATCCCCAAAACTGGAATAAGAAATAAAAATAAAACTCATTTATTGTTCCATGAAGTGGAAATAGTTGTCTTCTTATACTATGTGTTTGGGGTGATAAGACGTGCCTCAAGCTCCTTCATACTTGTTACTTTTCATAACCATTTCTAAACGCATCTTTCTATGATTAAATCATGATCGCTGTTTCTTCATATTTGCTGTTTTCTTTATTATTATAACTTGTGCCGCTTCATGACCCAATTATAATCATTGTCCATCATTCTAGTGTTCTACCTAATTATGGATGTCGATCAAGTTGCTGTTCTTCTTTTACATTCCTTCTTTTTATCACCGTATGCCCCCATCATTCGATAATCTATGACTGAGTATTAAATCTTCCCACGGCATTATAGGCTGAATGTTGCACATGCTACTAATAGATTCTTATCGTTTTGCTGTTTGTTATAGGTCCTCATGTCTAATCACCATCGTTCCTCTTCCTTCATACTAATTGCGTTATTATATGACAATTGGTAAATATATATTAATCGCTAACTTTTGTTAATACTAATTGATGTCAATTAATATCGTACCATTGGCTCCAAGACATAAACCTTTATTGCTGAAGTCTCTGCTCTTATACATCTCATTAATATCATCGCTGATTTGTTCTGAATAAGATAAGCTGGAACATAGTTGCTATTATGACTAATATTGATATATACTTGATGTCATGTCCAACTTGTCATGATGATTATAATCCCAACCAATGCCATTACTCTTTCATAGTTGAATTGTTTACTAATCTCAATAAATCATGTTTATAATATAATATCAATTTATTATTATTTGAATATTTTAAGAATATTATCAATAATAAATATTAATTATATAATAATATTTAATAAATAAATTTTAAATAATCATTAGTTGTTAACCTTGTCATACCACATTCACTTGGACCAATTTAAAGTATCAAACAAATACATGCCCTAGAACATGGCCCTAGACTTTGTTATCTTTCATGACTTAGGTAAACTGATCAACACAAATCTAGAATGACAAACCATACTCAAGACAAGGGCAAACATGGTACTTGGCATCTATATGCATTACATTGACAATGAACTCGACGAAACATGCAAGAAAGATTTCGATATGAAATTTTTACTAGGGGTACAACATTTGTCACATGAGACATTTGACTTTGAACCAACAACGAAGACAATCTGAAGGTTTGCAAGTGGAGATAGTGATTCTTTATAGTCTGACACCATTTATTGTCACATTTTGTAATGCCCCTCTTGTGAAATGTTGACCACAACTTGGAATTTGCACAATTTTAACAGCTAGGCATTTTGTCAAACAAATTGCATGCACTGATGGTTTGTGGAAGTCACAATTCTTTTCTCCGGGATAATGCAAAATGTTTGATAATATTATACTAACTTTTGCAGATATAAAATATGCTGTCCATATTGCAACACTTCTAATTCTACTGCATAAAAATAATAAGGAATTTCAATTACCAACATCAGAAACAAGCAATATCCCCCAACCTTTCAAAATAGTGAAAGCGCTTGCTGTTATAAAGGGCCAATAATTAGGTGACCAATCTTCAGGAAGAATAGCTTGAAAATACAAATAATGTGTAGGTCCAATAATTGTTGATACTTGCTTATTTGAGTTTTAAAGGGACGGCTGAGAATATGGAACCAGCGATTTTGGACGGTGCACCACAAGGGATATCCACTATTTCATAAGAGACTACTGCGATGCCTTTTAATTTGATATTCAACACTTCTGTCAACCATTCTTAATCTGCGAGCAACCCCTACTTTTATTTATTATTTCTTGTATGCTCTCTCTAGGCCATTAGTAGACTCCAATACACCTCCACCTAGTTGAAATGATTCCCAACAGATTCAAAACCTGTCTTTGATCTGGTCACGACTCCTAGGATAAGTAGTGACTCACAGTTGATGTTAATCACCAGAAATGGCACATCTCATGTTCTGGATGTCAAATCCACCAAGGGAATAAATCACGAACTGTATTTTTTCCACAGATCCTTCCCATGCAATCAACAACCCTAATGTAACCCTCTCATGCCCATCTGCAGTTATTTTCATGGCCTTCACTTGTTGATCCGTCTCATTTCCTTGGTGTTACAGGGGTTTTAAGAGCAAGTCGACCCATTAATCCTCGAAATTCCTTCCCACGTTCTTCATGCGACATGTCTAATGCTTCACGCGACTCCAATCTTCCTTACATGCCATTTAGAGTGCATATCGCGACCCCATACACTTCAACGTGACTTGCTGCAGTTTATGCGCTGGTAATAATGAGGACGTCAATAAGATTTAATCCTGATAAACAAATCCACGCGATTACTCCCTGAGTATCTTGTTCCATAAAAAATCAACAGGTTGCAACTCATCCACAAATATCTATATTTTATTGCCCATCAAACATTCCCATGTCTCTTGCTTTCGGATTTCTTCACAAATTGAATTTCTTCAAATACAAATCTGATTAAAAAATCAAAATCTTTAGTTATGATTTTCAATCACAAAATCTTTCAGCACAATGGTGACTCCTAGGTGAAATGGCTCAACTGATTAGGTGGGCTCTCGCCCAGAAAATCAAATACTGCAAGGGTTTTCATCCTCCGGCCATAAAATCCAAGCTTTCTCAGAAGCCAGGGTTTGAAGAAGCTTTCACAATAAAAATATTTTCCTGAATGCTCTTTCCTCTCCTCAACTCCTTAAACAACTTGATGGAACTTTCTGGAGGTCATAACTTAAAAATCATTTTCATGACCACCTTTAAATACTTAAAATTAGTCGTCTTTTAACTTATGAAAGCGACTAATCTCCACATAAAATGGTCCGTACGATTTTCAAAATGTGCAAAACACAACGGATTTGGACGAAATTTTCAGCATGAAATCTTCATGATCATCATCCCCATTGCTGTAAAAACGCAAAAAATTGCACAAAAAATCGTCGTGTTTTGCACATCTGGGGATTTAAAATTTTTTTTTTTCAGTGCCATTTTATGTGGAGATTAGCCTGTTCCTTAACTTATTATTCTTCTGACAATTTAATTTTAATCATTTAATTATTCTTTAAGGTCAAATAAAAGAGGACATTGCACATATAAACATGGAAAAGCTGCTTTGATACCATTGATTCTGATTAGGACTCCTGTGGGCAAGGTACCAACTAGTAGAGACTTAATGTGTTATGGAAAGAATGAACACAAGCAAAGGAAGATGAATCCAAAAAACAAAGATAAAACTGCAATGTAATTAAAGCTTTATAAAATGAGTTTTTTACAAGACTAGCAATCTAAAGGAAGAGATGCGAAGCTATTACTCTTTGATTCTCCATTTGGATGACTATTCTCTTATAGCTATTTCTGGCAACTATTTTGGTGGTTGCAGAGAATGGCCTAAGCTTTCCAATGTATTATGTGGTTTTCAATTGTAATCAACAGGGAAGGAGTCATGTTGCCAGCAAAGAACTATTAATTTTTAGTATTTTTGTAAAGTTTTGTACTGAATTGCTCCTTGGATCACAACTAAGGTGCCAAATTTTATTAATACTGTAGTGCTAGGCATTCATTTACTTAATAGGATTCTATTAATTCTGACCATACTTATTGTCTGCAACTTCGATGGAGTTAAATCACATGATGGTAACCCCTGTTACTGTTTCATTCCGAACAAAGGAATCACCTTATACATAAGGTTATTTAAAAATTCTGTAGACAATTCATGTTTTCAGGTTGCTTTAAAATACTTGCAGCAGTCTATAGTACTGTAATAGGTATATACTATTTAAAGATGCTTCCAATCATGGATAGATGCCATTTGACTTCTTTTCATGGCATCCTATTAATTTTGACTGTGTTTATTGTCTGAACTAAGATGGAGTTAAATCCCATGGGCAACCCCTGTTACTGTTTGTTTCCAAACAAAGGAACACCTTATACATAAGGTTATTTAAAAATTCTGTAGACAATCCTTGTTTTCAGTTTGCTCTAAAATACGCAGTAGTCTATAGGACTGTATTAGGTAGTTATACTATTTAAAGATGCTTCCCTTCATGGATAGATGCCATTCAACTTCTTTTCATTGCCTAAACTTCTTATCCATTGATTGTATGCTTTGATTTTGGAAATACAAATTTCTGTCTGATTTGACAAGAACTAATGAATGAAAGCTTGAATATTTTATGCTGGGACTGTGTTTATGCTTTAGAGTTTTCATTTTCTGTTATTGCTGTAAGGATTTTCTTTTTTTAATCTTTGATAGATAAATTTTCAATGAATTTCCTTCTTATCTTTTATATTTCTAAAATACCTGGACTACTGGAAATGGACAATTAAGAAGGGAAGAAATGAGGGTAGACAGAACTACATTCTTCTTTCTTCATGTCTAATGTTGTCTCTCGTTTTCTGTTTCAGTTCCATCAAATTGGCAAATGCATGGTTTTGATATTCCAATTTACACAAACACTGAGTATCCATTTCCACTCAATCCACCATTTGTCAGCACTGAAAACCCCACTGGATGCTATCGAAAATCTTTCATTCTTCCGGATGAATGGAGAGGTATGAACTACAATACAAATTATAGCATGAATGCATAGGAGTTCATGAAGCTTTTCTGTCGTGCTAATTAACAGATAAAGGCTAGAAATTGTATTAAAAAGAAAAAAACATATGCCTGCAATTCCAGAATCAAACTGCTTATCATCACTATATATTGCTGCCTATCCATGCTGACAACTTTTTTGTTTATTTGTTAACTTTTTTGAGAAATGCATATTTTAGTTATTAATGGACTTAATAATCTATACTGATCTTAACGTTTAAACAAGCCAAAGTAGAAAGCAGCTGAGTTTAGGCCCAAAGATCAATAAATCAACATCTTTGTGGAAAACATTTGACTTGAATTCTATAAGAGTTGCACCCCTGTATTCTTATTTAGGAAAAATAACTTTTTCTGATTGGAGCCGATCTACTTTTCAGGTCTAAACAGGGCTGCCCTTGTTCTGTGTCAAATGGCAGAAACTTCCATTTATTTAGGTCATTTAAACTTCACATTATTTCCCTCATTCATTCAATGAGCAACAGCACGAGTAGATACATACAGTGAACAGCAGAATAAAGAGAGTTTGAACAGCAGAAACAAGGAAGAGTGACTGGCACTTAAGTGGCTATGCCATATGTTCTGCATGATCAAGGGGGACAAGTGCCAAGTAGATGGGTTTAAGAAGCATGACTTGATACCTTAATAAGTGGTAAATTCTGAGGTTTTGAACAATGAAGTTATTTTTACCAAATTTGCATGGACATTCGGATACGGTACTTGATACGAATACTCAATGTCTATTTTTATATATATTACAGATAGAGGACCAAAAGATCAAAGTTCAGGTACAATATGAGGTGCAAGAACCAATCACCATACGAACAGCTCAAGCAGGGCACTTAGTTTCACCGATGAACAAAAAAGCTGATTACATGCAGAGACAAAAAACGATTATAGCATTACCAGAATAAGATAAACAGTCTATTCCCAGCTGCATTTTTTATTACTGTCATTTTTATAAAATTCAATACCACCAAATATACCAATGACTGGATCAGCTTCATCCTCAAGATTTAAGTCTTTCACTATTGGGACATACTCCACCTTTTTCTTTGAATTTTTACCGAGCTCTTGCAGTTCTTCTTCAACAGGCTTGGGAATGTTTTTCTTCGTATAGTTATGCAACACCTGAAGCTAGTCCTAATACACATTGTTCCTATATTGAGGCCAGAAATGAGCTCTCATGATGTCTTTCTTGCAAACCAAAGCAAGATCTTCTTTGAGCAGAATCACGAATCTCTCTTTCGGAATCTCTAGAGTCATGGAAACCTACATCATAATGTTGAAAATCACAAGCTCAAAATGAGCTTTTGTAAGATGCCTTCTAATGACCAGGAAGATGCCCTCATTCCTTGCTTTCCAAATATGCCACAAAATATCACAAGTTAACAGCAACCAAAAATGATTGAGCTGAACAGAAAACATTTTCACATAACCAAGTAAAGCCATCCTTGTTGCCTAGCCCCACAGCCATACCCAAAAAAAGAAGACTAAAGTTTGGCAGCAAACAGACAATCAAAAAATAAGTGTTCAAAGGATTCATCAATGCAACAAATATTACATTGGTTAACAGAAAAACCAGGCATGTGTTTACCATGGAAAACAGCTAATTTCTTTACAATCAATAACCATCTCCAACAAATTTTCTTGGGTTCACAAATAGGGGACTAAAGATACTTAAGCAATGAGGACAGATCAAGATCAGAGATTTCAAGATTTCGATTAATATGAATAGCATTTTAGACCTCTTTTGTGTCCACCAGCATCCATTAAGTTGTTTGGAGAATACTTTATCTAATACTGTATTATCTTGCTACTCGAGGTTACCCATAATTTCAGTATTGAATCTCAACTCAATTGCAAACTCAAAGCTGTAGAAAGCTTTTTTAAGCACAAAGAATGTTCTTCTTTGAGATTTAGGGATACCATATTTTTCTTTCAAAACATTCCAGCCCAGAAGACTTCCTAGAGTTAAGGAGTTAATAACTTTGACAATTTTATCCTTATCAAAATTTTTTCTTAACTCCTCTTTCTCTTCAACTACAATATTTGAAGGAATAATGCTTCTAATATAAGATCTAGGAGCAAAACTATTAGAACTTTCCGCAGACGAAAATAGATTCTTGTAGAAGTTCTGAAATGCATCCCTCATCAAATTTAGATCCATAGTTGATTCGTCATTAACCAAAATAGGGCCAATTTTCTCCCTATTATGTTTGGCCCTCCACTATTTTTAAGACTCTGAAGGCATCTTAATTGATGTTTTGTTTCAACTAGGCTGTTGTACAAAGACAAATTTGAGCTATTTTGCTGCAAGCTCTCCTCTAGATTCGGGAATCTCTCCTTTAGATTCGGGAATCCCTCCTCAAGATAGTTCTCAACTCTCCTTCTATCAAGAGCTCTCTTTTTCCAACTTCATATTTCGCTCCATGAAGAAATGTTATTTTCCCATCTTTCAATTGCTGAACTTGGAATAGAGAACTATTGATTAGTCCCATCCTTCTGATACTGTCCATACAGTCATTATCTTGCAGCAGATGGGTGTTCAGTTTAAATAATTGAGATCTACAAAAAACATACTTATTGCTTGAAGCAATTGTTGTCACAAAAGTTTGCACCCTTGCTGAGCTATCAACTCAATGACCTCGTGAAACATGGAAACAACCCTGAAGTGTGAGACCTTGCGCAATGGGGTTGAATCTTCGGAGAAGGCTGGCTTCCTTCTCATTCCAAGTGCAGGTGTTGAACCAACTCAACACTCCAAATTCTACTTCTAAACCTATCCTAACAGCATGCCAAGGAAAAGAGAAGAAAAAAATGCTGAAATGAAAGGAGGTGATGCACCAAGATAAGAGATGTTCCTCTACCCACCCCGAAATGACACAAAGAATAAATCGAAATACCTTGGAGATGCACAAACTTCATTTGCATGAATGATCCCAAACACATGTATGGAAAGTTAGAATTTGCTAAATGTCAAAAGGAAGGTTTCCCACAAATCACACCCAGAAACAAGTTAACACAACATATGTGTGAGAGAAATCCACAAAAGACACATTTAAAATGAAGGCAAGAGAACATACACAACATGCCTAAGTTGAAGAAAGGCAAGAATGATAATTTTAATTCATTCTTAGGCCAATGGCCAAACTTACAATTGCAGAATTGCAAGAAAATATATAAATCTTAAAAAGAAGTGAAAGAGTAGAGAGTAGCTCAAGCCAACAGGGAGAGAACCCTTTACAATGAGGCTTAACAGCCTATATATAGCAAATTGGTCACAGAGGAGAGACCAATGGTCAAGGAGAGGAAGCCTTGACCCTGGCGTGCAAAGAGGAATGTCAGTTAGGGAAGGCAGGGAGGTGCACAAACTTGACCTGGTGTGTATGCAAGCAACTTGGCCATACCCTGACAAGGCAATCCCAAGAAGAAAAGTACTTCAAGAAGGTGGATTGTTTGACATTCCAAAGTCAGAGCATGCAGTTCTGACATGAAGGCCATCAAGTAACCATAAATAAGCATGGCCTTGGACTCCACTTGATGGCAACCCAACAAAAACATTAAATGCGCCCCTATAGCTCCATGAATGAAAGTAGACAAGTTGCAAGGGTTGGTGGAGCATTAAGATCCTTGAGTGTTGATTACGTCATCTGGAAGTGTCGCAAATCATTGGAAGTTGGACGTCGGGTCTTGCCGCAAGGGGAGAGGAGTCTTGGAACCCTGGGGTTCTGGGATTCCGGGGTCATGAGGAAAAGGCTTAGAACCTGGGGGTTTTGGGATTTCGGGGTCATGAGGAAAAGGCTTGGAACCTGAGGGTTTCGGGATTCCAGGGTCATGAGGAAAAAGGCTTGGAACTTGGGGGTTCCGGGATTTCGGGTTCAAGGAAGAGAAAGGCTTGAGAATTGGGAATTCCGGGATTTCGTTTCAAGGAAGCGAAAGGCTTGAGAACTTCCGCCTTTCGACAAGACGACACTTAACATTTCACGATTCCATTGGTTTTGTCCTTGATCAACTAGGGCATAGCTGGTCCATGGAACATCTCTGATTAGTTTTCACGAATGGACCAAGGATGTCATAAAATGTCAACATTTTTGTGATCTCCGCGGCATGCTTGCCTGCTAAGCATGGAATCTTGAAACCTTAAGCATCCATTGGGCACTGAGTCACTGGAAGGACCGAAAACATGTGTGTGGCAGCACTTGTAGGGAAGTTGGAAACTAGAGCATACATTCTCTTAAGGAGAATGCAGTAGGTGCAAAAGCACTTATGAAGGAAAAACAACCTCTGATCTAATATTTACATTGTCATCAAGACCCTCTTTAGAAGCAAGGCTTAAGATGAATCCCATTCACCGGGATTGGAAGAACTTCACCATCAAGTCTAGAGAGATGAAATGCATTGGCCTCCTTGCAACTGGTGATGACATATGGACCACTCCAGATAGCATCAAATTTGGAGTGTCGCTCGGCTTTGGCTCTGTCTACATCGCACTTGAGAACTAGATCTCCCTCTTTGAAGACCCTATTAGTAGCCTTTTTGTCAAAACTTCTTTTGACTTGTTCTTCTTGAGCCTCAAGCGTACGCATAGCCTGACCTCTAACCTCTTCTACTTCCATTAGCTCAGCTGGCCTTGTTATCATGGAATCATTCTCTGTCAATTCTAGCTGATGTCCTAGTTCAAGAGAGGGTAACTCCAGTGAAAATGGGAGCCTTGCTTCCTTCCCATATACTAGCATGAAAGGGGAGTTACCAATCACCCTCTTGGGTGTGATCCTGTCAGCCCATAAGGCTGTCCTCAACTTGGTATGCCAAGACCTCTGATTGTCATCAATTGTCCTTTTGTTTATATTGATGAGGTTTTTGTTGGAAGATTCAACTAAGCCATTACCTTGAGGGTAATAACTGGATGATGTCTTTAAGTATATACCATGCTTAACTGCCCAAGAACTGATTTGGGTTCCAACAAATGCCTTGGCATTATCTGATATGATGGTGGAGGGGACACCGAATCTTGTCACAATTCCATCAAGGAATTCCAACACTAAGGCCTTAATGGCGTCTTTCAATGCAATTGCCTTTGTCCACTTGGTGAAGTAGTCTGTTGCGGCCAAGATCCACTTGTGGCCAGCACTAGAAGGTGGATTTATCATGCCAATGAATTCTAAATCGCATTGTGCGAATGGCTGATTTGCTTGAATAGGGTAGAGAGGAAGGGCAGCTAGCCTTTTCTTTCCAGAGAAGAAAGCATATTTATCGCAGTTCTTCACCCATCTATGTGAGTCACTGAATAAGGTTGGCCAGTAGTAACCAACACTCATTATTTTGATAGTTGTAGTCCTTGCAAAGAAGTGGCCCCCTGAAGAGCCATCATGAAATTCTTCTAATAATTTGCTGACTTTATTTTGCTCAATACATCTTAGCAAGACTCCATTAGAGTCTCTTTGGAAAAGGGTGCCATCCACTAAGACATAGGGGATGGAGTGCAAACTGAAGTGTCTTCTTTTGGTCTTATCTAGACCTTGGGGGTATCTACCTTCCATTAAGAAGGTGGTCATGTCACTCACCCAACTGACCTGAGTGTCATCGCTAGTTGGTTGATCCTCTTGTAACACAAGGGCGATCTTTGAAGGAGTCTCTGAAGACGAGACAAGCTATTCACATAGGCCCTTGCCTCTTACAAGCTTGGCGATGATGTTGATGTCGTATTCTTTGGCCTTGGTTATCCACCCAACCCTCTTCTCACCGATGTACTTGTTTAGAAGGAAATCTTTGACACTTGCATGTGGAACTAAGAGCTGGATCCTGTTGTTAGACAACATCTGCCTAAACATTTTCGATGCTCTTACAACAGTGAGGACCTGCTTCTCTAAATAGCTATACCTAAGCTCATAATCCTTTAATCCCTCACTGAAGAAGGCAATAGGTTGTTCCAAAATATCATTGTTCAGCTGTGTTAGGACAGCTGAGATGGTGGATTCTCCTTCAAAGGTATAGAGGATAAAATCCTTTTCATAGTTAGGATTGACAAGGGTAGGGGCCCGAGCAATTGCTTGCTTAATTTCTTCAATTTCGGCCCTCCCTTCCTTGGTCCAACTGAAAGCCAAATTTTTCTTTAGCATGGAGGTGAGGGGTTTTACCATGGTGGCAAGGTTGGGAATGAACCTCCTTACAAAGTTGATCCTACCAAGGAAACTTTGTAATCCTTTTTTGTGACTGGGGAGTTGAAGAGAAAGAATAGCCTCCACTCGCTTTGGATCAATGGCTAAGCCATCCTTGGATACAATGCGTTCTAGCAATCTTCCTTGATTAGTAGCAAATACACATTTTCTTGGGTTCAAGGAAACATCACATTCCTTGCATTTCATGAACACCTGCTCATGATGACCAAAATGATCAACTACGTGCTTCGAATAAATAGTTATATCATCAAAGTATATAATAGAATATTAAAATAATGTTAATTTTAGTATTAATGCTCAATAGTGTATATTCTATTTTGGTTAGATCGTCTTCGATCTCCTCAGCAGTTTCTTATTAGAAACTTGCTATTCTTGTAAATATTCTTGTATTATTTATGAGCGTCTTGCTCATTCTGTTAATTCAATCAATTCTTTGAAATCCATTGCGTGTCTCGCACTGTTTTATGGTATCAAAGCCTGAATAAAGAATTTGTGAATTCTTTTCCGAGATTTTTCGGGCCTCATAGTTTCGCTGCAGATTTTCGAAAAAATTGTGTTCAAAAGTCCGTTTTGGACTGTGTTTATGCCGTGTAATGGGATTCTTCCTGTTCGAGTCTGTCTAGCGAGGGTTTTCGGCATTTTTCAGCGCGGTACAAACCCGCCATTTTTTCTGCAACCTGCAACTTGGTCAAACCTGCGTTTTTTGACTTTCGGCTAGGGTTTTGACCCTCCAGATTCAGTCAAAATTTTTTTCTGAGTACATATTCGTGGTGGGTTTTTCGAGATCTCAATTGGGTCGTTAGAATTTTCTGTGTGCCTCGATTTTTGAGCCAGCGGATCCAAATTCCGACAACAGATTCTTTTTGGGTTTTTCACAAGGATTTCTGGGCTGTCTTCAGATTTTTCTGGGTGATGTTAGAAGGCAGTCAACGCTTTAATGGCCACAATTACAACATCTGGAAACAGCGTATGTTGACCATTTTTGAATATAGGCGTCTTGACCAGCTTGTTTTGGGAAAAGAGCTCAGTCCTGGTACACCTGGTGCAGATCAAGATAAGTTTGATGAACGCAATCGGGAGGCAGTTATGCTTCTCAAACTCTCAGTGACTGATGATCAGTTACCGCAGATTCCTTCCGGCAAGACAACTTCTGACATTTGGAAGCATCTGAAGGAATTGCATGAGACATCCGACAAGAGCCGAGCATTCTTTCTAAAGAATCAGCTGTTCTCCATTATGATGGACGAACGTATGTCCTTATAGGAACACCTCACGAGGATTAAGGACATTCGAGATCAGCTCGAAGCTATTGGTCGGACTATGGAGGAAGAAGACATGGTAGTAATCACTCTGAAAAGTCTTCCGAAATCGTATGAACACTTCATTGAGACCCTCAATATTACTTCCACTAATGTTGATCTGAAGTTTTCAGAATTGTGCACCAAACTTCTACAGCAGGATCGCTGGAAACAACAGTTTGGTAGTGGTACTACATCAGCCTCCTCGGAAAATGCCTTCACAGCTCAATCCTTTTAGAAGGATAAAGGCAAATTTCAGTCCTCTCAGTCTTCTCAGCAGAAAGGCTCTTCTCAGACACAGGATGGAGCTAAGAAGAAGAATGTGCAGTGCAATTACTGTCACAAGTACGGCCATATGAAGAAAGATTGCCGTCAGAGGCTCGCTTCTGAACAAAAGAAGCAGGGGGGGTCACACCAGAAGGCACATGTTGCTGAACATTCCGAGCAGAAGGAGTCTGCCTTTTATGCCTTTATGGCTAAGAGGTCTTCAGATCATACCAGGTCTTCTGCTTGGTACATCGACTCTGGTGCATCACGTCACTTTTCTCATCAGCGTGACTGGTTTACAGACTTATCTCCTTTCAGTGATTCCGTTGTATTTGGCGGAGGTGAGGAGTATACAGTTGTTGGCAGAGGCACTGTTCAGATACAGTCTGGTGGTAGGACTCTCTTTTTTCTGAATGTGTACTATGTTCCTGGAATGGAACTTAATCTGCTCTCTGTCAGCCAGATTATGAGGAATTCTCCTCAACTAGATGTGGTGTTCAGTGCTCACAAGTGCTCCATCATTGATCGGGAGACTCGTCTTACTGTTGCTGTTGGTCTAGAGGATCATGGCCGATATAGGCTTCTTGACACTGGTGATTCTTCTGAAGTGGCTCTGGCAGCTCGTGTTTCTCCTCTCAGCATTTTGTGGCATCAGAGATATGGACATCTCAACATTCAGTAGCTCTCTCAGCTATCTCGGGAGGGACTTGTTTCGGGGTTACCTGATATTCAGACTCAGCATCTTGGAGTATGTGGCGCCTGTCAAGCTGGCAAACAGCATCGGACTTCATTCACACATGGAAAGTCTTGGCGCGCATCTAAGGTACTTCAATTACTTCATGCTGATATTTGTGGTTCTATGAATACATCTTCTGTTACTGGTTGCAAATACTTTTTGCTTATTGTAGATGATTTTAGTAGAAAGATGTGGGTGTACTTTCTTAAACATAAATCAGATGTATTTAGTATCTTTCAGAAGTTTAAGTCCTTTGTTGAAAAAGAGTTTGGACATAGTATCATTACTCTTAGGACAGATAACGGGGGGGAATTTTGTTCTTCTGCATTCTCCAACTTCTGTGATACCCATGGCATCAAACGCCAATTGACTACACCCTACACTCCTCAGCAAAACAGTGTTGTCGAGCGTCGCAATCGTACGGTTGTTGAGATGGCTCGCTCTATGTTACAACACAGGAGTGTTCCGAATAAGTATTGGGCTGAAGCAGTGTTTACTGCTGTCTACCTACTTAACCGTTCTCCTACTCAGGCTGTTAAGGGGAAGACTCCAGAAGAGGTTTGGTCTGGTCGGAAGCCGAAGATCAGCCACCTGAAGGTTTTTGGCTCTGTTGCCTATGTTTGGATTCCAGATGCTAAGCGCTCCAAGTTGGATTCCAAAAGTCAGAAACTCATGATGACAGGATACAGTGATCACCATAAGGCCTACAGACTGATAGATATAGACACTGAACGTCTTATCTTCAGTCGTGATGTTGTATTTGATGAAGACAGAGGATTTTTTCAGTCCCCTTCTTCTGAGCAGAGTTCTGAGGATCAGCCTCACAGTGTTCTTATTCCATTAGGTTCGCCTGATGGGAGGGATGATGCAGAATCTATTTTTGATGATGCACTACCTGAGTTCCCTCCGGAGAACAATCCTCCTCCTGCTCCTGATCCTGAGCCTCTTCCAGCTCCTCCAGATGTTCGCACTTCTACTCTCCGGCCTAAATGGTGGGCCAAGACCATTGGTGATCTCAGGGATAATGAGCTCATTGAGGGTAGAACCTCCCGTAATAAGAGCAAATAGCAGCATACAGTCAATTTTGCTCTCATGGCTAACATACACAGTGTTTTTGAGCCTCAACATACTCAGAGGCTAAAGGTATACCTGAGTGGGAACAGGCTATGGAAGCTGAGTTCCAGAGTCTTCAGAAGAATCACACTTGGGCCCTTTCTGATCTTCCTTCAGGGAAGAAGCCCATTAGCTGCAAATGGGTGTACAAAGTAAAATACAAAGCTGATGGAACCCTAGACAAGTATAAGGCTCGTCTTGTTGCTCGTGGGTTCTCACAGAAAGAAGGCATTGACTACGAGGAGACTTTTGCTCCTACAGCCAAAATGAGTACCATACGGCTCGTTCTTGTCTTGGCAGCCCAGTTTAGTTGGAAAGTCCATCAGATGGACGTCAAGAGTGCTTTTTTGAATGGTGACTTACAGGAAGAAGTCTACATGACGCAACCCCTAGGATTCAAGGTTGCTGGTCAAGAACAGAAGGTCTGTAGACTAGTCAAAGCACTCTATGGTCTGAAACAAGCTCCTCGGGCTTGGTACATGAAAATTGATAAGTACCTGACAGATCATAACTTTCAGCGGAGTCCATCTGATGCAAACTTGTATATCAAGCATTCTAGTAATGATATTCTGTTTGTGGTTGTCTATGTGGATGACTTAATCATTACTGGCAGTTCAACACATTTGATCACTGGGATCAAACAGGATTTGTGCCGCACCTTTGATATGACAGATTTGGGACTTCTACATTACTGCTTAGGAGTTGAAGTCTGGCAGACTGAGAACAGTATCTTTCTCTCTCAGTCCAAGTATGCTAGAAGTCTTGTGGACAGGTTCAGAATGCAGGATTGCAAACCTGCCTCTACTCCTATGGAACCCGGGCTCAAACTTTCAGCTCAGTCATCTTCACCAGTTGTGGATGAATCTCTGTTCAGGCAACTAGTGGGCAGCCTCATCTATCTTATTGCCACTAGACCTGACATCAGTTTTGCAGTGAGCTACATTTCACGCTTCATGACAACTCCCAAGGCTGATCATTGGATAGCAGCGAAGCGTGTGCTGCGTTATGTGAGTGGCACTCCTGATTTTGGACTTCTGTACACTCGGAGTTCTGATCCTATACTCAGTGGTTACACAGATTCTGACTGGGCAGGTTCGGTTGATGACCGTAAGTCTACAGCAGGGTATGTGTTTAGTTTGGGATCTGGTGCTGTCACATGGACTAGTAAGAAGCAGCAGGCAGTGGCTCTCTCCTCAACAGAAGCAGAGTATCGGGGAGCAGTTAAGGCATCTTGTGAGGCGGTTTGGCTTCGACGAATGCTTGCGGATATGCATGTCTCCCAGGTAGGTCCTACTCCCTTGTTTTGTGATAATCAGGGAGTGCTCAAACTCGCCAAGAATCCAGTCTTCCATGAAAGAACCAAGCATGTGGAAACTCATTGTCACTATATTCGACAGCTGGTTGAAGACGGATCCATTCAGTTGTTGTATGTTCCTTTCTCGGAGCAGCTAGCAGACATCTTCACCAAGCCCCTTGGTCCTCATAAATTTGTAAAATTCAGGGGGTCTATAGGTGTAGTTAATAGATTGAGCATTAAGGGAGGGTAATAGAATATTAAAATAATGTTAATTTTAGTATTAATGCTCAATAGTGTATATTCTATTTTGGTTAGATCGTCTTCGATCTTCTCAGCAGTTTCTTATTAGAAACTTGCTATTCTTGTAAATATTCTTGTATTATTTATGAGCGTCTTGCTCATTCTGTTAATTCAATCAATTCTTTGAAATCCATTGCGTGTCTCGCACTGTTTTAGTATATAAGCACAAACTTTGCTAATACACCCTTGAAAGACATGTCCATTGCTCTTTGAAACGTGGCACCTGCGTTGGTTAGCCCAAAAGGCATCTTACAATAAGCATAGGTACCTGTTGTGACCATTTCACACATCGCCCCATTTGAAATGGGGACCCCCTCTTTTTGCTCGCCTTTCGCTTCGTTTTTTAGGGTTTTGTTAGTCAGTCAATTGTCTGGATTTAGGGTCAAGCCTTAGGGTTTTAATTGCCGTCTTTTCAGGCCAGAATCCAGTCAGTTTTGAGAGCTTTTTTGAGCCTCCTTTCGTAGGATGCAATTTTGAATGTAATGAGTTCGCCAAAATGGTCTATTTTCAATTGGAAATTTTGAGTGCAGAGCTTAAATTTGTCTAAGTGTTGAAGATGAAATGTGAATTTTTGTCCAATTGAGTAATTTTGACTAAATTTTGACCTGTTTGATTTTTGATCCTAGGCATTTGAAATGATTTGTTTTTGCCTTGTGAAGTGATTAAATTTGTGAAATCATGTTATTTTGGCCTGTAGGAGCAAAATCGCTCCTGTCCCTCAGTGAAGGACCGGAGCTTGTTTTCAAATATCTTACTGTTCCTGCAGAGTCAAGATGAATTTCGAATTGGAAGTGGTAGAGAAAGGCGTGATCTTTCCGTTGAATATAAATTGAAGAATTTCACGAACACGGAAATGCCTCCAGGAGTCAAAATCGCTCCTGTCCCTCAGTGAAGGACGAGAGCTAAAAATTAAATATTGCTTTGTCCTTGCAGGATTTTAATGACTTGACGATTTGAAAAGGTCCAAGGAAAGATGTTTTATCAAATGAATATAACTTGAAGTGCCGTCTTAAAGGAGAATGACTCAAAATGTAAAAATCGCTCCTGTCCCTCAGTCAGGGACCAGGGCGAAGTTCTTTGTAGCTCCCGTCCCTCTCCAAGGGACCAGAGTGAAGTTCTTCATAGGGCACGCACTGGGCAAAGATCAAGTCAGTTTTACGTTCAAAGGCAAGAAAAGAGGTGAGTTGAACCCGTTGAAGATAAATTGAAGATTATGAAACGTCAACAAGGGACTTAAATGCCTAAGTTCGCTCCTGTCCCTCAGGCAGGGACCAGAGCGAATTTTGTTTTAGACAAATTTCTTGCCAAGTTTGAAGGAATCCCAAGGCATGGATGGATGAAAGGAGGTATGATGAATCCGTTGAAGATAATTTTCGAAGATGATAAAGTAAGATGAAGCCCACAAGAGCAAGATCGCTCCTGTCCCTCTCCAAGGGACCAGGGCAATATAATGACTATGATGCCTTTTCCTCCAAGTTCAAGATACTCCAAGACGAAGAACAAGGTGGCAAGGACGTTTCGAAGCATCTTCATCAAGCACAAAACATCAAAGGTCGCCAGCATTGAAAGATTTGCACTATAATATCCCAGTTCGCTCCTGTCCCTCAGGAAGGGACCAGAGCGAAATTTGCATAAAGGCTCTAAATTTTGAAAATTGATCACGTTCCAAATGTCCAAAGGGATCGAGAGACTTTATTTTACACGATGAAAGTGATTGCAAGTTGGTCAAAACAAGGACAAGCTCAAAATGTTGAAGTTCGCTCCTGTCCCTCAGGAAGGGACCAGAGCGATATTAATCATATTGGCTAAATCTCTCAAAAATCACGTGAGGTCAAGGTTTTTGCGGATCACACAAGGTCTAAGGCATCATAACAAGGTGATATGCAAAAGGGTTAAACGTTAAATGATCATCAAATTGAACAAAGAGGCTATATCGCTCCTGTCCCTCAGGAAGGGACCAGAGCGATTTGCATAGGATCCTTCATTTTCCTTCAAATGCATGTCAAGGCAAGTTTATACAAGATCAAGGACGTCCTTTAAGAAGTAATGAACGAAGAACAAAGATCAAAAGTTTGCCAATTTGAGCCAGGACATAAGGATCGCTCCTGTCCCTCTCCAAGGGACCAGGGCGATATTTGCTAAGTTACTAGTTATCCTTCGAAGATCACGTTAAAGCAAAGTTGCAAAGGGTTTGAGACGTCTTTTGAAAGGTGATGAACGTGGAGTTAAAATCAAGAACGAAGTATTTTAAGCTAGAAGACAAGGATCGCTCCTGTCCCTCTCCAAGGGACAAGGGCGATGATCCTTCCAACGTCTAAATGCCTCATAAAAGTCAAGTGATACAAGCATGGAGTAAAGAAACAAGGTTATTATTCGCCTCGTGATGGAAATTTGAGATCAAAGATGCAAGATCAAGGAGAAAACACTAGGATCGCTCCTGTCCCTCTCCAAGGGACCAGGGCGATATTACATCCAAAGGCACTAGTTCGCACAAAGCAAGGCAATCAAGCTCGAAGGACCCAACTAAAATGCCGATTTGAACGTAAGGATCAAGACTTTGGACGTCAAAAATGCAAGGATCATGACCCAATTGATGGATCGCTCCTGTCCCTCAGTCAGGGACCAGGGCGATGAGGTTTGTATATTTCATTTTCAAATTTTGGCGCTCAAGCACACATTTTTGAATTTATTTAAATGCTAAAATTCGATAAGTTTGAAAATCCAATTAAAATGGCATTTAAATATTGCACTTGGTATTAATTAATTATTTTGCCTTGTAAAAATCGAAATTTATTAATTAAAAATGAAGGCATTTAATAATTAATTATTAATTTAATAAAAAAATCAAAGGGAGCGCTTGGTATTTTATTGTTTTATGAAGGTCCGCCCTTGTATTTATTTAAAAATCGTTTAAAATGCCTTATTTAATTACCAAGTCGGCCTATATGGAGGTGAGAGGTAAGCGCTATAAAAGGGAGGTGATGATTTTCATTTTTACATTATCATTTTATCATCTTCATTCAAGTGCGATTTGGAAGACAAAGGGAGAAGTGCGAAGTTGTGTTTGAAGAGGTGCGAATTTCATTTCAAGCTAGAAGGCGCTAGTAACATCCAAGGTGGTGCGAATCTAAAGTTTCATATTGTGCGAACTTGAAGAAGATATTGGAGATCACATCAAGGACATATCAAAGGTGGCGAGGTTGATATTTTGAAGAAGAAATCACGTTGAAGAGAGATCTAACGTCAATTTTGCCTAGGCGATTTTTATTCATTTGCATTCTAGAGTTAGCTCTCTCGTGAGGTATGGCGATTTGGTTTCATTGTTTTAAGTTTTAGATCGTCATAGCTTAAATTTTGAAATTTTGAATTTTGAATTCCTAGCTCAATCGTTTTATTTTAGGAAATGATAACTCAAAGACTTATCATGAAGTTTCCTAAAATATTCTCTAATCCATGTTATTTATTGCAGGATCTAGTTTCTCATTATGAAATGTTGTGTAGGTATGGCAACCCCGAAGGCGGGAGCATCCACCAGTCGTTCAGCTCTCATGAAAGAAGATCAGAGGACCGAAGAAGTGGAGACCAAGATCGTGTCGAAGTGGAGCAACATTGGAGATACAAACTTAGGCAACTTTAGCACGAAGAAGTTTCGAGAGGTCCCTTACATTGGCAAGCCATCACCTGTCGCCCGGAGAATAATCGAGAGTGGCATCATTAAGGCGGCCGACTTTCCTCCAGCTGTTCAGTGCCATGAGTTGATGATCGAGTGTGCTCGTCACTATGATCCACGATCCAGAACGATCGTGTCCAATGAGGGAAACACTTTGGCGTACCTTTCAGAGGAAGCTATAAGTGAAGCTTTCCATCTTCCAGAGCACAGGGACATAATATACAAGAGCATAGAAGGAGCCAGGTCAATGTACGAAGATGATCCAGATGCTTGTTTAAGCATAATTAATAAGAACTGGTTACTCAAAAGCCGTCCCCGTCTGAGCAAGATCCCGAACACACCACACAGGATTGATTTCCAGGAGGAGTACAGAGATTTGATTACAATGCTCAACCGAGTTACAGGAGCCCCTCACGCCTTCTACTTTGAGAAGTGGATGTTCTACTTCATCCAGGTGATTGTTCAGGGAAAAGGTACGATACATTGGGCTAGGATGATTAGCCATTGCTTGGACGTACAGTTGAGGAGACTCAAGGCTACTAAGTCCTTCCACATGAGTTCATACGTCATCTATGCCTTGATTAGGAGTCTTGAGTACGCAGGACTACCTCACAGAGGGGTGATTGGAAGAGGACCCGGCGAGGTCAGAGCTTGTGATTCCTATGCCTACTTGCATCATCCGCCAGGAAGCAACTACAAGCTAGTTAATGATACCTTCACGATGAACATCACAAGGACGTTGCAAGGTGGGATTCACAACAGATTATCTCAAGATGCACAGGAATTAGTCAAGAGGTACGGTGCTTGGTTTATTCAGTTTCCGAAGTTCACTTATATTAGAGTGCATGGATGTCCTTTACCTCCATACATGTTGCCGAGATATCCGACAGACAGAATTGTGTTACTTGAAGTAACAAGGCAGTTGGCAGCATATGCGAAGGCATTCAGACACAGACATCAGAATGGAGTTCCAGTACCTATCATTTTGGGCAATTCAGTTGAGGTATGTCCTAATGCTTTAGCCATGGATGACGCAGAGAAGGAGTTAGCCTTGTATTCTTTTTCATCTTTTGCTTTGAGAGAAAGCTTTGATCCACATGGACATTTAGAGGAGACGGTCGGCAGAAAGTTTAGGCATTAGTACCAAATAGAAGATTTTATGATGAATCTCTTAGATGATCTTGAAGTGAAACGGAAAATGCATTCTAGATTGCCTTTGGATTTCATCAGGAAATGCAGGATTTATAGAGTGGCCGACCAAGCTCAGGACAGTGGCAGACATATCCAGTCATCCTATGATCGAGAAAGCAAATCAATAAGGTTAGATTGGAATGAGCCTGAGGTCGTGGATCTAGATACTTTGATGGCTCCAGTTTTGTCTTATACTCGCAGATGGGTTGACGTACAGCATCAGAAGTTGAGAGAACAAGGTATAGCTATGACTTTCACTTTGGAAGAGAAACCAGCCGAAGGTGGAGCTAGTGTGAGTGAAGGCAATCCTAATCCTAGAAATTCAGGTGAAGGTAACCTTCGATGTGCCAGTGAGGGCAATCTCCATCCGAGAGGTTCGAAGAGGAAAGAGAGACCTGGAAAGAGAGAATCTTCCAAGAAGAAACAAGAGGCCAACAGAGATCGATCATCCGGTACTTCTTCTAGACCAGAGAAAAGGACACTTCAAGTGGAAGAATCCATGGAGTCGATGGTACAGAACGACAGGCAGGAAGAAGGACAGGCACAACAAGGGTCACCAGATGGATCTCTCCAGGACTATGAGTTAGATGAAGATAAAGAAGACAATGAAATGACATCTCCTCCCAGACAAGAGGAAATAGTGCATAAAGAAATTCAAGTTCAAGAGACAAGATCGGCTATCCCAGATTGGTTGAAGGAAAGATTAACCAAGGTGATCGTAGTAGAGGACGAAGATAATGCAATTGATTTAGAGAGCCTTGTTGGACGCTCACATGAAGTAACAGAAAAGAGGAAGGCTACCAAGATGTCCAAGATGATTCGAGATGAGACTGGATCCAGAAAACTGTAGATAGCTACACCGGCAGTAGACAAATATGAAGGTGAGATCTTAGCAGAGGAATATGATATACAGACATTTGAGCTAGGACCATCCACAACAGAGCAGACATTGGATGATGCCACCGATTCATTTGAAGCATTGAAGGACAAGCTTAGAGAAGAAATGGAGAAGAATAGAAAGCTTGAGAGAGAGGTCGGTGCATGGAGGACATATTTCAGTCACATCAATGAACCTTTGGGACGTCAGGATCCAGCTAGATCACCAGTGCAAGCACTTCCACTTCAATCAATCAATGAGGCAGAAAGATTCAGGAACATGGTCCAGCGTACAAGTAATTGGATGGATAAATCTCATACAGTGGCCATAGAATTTGTAACAAGGATGATGAAGATTATTCATCAAGCTATCCAGGTTCTTGAGATAATCCACAATTTGATGATAACAGTAGCTGCATTTGCTCATACTAAGGATGTTATCATTCCTGTCTTGAAAGTAATAAGACACACATCAAGGAAGGTCTTAGCACAAGAGAAGATCATGGATGGAGGACCTCACAGTTTGCTTCAGTGGTCAACCTTACTCCATATGAAGAGTGTTCTCTTCGAGGACATCAGTACTAAATGTAGCCAAGTTGAGGAGATGATCAATCCTATCCAGGACAGAGTATTTGAGGTACTTCGTACCATTCTTGGCAGAAGGATCGAGGTCGAGACAGATGTGGATATGCAGGAATTAGAGGATAGAATCAAGGTCATTTTTTGCAAGGACGCTAATGTTACAGATGAGCAATATGATCAGATGTTTGCCACCATGCCCCTGATTGAAAGAACAAAGGAACTTGAATCTACTTGGGACGCAGCTCTTCTAGATGCATTCGATCAGGTCATCCACTTGGAAGAGAGTGTGAAGAATCTTCCCGAGATTCCAATTATAGAAATCGAAGGAATCGTGACAAGATTCATTGCATATGCCAAAAAAGAACATTGGAAAGGGAATAAGATTCTAGATGAAAGGTTGTTATAGATGACATGGCATCTTATTTGTCATTGGTTTATGTCTCCTAGGTTTTTGTGCCAAATTTAATATTTGGCTATGCATTTAATATTGTTCAGTAAAAAGGAGGCCATTTGTAACAAACCCTAATTAGGGTTTAGGTGTCATGATCTTGACCGTTGATCTACTTTCGATCTGGACCTTTCATTGTAATTGGGGATGCTATTTATACCCCCATTTTTCATTTCATTTGAAAATAGTTAGATATCAAAGAGTTTATTGTATTAGAGAATTTAGAGTTAGAAGCAATTTTATTTTGTAGCAAGATTGAGTTTTGAGGAAAGGAATTCAAGCAATTGTTGTACATGATGACTTTGAAATCAATGAAATATTGAAGTTATGGTGTTTTGTTGCAACTTTCTTGGTTATCTTCATGGTTGTTTAATCTACTTGAATCATGCTCAATCAAAGTAGTGTGTTAGTTTGAAGGACATAGTGTGAAACTTGATCTTTGGTAGGATTTGTAATCCAAACCACTAGCTTCTTGCTGATTGTAGGAACGCCTTGCGTGGTCGACTGGAGAATACCTTGAATCCCTTAATCTTCAATCATTATCGTATCTTAGATATGTACCTTCGTGGTAGTACCTTTGATCTTTGATGTATTGAAATATCATTTTGTTACCTTAGAAGATCGCACTAATTTCAATTGAGTTGTTATTTTATGGCAAAATTGAAGTTGGTTGAATCTTGCCAAGTCTTGTCTACACGAAGTCATTCTTAGGGTTAGGCTAGATTAGACCTCTTTCAAACCCTACTCTTTTGTTATTTTTGAATAGTTTCTTAGTTTAGCAAATCTTTAGCTTTCGGAATGCGTAAGACCCCTTGAAGGAAACAACAAATCACATCATACCGCTGGAAGCTTGTCCACACGTAGAGACCCTACTAATCAGAACCTTGGAGTCTTCCTAACTGATCCTTTATGCGAATCTTCAGTAGTTAGAGGCTTTTTCTCAAGAGAGGATAAGATGCCTATTGGTATTTTATTCTGTGTATGATGGTGTACAAAATACACGTCAACAGTACCCCACTTAGTAGTAAATGTAGTCTTGTATTGGTCTGACTCTTGGACTAAAATCTGATTGTAGCTTGTCTACTCTTATTGCTTTGCCAGAGATATACTCACAACTTCACAGGGATAGTGCAAGCTCCAAGGGAATAAAGGATTTTTAGACTGGAGGTACTCATTTAGGCACCCCATTCTGGCGTAGCCTAAGACAAACACCTACAGTTGAACTAAGCACAATAGTAAGGTTCAGACTAACCATATACGGTGACCTACAATGAGTAGGCCCCCAATGGTATGAACCTGAAATCAAATCAAATACCCCCACATTTCGCCATCAAAATCATTTAACTCTACTTAACCAGCTGAAAGGAAATCATGCAAACAGAAGAAAACAAAGTCACAAACACCATACTTCAATGTTCATATATTGATTTCAATTGCCATTACAACAATTTCTTCCAGCAGTCCTATTCTATTCTACTTCTAATATGCAAACTGCATCTAACTATTCTAACCTACCTAAAAATCTAAACTTCTAACCCTTTACAAAAGAGAGGCATTGGCCTTTTATAGTTTTTACAATTTGAATCAAAGGTTAGGATTGAGACCATCCGACGGTTGCAATCTGCCTTCTAGAAGCTTGGTAGCTTTAGCCCATGCCTAGTAACTTCCATAACGTCCCAGTTGCTTTCTCAACCACTTCCTCAGCTACATGTAACTGTTTGACGTCAATTTTGTAGATCAAGTAGTTGGGAATAACTGACCTGTGTACCCCCTTGTTTTAAATGCATTAAATAGGGCCCATAGATAGCTATTTACATTAAAACAATTCAGTTTTGCAAACTGATTTTCTGGAATTTCTAGCTGTGCATCTTCTAAGTATTCTGCTGATGCCTTTTAGAGACTCACATCAACATCACTTTTGTCCCGACTTTATGGCACGCTCTTCAATGCTCTATGATCACCATGCTCGTGCTTCGCCTTCCTTTTCGGCTTGATCACGATCGCATCTTCAATTTGCGTTTTAGGTTTCCCTTCGACTCTTTCTAGCAGCGCTGATCTGCAAAAGAAAACGAGTTCGACTTGAATCGATTACCTTGAATATATAAATAATTGTGGCAAATATTAATTGCTTTCAAGGTAACGCTAGGCTTTTCTCTGACAAAATGACCATGCTTTACCCCTCTCATTACTTCGTTCGTCTTAACATCCAACCATTTTAAGGGTAAAGTTAGGCAGTTTAGAACAAAAGTGCCAAAAAGTTCCCTTTATGATTTCACTTAATGTTTTCTTTTTAGGGAAAAATTTGGCTATCTGGAGCAAAAGTGCCAAAAAAAAAAAAACGCCAACAACTCAAAATGTTGGCCGAATCCATTCGAACTCATACTTGGTTAGACTCCTAAACACTGTGTGGGCACCCAATACTCCGAGTCTTCTCCGACATTTCTGAGGGGATTCTTTTGGGTTTTGAAGACCCAATACAAAAGAGCGATTTCACTTCTCCCCTTTGAACGAATGGCAAAACTCATTTTTTGGTTTCAAATCTTAACACTGAGCATCGTGATTTTATCGTTAAAAATAGGGGCTCTTACAAGTCACACAAATTTCATACCGTGCCTTAAAATATTTAGAAACCCCCCTTTCTTGAGATTTTCTTTGGCTTTGGACAGGCAATAGCACCCTAAACTCACGGGGAAGTCGATTTCATAGTTCGCGATTTAAACTTCGACCCTAGTTGCATTTTAGGAAAGTTCAATTTTTTTGACAGAGCTTTTCCTTTCTCTTACGGGCAGACCGCAGACAAAAACGGGGGCCCCTTGTGAAGCAGGGGTGTGTGTGCGATACGCACAACACTACTGTCATTCTCATTGCTGCCCATGTTGTTTTGAGATTGAATGCAACTCTAAATTGAAAAAATGCAAAAAATAAAAAAAATATGAGACATTTCATGCTTCAAGCTTTGAAAAAAATTGAAAAAAATAAAATGAAAGTATAAAAGACTTACCTTTTTGAAGAATTTGCAGCTCCATTGCCCTAGATTGAATCTCTTTTCCAATTGGCTCCTTCTAATCTCGTTCAAAGAGAAGTTATCCCTTTAAACTATACTGCTCCTCGTTTTTCGTCACACACAAATGTTGAAATGAAAGAAAATAAACAACTAATGCTCCTTAAGGGTAATTTGGGAGGTTGGGGCACACATAACTATAAAAAAATGCTCTTTTTTTTTAACGTAAGAGTGTTTTTAAAAAAAATGGGAGGCTTGACGCTGGCTGTCCTTGGGGCTGTCAGAGTATGTCCCAGGCGTCACTTGTCATCCTCGATGCTATGCCTCAATGTCCCCTATTCCTGGGGACGTTTCCAGCATTTTTTTGGCAAATTGGGGATGTCTTGAGGAGTCTCCACATTGCCAGGATGTCTTAGAAACAGGGACAAGGTTTTAGGTCTGGGGATGTGTCCCCGAGTAACACAGGCAAAATAATTTTTTTTGTGTAGACTCCATTAAAATAGCTTGAAAATTCATCAATTTTCAAAAGACAAAAAATACCCTTTGGCTCCAAAAGTGCCCAACACCTCTATTTTGACATAAGATTCATGTTTTGATCATTTCTATTGTTTTTTTTGCATTATAATGGCTTTTAGGGAAAAACTCTCAAAATTTTCATCAAATAAATTACACTGCAATTTTGATAAAACGAAAAGCATAGGAGAATGGTAATACTATTCTAATTCAACTCTAACTTTTCAACGTGAAAAAGATTGGGCATAGGCAAAGGAAGGAATTAAATACCTCAAATTTAGCCAAAAATCAAAATGAGAAGGTCTACAAACACACACAACAAATGCTCGAATACATGCACATGCATACACCCTGACCAATTCCTATCCTATTGCATCTGATCTCATCCAATTCCATTCACAATAGCCCCCACAATCAACAATTCATATTTTGCAAGGAGAGTTTTCCGATTTCCAGTTTTCTTCAAAAATATTAAGTAACAAAAATGAACCCTTTTTCCTTTTTTAACCCCAATTCAAATTCTACTTTTTGAAATAAAATAAAATAAAATAATTTTTCAATTTTCAACTTAATTTCCTTAACTATTTTTTTTCAAAACACATGATAGACATACATTTATAACTATATTTCCATTTCAAACTATAAAAGCATGACTTAAAACTGTAAAAGCATACTTTCAATTTAAATTTACAAAAACCAAAATATTAAATCATTCACCGGGCATCTAAGTTGCTGAATCATGGGGTTTTCCGGGCAATTCTGGGTAGGAAACGTACTGGAATCAGATTCTGAAACGAATCTCCTGTGGATACATCCAGGGTTCACGTTTTTAGATGCCGAAATGTTTCTGAAATGTTTAGTGATTCTAGTTTGAGCTTTTTGATATTCTTAAGACCTACAATGCTGATTAGTGAACTCAAAACTTATCTATCATTACATTCTAGTTTGATCTTTTTGATATTGAAAACTGAATTTAAATTAGTATGTTATGTTTCAAAATTTGAAATTTGTAATGGTTTTGTTTAGCATATGTATTGGTATTATGACATTCTAAACTTAATTTTACTTTTTAGCTACATATATATACATACATACAATAAATGTACCGAAAACTTACCCAACTCCCAAAACAATTTCTGTCATACCGGCATTTCGTACCCACGTACCCATTCCCATTCCCATACCCAATTCGGCAACTTAGCTGGGCATTCATGTAGGTTTGGGGTTTTCAAATCATACCAAAGATGATACCTGGGGCAATTTACTGAATAAACTAATGGGAAATTGTACTTGCACCGAATACGACAGGTATGGCTAAATAGTTATGGCCAACGTGACATCTCCCATATAACCATTGTTGTGGTATAAGTTTATAACTCAGACTTGTGGAGCAAGGTGAATAAATACCCTGTACTTGTAATCATTCCACAAATGTCAAGGGTACTTGGTCAATGTATATAAATAGCTGAAGCATAGCGAAATTACCCAATGGTATGTAAACATCATATACATAATTTCATTGCATTTAGCTGATATAAGTCATCTTAACATTTAATTACTACATAAATATTAAAGCCTTACAAAATCATAAAATTATTTCCATAATAATAATAATCAGGTATGCTGCCATCTTGCATGCATCATAAGAAATATCGCCACAAAAGGATACATCAGGTCTCCGTAAGGGACTTGCAACAATAACATATACGCATCTCAATGCAAAGAATACCAGCAACCAACATGTTGAGGAATCCTCATCGCAAACATGCATATGATCCAAACACACCAAGAGAGACAAGAACATAAGCCATAAAGAAATGGTGAAGATGAAACACTGTTGTTCATTCACAACAAGAAGCACAATCATAAAGATGACCTATGTATCCCTTGACACACACAAAGAAGCAGTGCCGAGATCCACACCTCAAGGCTGCAAGCAGTAGTGGCACTACACAATTATCTTTGTTGGCAGAAATAACAATTAAATAGTTCCTTGGACATACCTAGATCTTATAGTCATTCTAGGTCTTTTAATTCTTGTATTCTCAATCTAATTGATCATTTATGGACATTTGGGCTTCCAAAAATATGCACATCAAACCTCATAGCCAGCATTTTGATAGTATCATCCAACATTTCATGATCCTGTTTAGTTTCCTCCATGGCATCCAGGCAACTAATTTGAGCTTTATATTCAGCCCTAATCTTCTGCATTTCCACTGCATTAGTAACATCCTCCAAGCTCTTCTTCCTGTCAAGACTTGTCTTGTGGGAAGCAATATGTTTTCCTTGCCTCTCAACATTCTGTTGAACATCAAAATTGTGATCTAAATGCCACAGATCTGGATATAAATGCCCAAAAAGTGAAAGCTTAGAGATCTAAGCACAACATGCACTAGATCCTAGCAGAGCTCAAACCCTAACATGCATACCTTCCACTCTGGGTCACATAACATTTATGAAATTTTGCATTCTCGATGATGAGGCGTCATTCCCCGTCCTTAATCATATTCTCTTTGTCAATATATAACATAATATTGACCCCATGTAGTGATGATACAATGGTTGATAAACATATCAATTTGTTTAAATAAGGATACCTGATCGATCAAGTGTTATGTTTATAAAAGATTAAACGAGTGATTAGTTGCAGTGTATTAACTTAAGACAAGACAGCGATTGACCTTGTTAGGAAAAGGTTTAAGACAACAATTAACATCGTACACAGCAATTGACAAATGTCCATGAAGAAATACGATTAAGGGAAAGGCATGTCCATTCCCAAGAAAAGACAACTGTTGAGTCCATAGGTTATTTAAGGGAATCGATATTCATTCCAAGAGGGGAGAAAAAGAAATCAATCAATCATCCATGGGGGGAATCAAACATGAAGGACAAGGCGTAGGCTCGACAAACCATCAAATGAATGGAAGAACATTATGGTTCGCTCCTTCTAACAGCAATCTCCACTTGTTAATCAATTATGGGTTAAGTATAAGAAACATTGATAAGGACAGATTTAATATGTTGTTAAGGAGAAGCTAAATTTTTGAAATAATTCATAGTTAAGCAACGGTTAAGCTAGAAAGAGACGTCACCTTTCAAGAAGGGATGTCCATTCAAAAGGCACAGCCTCCCAGCGATAGAGAAGGGTATAAGGAGAGACGGGCTAGATTCCATCATCAAGCAATCTACAGCGGATCAAAGGCCACACTTATACCGGCAACTGAGCATCAACACGAATCATATTAGTTAAGTTTGCAGAAGCAAGGACTATGGTACAAACTAACCTCATGTGACTAGGTGTTTAATACAAATCTGCAAATAAATATATATCTGGATATGTTTGTAAATTTAGTAGCAATATTTATATAGAATTAGTCCAAGTAAGATGTATGCACTTGAAGAAGTGGTCCAATCTGTTTGTTGCCTCTTGTGGGAAGAGGATAGAGGTGTAATCCAGTGGCGACGAGGGGCTCACAAGTGGTCATAAGAACCCTTGGAGTCAAGGAACCAGTCACGCTCTCTATGCCAGACTCACAAGATGATTTGTGTATAAGCAATGGGTTTGGAGGGACAACAACATGGGTCGCAAAGTCTAGCAAGGAGGTTAGAAGCAACCATTCCTTGGGCTTCATAGACAACGGACCCGAGCAACCCTTTCATGTCTCATATACCCACTCTTTCTGTTGTTACATGAGAGTAGATTATAACAGATTAAGAATAAGGGAATACTAGGAAGGAGAATACAAGGAAGTAAAAGCACTAGGCTCCAGCAGGTATGCCAACCCGAGTGTGGGCCAAGAGGCCAAGTTGACGAGGTCCTTGGTGCTCTTGGGCTTGTTGGAGAGGGATAGACTCGAGGCGCTTTGTGTGATTCTCCTTGAGCTCCATAATGGGAATAGGTGTAGGGAGAGAAAGGGTTGTTGAATCCTTCATATAAACTGGGCAATATATAAAGAGTGTTGAATATATGATCTATCATAGCATAATGGAAATGTTGACTTACTCGTTGTGCAGGTTCCAGACCAAGCTTTAGTTGACAATAGTGTCCGTCTATTGTATTTACTATGTACCAAAATTGTGATTCTAGGTCAGAATATAAGAGGGTTCCATTAGGGGACATTACATGAGGTTAGTTTCAAAGCTTGCTGATAACTAGCACTGTACCATTTTGTCCTTGATGGCTGATGTTGCTGTTTTAGATTTTTTGGTTCTGGTTTGATCAGTCATGCTTGCTACTTACAGTGTGGAACAAGCATTTTCTTCATTGAAACAAAAACATATAAGTTTTGAGTGGAGACATCATCTTATACTGCATCAGTCTATGACTTTAGTTTGGCATGTTTATTTTTATTTCTTCTTTGTTTACATATTTCTTTCAGTTTACATGAGATTATGGCACATGCTATAAAACCTATTCCAATTCATGTGACGAACACTTGAACTTATTCTCTATAGGCTTTCTAGTTTGGTGTCAAATTTGAAAAACAGATACAGATTAGCCAATTCTTCAAACTGAACACGTCGAATCTTTTCACAATGAACTCTTACTGAAAATTTTTTCCAGGTCCATTGAACATTTCTTGCTATCTTAGAGTTGTGATCTATTGTAGCACTTGGAAAACCTTAGAAAGATCCTGTCCATCATCTTCCATGTTAATAATATGTTCTAACTTTCTTGTTATCATGTTGTCAACGGGTTCCCACAATCAGCCAGTATGGAAGAGATTGTTGTCCTAGTTTTCTTGGGAACTCATTTGTTGCAACTTATCAATCCATCACAGTCTATCAAAAACATCTTAACTTAGGGAGCTTGTGAAGCTGATTAATAGGCCAAGGGGCATATCTAAGGCTGTAGGATAGACCAAGAAAATGATTTGGTTTGTTGATTTACTAATAAAATTGTGATACAAAGAAACAGGAGCGAGGAAATGTGATAATGGTGTAATATTTCATACTTTGCAGGCTTTCATATCTTATGTGGCTATGCCTGACTCTGAAGAATAATTTTTCCTTTTGTGTTAATCACTTAAGGAACTAACATAAGTATTTTGCAGGTCGTCGTGTGTTTTTACACTTTGAGGCAGTTGATTCAGCATTCTATGCTTGGATAAATGGTGTACTTGTGGGGTACAGGTTTGTTTTACAATTCACATTGCATGTTTAACCATCTATAAATATGATATTCAATTTTAATATTCAACTTTTTATATTCTTATTGAACCTTATATAATTGAACACCATTAATTGGAGTGAATCAGGCAGAAAGCTAGTTCAATATTTATGATGGATTTCTTAAATGGCCTGGTCTATCAAAATCTATTATTGTGACTTAAAAAATACCTTAAAAATACCTTAAAAATACCTTCATAATAGTAAAAAACAATATCAGCCAACACATTGCTTCAATCTAACCTTTCACATCTGCTACTCCATAATTACAATTAACTTTATAACAAGTTCACTTTATGAGTACTGTAATCAGTTTTCCACTCCAAGTATAATAAATAAACAATTATTTTTGGCACACATTTTTTAATAAAACAAGCAAGGAATGAACACTTTTTCTGCCTTCAGTACCCACAACTTTGCAGAGCGCTCTCTCCTATCAAAAAGAGAAAATATAATGACTGATGGAACCCATATTCTGCTGAAATTTCAGGAGTGTCAATAGTTTTGAGCCTTACTAGCAACTTCGACAAGATCAGAATTTAATGTAGAAGTTCCTGAAATCTGCACTATTCCCTCTTCATCTCTTCATAAGCCATAACAATAAAATAAAAAAATCAATAGTTCAGACTGCAAAAACAAGTATTTTCAAACAGAATTATGAGAATTGTGGTTCTTACCTTCACAGTGCAGTACTGACCTACATTCACACTCCCTACTTATTGTGGTCATGTCATGACATAGTGTTTTGTAAATTTTTTTGCCCAGATTTGGTTGATAGGCTTTTTACAAGTCCTTAGCCAACTTCGAATTTTCATATGACCTTTAATCGATAGGGAATATATTAAGAAAGAAACTTTCAAGCTGAACTGACACAAATTCCAATGTGTGTAGTCAAATCTGACCAAATTCAGATTCTTCAGTCATCTTAATTAATCTTCAGAAATTATTCCAATCAGCTTCCAACACTCCACTAATTTTTGGTTTAATTTAGTGTTCTAATCTTTCCTGGCTTATATTTTGCAATTTGGATTTAGGGTTTTGTAGAATGTGCCCTAGTTAAGGGCACGGTGAGCCCTAATAGCAACAAACACAGTCAGCTGCTTTTCTGCCCACCATTTTGCTTGTTTCTGCAACATGGCTGCTTTTCTGCCTACCACTTCGCTAGTTTTTGTATCAGTTGGCTACTTGTTTGCCTGCTGCTTTGCTAGTTTCTGCAACAGTTAGCTGATATACTTGGTATTCAGCAGCCCACCTCGCAGCAAACGACAATTTTACTTTGCCTTTCAATAGGGACTGTTGGCCCTTCCTAATATTTGGTGACAACAATTTTTGCAGTTTCTCTCAGAGATTTTTTTCTCTTTTCAAATGGATTGGTCTAGTACCCTGACCTAGGACTTTCTTGCTCTAATTTACTGTACCTTTGCTAGTGCATCCTTGCTTTGATGCTGAATGTTAGAAGAAGCAATGCAGGGAGTTTGAGAGAATTGTGTAACACACACTGCAACGAATGTCTACTTGTATATGTTATTGATAGGGGAAGTTGCAGTGGTGGTTGTTACTTACATTGTAAGTTACTTTTTTAACTTTTTAGACATAACTGGTGTGTCGTTATTACATCATGAATATAAACAATAAATGCATGTGTACAAAGCATAGAATAGCTTTATGTCAATCATTATATTATTTCTCATATGTTAGATGTTTTTAGGTGGTGAAGATTTAAAAAATGACAAATATGATTTTCATTTGTGAATTGCCCACCTTTTAATCACAAGAGGGGCTTACCTTCAGATATATCTGAATGATTGAGGGGTAACTCTTCTATAAAATTCACTCAGGATTTGCACTAGGCTTGTCCGTAGTGCTTCGTTGTACTTAATGTTGAATGCAATGTGTTAGTATTATACAGTAACATTTCTTTTAGTGATTTGAGCATGGGGCTTTGCTACAAAAAATCCACTGATTTAGGGTTTGGTCTCATCCAACTAAATGAAATGTTAGGGCAAATATGTTGTGAAGATCTCATAGAAAACATGTCATGGACTTGGGTCAATTCATTGCCATAAGTTCAACCTTGACCACATATATACAACAAGATGCCTAAGCACCTCAAAGAGTAGACTTTTGGTTTATGGTTTGCAACTTATCGTTCCCCATTTTTGTTCTCAAATTCGTTGGGCCAACTGTAGATATGATTTTGTTCAAATAGAACTGATGGAGAGTTTGATATATGCTATAAGAAGGGCAGACAGAAGCCATTGGTATTTTTTAGACATTCATGTTATCACCATGTCATTTCTTGGAAAGCTGATCAAAGAATTCTAAAACATATAAGACCCATTCATTTTGGCATAGAATACATATTCAAATTTAAATTTCAACTTGATTGCTTAAAGAAATGTAAATTTGCGAGGATCTACATCAGGTTATCCATTTGTCTAGCATTGGCAACAATATCTTGGAAGAGGGAAGCAACCTCTAATTTCATGATTGACCACTAGTGAAACGTGAAGCACGATTTGGTGTAGGTTGCAAGGTAGTAGGATCAGAGATTCATCATTGCATTAAGTCCAAGTGGTACCATTTTTTTATAAGAATCATAGTACAACTCAGTTTTTTTGACATTCTGTGTATCATTCCATTAAATTACACATTTAAGTTCATTATTATCACAAATTTTTTAAACAAAAACAAAAATTACAATATGAAAGGTATCATGAGTATTTTGTGTCAGACATGTACAAACTGTTTATAATGTTTGAATATAGTCATGAGTATGAGGCATATGCTGCTAAGGGTTAAAAAATGGTTCTATGTGCATTGATGATGGATGTTATTGTTGAACAGTCAAACAATAACTATGGTTGGACTTGAATGTACAAAACACACAGGAGATGTATGAGAGGAATTAGAGTCAAATTATTCCTTATTGTATACATGCGCCTTTTAAATCTTATGCATGAGATGAATGCATTCATATGCAAAATAAGTAATGATTCCAATAGGGCATCGGGAAGGATAGGTTATATGCAGAAGTAGCAAGACAGCATCACATGGCTACTTTGAAATGAAATTCCTTTTGTTTTCTTATAACACAATGAGAACTGAAATACTTTATGCAACATTATTTAGTTTCTTCTGTGACATATAAGAGTAACATGAAAGTAACTTTGAAGTTTCCACTTATTTTAGATTCTTGGGTCTGTATTTCCTTATGCTTAACTTTCTACTTTCTATAAAGCTATGAAATGAAATTAAAAACTCGTCAACGATTCTTAATTGTTTGGTAAAACAGCCAGGATAGTCGGCTTCCTGCAGAATTTGAGATCACTGAAATTTGTTATGAACCTGGTTCTTCCAAGGAAAATATATTAGCGGTTCAAGTGATAAGGTGGAGTGATGGGTCTTATCTGGAAGATCAAGATCATTGGTGGCTATCTGGTATTCACCGTGATGTTATTCTTCTGTCAAAGCCACAGGTGAGTTGGTTCATAACCATATGTTCTATGAGAAATGTTATGCTTTTTATGCTTGGGCCTTTGGTATCTGTCCTTGATTGCTTAAAATTGCAGCTTATTCCTTCCTCGTACTGTATAACAATGCAATGCAATGATATATGCAACAAAGAAACTAGTAGGTGGGGTAATAATGATTTTTTTGATACTCTGAATATTTTATTAATATTGGAAAAAGCAATATAGAGGTAGGCCTAAGGAGGGAAAAATCAGTCCTGTACAATATTACCTCAGATTTCAGCACCATTAATAGATATACTAGAGAAGCCCACTGCCAAAAACTAAGTGCAAAGATATCTAGAACATAGAAGGCATCACAACTAGATATTACAGTTACGAGGCTGATTAGTAATTATTTTCAGGTGATATCAAGTTACAGATTTCCAGCCTAAGTAATTAGCAACAGTCTATAAAACTATGTAGATAAGAGTCAAGACCATTCAAAAAACTCTGATATAATGACGATAAAATAAGTTCATCTGCCACAGGACAGTTTCAAAAAAGAAACTGGATTTACTATTCGTCTTTTTGCTGATATGAGTGACCATGGAGCAGAGGAAACTTTTTCTTGAGAATCGTGCTTCTGGCAGGGATTCAGGTTCATGTTGACTTGCTGTTGCATAGTTGATTGCTGCCATTTTGCTCCTCAAATAGTGGCTTTGGTAGTGCTTTCTACACTGACAACTCGGCATTTTGTGGGAGTTAATATATCCATTTTCTCATTAATGATCTCTATGATCCTTTAAGCTTGTAAAGTCTGTTAAATCTTCAGAAGGAGGGGTTAAGAGATTGAGGGAGGGGTTCCATGGAATGAGAAGTGGTGATACAGAAACACCGTAGGGGTCAAACAATCTTGTATCACCCAGAAAGAGTGTCCTATGGTTTTGCTGTTTATATTGTGAGTTTGATAGTGATTCTAGTTGTGTGTTTGGGAGTTTGAGTAATATAGATTATTATTATGAAGGCCATTAGCTATGGCACTAGTGCCACTAAAGCAAACTCTTGCTTAAGTGTTTACAGAAACAACCCTTGTGGAACTGAGGAGTTGGTTAGAGGGAGAGTGAAATGTACAGCCAGCTAGAGGGAATGAAATGTACAGTTGACTGGAGAAGTGTATGGTTGGATGAAGAGAAAGTGAAGTTTATGGTCAGTTGGAGATAGAGTGAAATGTATGGCCAATTGGGGAGGATGCAATGTATGGCCTGCTGGAAGCTAAAGCATTGGGTTTCTTGAAGCTCTGGGTGCATACAGGTGGGGCTGCAAGGTCAAGTCTTATTTTATCTACAAATAGCTGGAATGGCTGAAGAAGAGAGGGAGTGTATGAAGGGGAGAGTTGGAGCTGAGTGAAAATAGAGTGATTGTTAGGTATAGCTAAGCTTGTAAAAGAGGTTTAGATTGTACCATTGAGATTCTCTGCATGTAGGCTGAATATTCATTGGTTGGCTAGTGTTTAGATTGTCACACATTTGACTCACATTTAGGAGATTATGCTTCAACCCTTCAACATATAGGAAATTTTTACTTTTCATTTCTCCATTATCCAGACTAAGAGTACCTCGTCCTTTTATATTTGCTGTAGCATTGTATCCAAATTTTGCTGTTCCTTCATTCTCTTTCTTCAGGGTGAGAAGTTTTCTCTTGTCAACAGTCATGTGGCTTGAGCAACCACTATCAATAAATGATTGATCTTTCTCATTTTGAGCAATTTGCACAAGCATGGATCTCTCCTTCATTTTTTGCTCCTGCTTCTTCCAAACTTTTGTAGATTCCTCCTTTTGCTTGTCAGGAATATGCTCCTTGTTTTGTCTCGAATGTTCCACAAAACCAAATCTACATGTACTTGTAGCACATGATGTTGTACCCCATTAGAGGGGCAAATGAATTAAAGTTCCTCCTTGAGAAACCAAAATCGTTCCTTGTACTAATTCTACAATCCATTGCTTTATGACCAAACTGATTGCAATAGAAGCAATAGCCAAAGAAGGAAAGGACATATGAGACAGCCTTGGTGGGAATGGTCTTCTAAATCTCTCATGGTTGTCTTTGTGAGAAATGTTGTTCTTTTGTGGGATATTACTTCCTTCTTGGTGCTACTATTGTTAGAGTTCTTGGGTGCATCGGCATAACCTTTAGGCTTTTCTTCATTCATCTTCTTTGGTAGTTTTATAGCCTTAGAAATTGTGCCATCTTTGGTGGTCTTCTGCTTTTCCTCAAAGCCAAGACCAGTTTTGATGAAAGGTGATCTTTGGAAGTTGATAATGTGCTCCAGTTGTCCGGTTCTTTTTTCAAACATCATGATTCAATTTAATTGATCATCAGATTTCTCCAACTCCATCCTCAAGGAAACAATTTCAAGTTCTAATTGCTCACAATCCAATTCCTTGGCTTTAGCTGATTTCTTACAACTGATTCAATTGGTTTTGCATCCTCAATGTGAATCTTCAGATCCGCGATCATCCTTTCTGATTCTTTAAGATTTCGTGATAACTCCGCCTCAGATTCATTGTCCTCTTGAAGTTGTAGTGTTAGCTTTGAGTTCTTAAGTTTTTTGATTTCGTCTAGGGCATAAATAAGTTCTTCCTTCAGATCTACAGCATCCTTTTCTCCTTCTAACTCTTCTTTGTCTTTGTTTTCACTTTCTGGGGCATCATCTCTTGTTTGCATTGCCATGAATATAATCTCTTCTCTATCACTGTCAGAGAAACTTCCATCACTTTCTTTGTATGAGCTATTATCTTATTATATGTAGAGGCTCTTGTTATGCTTTCAGAGGTTCTTTTTCTTTTCATGCTTCCCTGCTGTGTACATTTTTCATTATGTTGATGTTTCCTTCCTTTTCTTTTTCTATAGTCTTCTTCATCTTCACTACTTTTACTCTTGACTTGTGGACACTTGGCAGCAAAGTGACCTATATTACCACAATTAAAGCATTTAAGAGTATACTTACCTTTGTGCTTGCTGGATTCTTTTTAAGCTGCCTCAAAAACTGAGCTTCTTCTTCATCACTTGGATTTTCACTTGAATTAGGTTCTTCAGTCGTCATCTTCTTGGATGCTTTGAAAGTGACTTCTTCTTTTGATGTCTTCTCCTTCTCAATCCTCATTTCGTATGCCGTGAGGATCCCTTGCAACTTGTCCATTTTCAAAGTGTCTAGATCCTTCATTTCTTTGATGGTGGAAACTTTCTCATCAAATTTCCTAGGGAGAGATCTTAATACCTTTTGCACAATTATTGTATACTCAACCTTCTTTCCAAGACCGTGGATAGGTTGCGATATTTTCTTCGTCTTTCATCTTCAAAATTTCAAATTGTGTCCTATGGGTTTGGAGCTTAGCCTTCTTCACTTTGTCAACACCCTCATAAGTCTTTTGAGCTTGTCCCACATTTTGTTTGTTGATGTGCATTGCATAACTTTGACAAATTCCTGATTTGGATAGGCCACAAAGAATTGCATTGATTATTTTAACATTAATTTCACTTGCCCTCTTTTTGGTGTGATCTGTTGGTGGAGGAGATGGTGCCACATAGCCATCCACAAATTGGTTACTGTTATCACAAAAGCTTGCACCCTTGCTAAGCTATCAACTCAGCAACCTTGTGAAACATGGAAACAACCCCGAAGTGTGGGACCTTGCGCGTGGGGTTGAATCTCCGGAGAAGGCCGGCTTCCTTGTTCAAATAGGTGCAGGTGTTGAACCAAGTCAACACTTCAAAACTAACTCCTAAGCCTAATCTAACAATTTGCAGAGGTATAGGGAAGAGAGAATGCTTGAAATAAATGGAGGTGATGCACCAAGAAGAGATTGTTCCTCTCCCTACCGAAATGACACAAGGAATCAACTGAAATACCCAAGAGATGCACAACTTCAGTTGCATGGGTGACCCAAATGCATGTATGGAGGTTAGAATTTACTAAGTGTCAAGAGGGGAGAAGGATTCCCACAAGTCACACTCAGGAAACAAGTTAACACAGCATATATGGAGAGAAGAGCCACAAAACATACACTTGTGATGAAGGTAAGGAAACATACACAACATGCATAAGTTGAAAGAAGGCAAGAATGTAATTTCAATTCATTCAAAGGCCAAAGGCCAATCTTACAGTTGTAGAAATGCAAAAAAAAAATGATTACGAGTCTTCAAGAGAAGAGAAAGAGCATAGGAAAGCTCAAGGCAGCAGGGAGAGAACCCTTTACAATGAGGCTTAACAACCTTATATAGAAAAAAGGGTTACAATGGTGATCATGACCCCTGCATGTCAGTCTGGAAGTGCAGGGAAGTGCATGCACCTGACTTGTACATGCAAGCAACCTAGCCATACCACCAAAGGCAACTCTGAGGAAGGTGGACTGATTAACCTTCCAAAGTCAGACATTACATAAGTCACCCAGCATGGCCCCCGTACCTCCCTTGATGGAAATCCTGCCAAAAACACTTAATGCACCCTTGTGGCTCCACAAAAAGTCACTGAAACTGTCGGAGCATTAAAAGCCTTGTTGATCACGCCATCCGGAAGTGTCGCCAATGGGAAGGAAGTCTGGAGACTTCGGAAGCTCGGACTCCCGAAGTGAGGAAGACAAGGGAAGAACTTCGGAACCTCGGGGTTCCGGAGTTCCGGGATAGAGAGAGAAGGCAAAAGGGGAAGTGTTGATGTGTTTTTTATGCACATGCGAACACAGAATAAAATACCGAAGTATCTTATCCTCTCTTGAACAAAGTTCCCGACTGCTGAAGATTTCGCTAAAGGATCAGTCGGAGTAATTCCAAGGTTCTGTTATGTAGGATCTCTACGTGTGGATAAGCTCTTTGTGGTATGATGTGATTTTGTTGGAATCACAAGGGGACTTACACTTGACGACCTAAACGTCTGATTTGCTGGAATCACAGGTCCTATTAACTAACTGGAAGACAAACAAATGACAAAAGATGCAGGGTTCAGGAAGTCTACTCTACTACCTAGAATGCGAGAAGATGGATGAACGACTAGGTGGAGTCCTACTGGGCTGGGTCTCACCATCAAGTTGAACAATTCAACACCAACTCAGTGCGATCTTCTGGGGGATGCTTCAAATATATTCAAATCGGACACCATCAGATATTGATCATCATTCAAGTTAATGCATGAGCAATAGACGTGTAACGACTTGAGATTAAGCTCATTTATGTCAGTTGACCACGTAGGGCGCACTTACAATCAGTAAGAGGCTAGTGGTATGGATTAGACAGATTCCATACAGGTGCATTCAACGACTTCTTTCATTCAATTTAATTATCTATCATCTAAAATGAAGATTCAACAAGAGACCATGCATATTGCAACGAAACAACATATTTCACCATATCTTCAATGAAAAAGAAGTCTTTACAATTAAGTCAACAATGTCTTGTCTTCTCTTCCTAGCCTACTCTAATTGCTATTCTATTTGCTATTCTACTACCTATTCACAGACTATCAACTATTTTCTCACTATTGTCTATTAGCTAACCATTGACTCCCTATTAGCCTTTACAAATGAGGAGCCAGGGCTTATATAGTGCCCACAATACAATTCAATGGCTTAGATCAATTTGAGATCAATGGCCAAGATTTTACAATGAAACTCTAATTAGGGTTTGTTACAACAAACTTAATTCTGACCAATAAAATAATTGCATTATTTGGACACATGTCTTCTCTGGAATATTCGACGAATGGATAGCCGGGGTAGGTACATCGAAGTTAGTGCCATCTTTGATGAGTCAGGTACATTGAATTTGGACACGTTGAGATGGACCAATCTGACTGGAGGAGTGATGACTGGGATGCCACCTTGTCTGGCGTTTGTAACTTGGTAGATGTTCAATTTGAATTTCGTACTGGACCCTTTGGAAGGGTCAGGAGCGAAATTCCAACTTTAGCTCAAAATTCACATTTTTGAAGGTCAAACATCTTTCCAAGGCATTCCAAATAGCTTTTCTCACCCTAGTCCAGGCCTGACTTAGCACAAAATTTGGAGAAAAGGATGGTTTTAGTGTTTTTCGCTCTGGACCCTTTGGAAGGGTCAGGAGCGAATTTCTTGTTTGTAGCTCATTTTTTTCATCATTTCAACTTCAATCCACCTCACAAGGCAAGGAAACACTTTTCTTCTCTCATCCAACCCAAGTTTATCTTGATTTTGCAAGGAAAAATAGGTGATTGAAGGATTTTCGCCCTGGACCCTTTGGAAGGGTCAGGAGCGAATTTCCTCTTTTGGCCTAAAATCCTCACTTCTGGAGACAACCATCGACTTAAGGGCAATCACAAGGGCATCCTTTACCTTGGTCTAGGCATAGCTTAGCATAAATTTGAAAGGAATAGGTAGATTTTAGGATTTTCGCTCTGGACCCTTTGGAAGGGTCAGGAGCAAAAATCTTGTTTTAGAGCTATTTCACCATCCTTTCAACTTCAAATCACCTCCAAGACTTAGAACACCTTGCCTCACTCCTCTCCAGGTCATAAAAACCAAAATCTTGACTTGATTTGCAAGGAAAAAGGGTGATCTTAAGAATTTCACTTTGGACCCTTTGGAAGGGTCAGGAGCGAAATTCTCATTTGGCTTCAAAATTTGCATTCTTGGCGACCAAAATTCACTTTAAGGCAATCCAAATGACTTCTCTCACCCTTGTCCAGGTTTGACTTTGCTCAAATTTTGGAAGAAAAGATGGTTTTTAGGATTTTCGCTCTGGACCCTTTGGAAGGGTCAGGAGCGAAAATCATTTTTAGGCTCAATTCCTTCATCTTTCATGGTTTCTAGCAACTTAAAGTCACTCTCAGGGGCAACTAAACATCATCCTTCACCCAAGGGATAAGGTCTTAAGCCAAAACAAGGTCAAAAGAATAGGCTTGCAAGGAATTTCGCTCTGGACCCATTGGAAGGGTCAGGAGCGAAATTCACCTTCTTGGCTAGACTCCTTCATTTTTTCAAGGCTTTCAAACATTTCCAACGTCCAAACATGTCTACTCTTCCCTTCAAAATGCCTTGCAAATCAAAATTTGGTCAAATAAGGCAAGAAATGAGTCTTAGGTTGATTTTCGCTCTAGACCCTTTGGAAGGGTCAGGAGCGAAAATCTTGATTTAGGCTTTAATTGCTCATTTTTCAAACTTCAATCTTCTCTTGGAGGCAAATATAGATTGTTTTCCACTTGAGGAACCAGGTTTTAAGCCCATTCAAGGTAGCAAATGAGGATTATAGTGAATTTCGCTCTGGACCCTTTGGAAGGGTCAGGAGTGAAATTCCTATTCTTGGCTAAAATCTTCATCTCAATCACCTTTACTCACCTCCTAAGGTCAAAACATGTCAAAAATCCCCCAAACATGCCTAAGGAACTATGAAATTGGTCTTGACAAGTGATAAATTGAGGTGCATAAGGATTTTTGCTCTGGACCCTTTGGAAGGGTCAGGAGCAAAATTCCTAATTTTGGCCAAAATCCTTCACATTTCTACGTTCCATCACCTCAAAAGGCAGAGATATGTTATTTCCTTCCCAAATTCGCCCATGGAACGAGGTTGGTATCCAAAACAAGGGAGCAAATGAGGCTTATGAAGAATTTCGCTCTGGACCCTTTGGAAGGGTCAGGAGGGAAATTCCTATTTTTGGACACAAGATCCTCACTTCAAAACACTTCTCAAGGCAAGAACACATCAAGACTCACACACAATGCCTAATAAACCAATGCCCATCCAAAACAAGGAAGGAAAATGAGGGTTATAAGGATTTTCGCTCTAGACCCTTTGGAAGGGTCAGGAGCGAAATTCCTCTCCCAGGCTAGAATCCATCATCCCAAAGTCTAAAATCTCCTCTCCAAGGCAAAGTTGCATCAAACCTTCTCAATTATGTCTCAAAAGTCTACAAACTTGGTCAAGCTAAGGAGAAAAATAGAGGAAATATGAATTTCGCTCTGGACCCTTTGGAAGGGTCAGGAGCAAAATTCACCTTAGGCCATGATCCTGACTTCATTTTTTCGCATTTCTTCATTCAAACAAGTGCTTTTGCCTTCATTCAAGCCTAGGAATGCATTAGTTCTAGGTTTTGGTCAAAGTAGAATGTCTTATGGAGAATTTCGCTCTGGAGCCTTTGGAAGGGTTAGGAGCGAAATTCGCTTTGGACCCTTTGGAAGGGTCAAGAGCGAAATTTGACATTTTGGACTCTCCGTCAGGATCATTTTATGGAATATAACATTTAAGTATAAGTACTTTAAGTTATATTCCATATATACTTCCAGGATGTTTGAGAGTGGTTTCGGACCTCCAGGAGTTATATTGCAAAATCTAGTTTTTGGAGGATTCTTCAGTTTTCCAGACTTAGTCAAATTTTGGGATCAGGACATTCCAGACTTAGCCAAATTTCAGGATCAAGGCATTCCAGACAGCCAAATTTTAGGGCATTTGAAGATCAGGATGACATTCCAGACTTCATCACTCACCAACTTGACCTAGCTCGGACCTTCAAGAATGATACCCACTCACAAAGCAAGACACAATTAGCAACAAGAGCAAAACCAGGCCCTAAGGAAGACTCTCAAAGAAACCCTAACCTGGAGCACCTGCTGACTCCCCTGGCTCAAGCAAAGCCTACCATCCTATTGATCCCCTGGCGACACTCAAAATGCAAAGGCTAATAGATAAACCCTAAACACCTAGAAAGCAAACCCCAAAAAGCAAAAAAGTAGGGGTCCCCATTTGCAATGGGGCGATGTGTGAATACGTCACAACAGGAAGGAACTTCGGAACCTTGGGGTTCCGATGTTCTCGGGAGAAGAAGGAAGAAGGGGGAGGAGGGAACCTCAGAACCTCGGGGTTTTGGGGTTTCGGGCAAGGCAAGGGAAGGGAACTTCGGAACCTCGGGGTTCTAGGAAACTGCGCAAAGGAACTTCGAAACCTCGGGGTTCTGAAGAAGAAAGGGAAAGGCTAAAGAGGAGGGGAACTTCGGAACCTCGGGGTTCCGGAGTTCCGGGCAAAGGAGAAACTTAAGAGAGGAGGCGAAGGAAAGGAAGGCTGGGAACTTCAGAACCTCAGGATTCCGGAGTTTCGGAGAGAAAGGAGAAAAGGGACAAGGAACTTCGGAACCTCGGGGTTCTGGAGTTCCGGGCAAAAGGAGAGAAAGGCTAAGGAGAGGAGGGGCTAAGCTAGGGAAGGAACTTCGGACCCTCGGGGTTCCAGAGTTCCGGAGAAACTGGAGAAAAGATGAGGGAAGGAAGGGAACTTCGAAACCTCGGGGTTCCGGAGAAGGAAGGAAAGCGGCTAAGGCAAAGAACTTCGGAACCTCGGGGTTCCGGAGTTTTGGGGAAGAAGAAAAGGCCAAGGGAGGAACTTCCTCTGGACAAGGAAACACTTCACACTTCATGATTCTTCTCTCCTTGATCAATTGGGGCTGCGTTGGTCCATGGAACATATCTCTGATTGGTTCTCTCTGATGGACCAAGGGTGTCATAAAATGACAACAATTACCATATAACAAATTCAAGAGCCATTAAATAGGTGTGGATCCTTATGCTCTAAATGGCATAGTTAGTTCCGTCGAACAATGGATAATATAGACAATCTTGGACTAATTTGAACTTTAATAATCTCAATGAAGGAATTATATAAATCCACACATAAGAGACAATATTTATGTGGAAATCCTTATGGGAGAAAACCATGACAAAACATTGCTCGAATAAAACCTTCTTACAAATTTCATAGTCACCAACCCACCAGAGACACCAATCCCCCCCACCATTGAGCACCAACACAACAAGAGACATCAATCTCTTTTAATGAGAGGCACCAACTTCCAAAATAAAATTATGATAATTATTTGGAACTGTTACCAGATTTTCACCTACAAGCTCAATCAGGTAGAGCCACTAAGTTTTTGAGCAAGTGGTATTTAATGGCCTCTCTATGTTGCATTCAAGTACAAATGAAATAACCTCAAAAGAATGCAGAAAGCAAAGATTGCAAAGAAAACATTTCATTGATATAAATGTACGAAGCATAGAAAGATTAGGCAAGTCTTTCGGAAAGAATGTAATCTTTATTAAAATGATAGAATGCATGTCTCACACAATAAGCCGTGAGACTGACCATGTTCATTCAATATGCATGATGCACATGAAAGCTAAATTATACATGAATGAGTAAATACTAAAAATGCATGTCTAGAGGGTGACCAGTCATTGCCTGAATGACTGGCGCTTGTTGGCTGATCCATAAATCTGCTGGTGTCGTCCTGCTACTCCTTGCTTCCCAGGTCCTCAATGCTCCTTTTTCCTGCATGATTCAATAGGCAATAAGTTAGAACTGTGTTCTAAGCAATGAAAGGTCATACACTATACATGAGCATTCACTTATACATGTATAAGTCAGTCTTGATGTGCAAAGAAAGGAGATGCATATTTTAGGTGTCCAGGAGGAATCAGGAAAATCACCATACATAGGCATATCTTATCTAATATGTTTGTTTCATGTGCAACTACGGATCTGATCATGTTCATTTTCAGCATGTGGGGTGAAATGGGCTCCCATAAGGGTTGAGCCCAGCGTGCTACAGGATAGCAAATGAACAAAAGAGGACAGCTCAAACATGGTTTTAACAGTCCTAAAGCATTTTAAGAAAGCAGTGGTCAGGTTGCAGCACTTCAAGGATATCAAACAAGTAGCATGTAGGGTACAGTCCTGAAGCAATAAGGGGGCATCTTTATAAAAACGTTTGACAGTGGATGTCAAAAATATCAACAGCTACAGCTATGTGAGACAGTGAGCAATGAACAATGAAGGTGCACAATGTCAGCCATAAAGGCGATAAGGGCGATCTTACAATGCTCTTATTTATCGAAAATCTCCAGAGAACATCAAAATATTAGTCACAACGACAAGAGAGCTACAAGATATCAATGCACAGATCTAGATGACGAGGATATCACAAAACTCTTAAAGGAGAATACTAAAGCAATGTTACGGAAAAATCATAGTCAAAGCATCATGGATTTCGAACAGAAATAAAGTCACAGCAAGCAACAAAATGTTACACTCATTAACAAGGGAGAATGTCTTGTCAAGGCCGACTGTAGTAAAGGATGATAACTGTAATATGGTCATAGTGCAGGAGTTACAATATGTTACAACAGAGTTTAGTGTGGCGTCTATGATGAATGCACACCTTCATGGTGGTGCAAAATATACTTTTGTATTGTCAACCACTCCAAAAGAGGAACCCACCCACTGGGCTCAAATCGTGAACCATATTTATGACCCTATAGTAATGAAGCAAGATCGAATCATCAAAGGTTCCATTACATTGTCATAAAATTGGTAAAATCGTAGTCAAGGCATAGTCTGATGTGTGTGTGAAGCAACCAAAGAAGACCAGCAAACGCCAATATTTTAGAGTTTTTTTTGAAAAGAATACGCTCAGAAGATCGAGTTTTTCAGTCCAAAAAATAAAAATAAAAATGTGCACCTGAAGCAGCCATTAATGGCGGAAAGATCTGCAGATTTTTGTTCTAAGAAGTCAGCAGCATGGCGGCCAAAGAAGGCAGCGCCCAGCTCGCAGAAGGCCATGCCCAACACACAAAATCGACTTCAAATCACAACAGTGGAGGTCAAATTCTCAAACATTTAGCAGAGAGTGCAGTCTCCACGCCTTTTACATAGCAAGAAATCCTTGTGGCGGCACCCAGAATCATCATTTTTTGACGCTCCAAACCCCTAACATGGCGTAAAAAAACATTTTTCAGCAGAGAAGGAGAAATATCGAATGAAGAAGAATGAGCTCAATTTTAGGGTTGCTTTCCCTAAGTATGTCGAATCACTAAGGTGTTTTTCTTTGCCTTATTGTATTTTTATTTCTCTCCTCAAAATGCCACGCAAAGATGCCTAGGAGGGTCGGTGTTTACATTTACCAATTTTTTTTTTTAAATTTCACACAGTGTATATATTGAATGGTTGATTTGATCTTCTCTTAATGAATATTGGTTCATATAATATTTATTAAGTTAAAATTTATAAATTACTGAATAGGTATTATATGTGAAATTATTAAAATGATAAATGTAAAAATATAATGAGTAAAATATCCATCAAGGTGAAGTTAATTTTTATCACTTTATTATTACTTGTTATATTGCTTCGCTAAAAAAGTAATAGTTGTGAGAAAATATCCATTAAAGTGAGGGAGTTATCACTTTATTAAATTTTTATCCATATCTTGACTTTATTGTAAAAATGGCATAAATGAATATCTGATAAAGTGATAATAATGAATGATCACTTTATTAGATATTTATTTACCTTTATTAGAAAGTCAAAAGGGAGATATTTTTGCAATTATGAAGGCTTGCAAGCCTGTCAGAGATATTTGAGGGTCATTTATTGTGCAATTAAGGGTTTTTATGGAAAGGCATGGGCTGACTTGACTTTTGCTCAAGTGTGTTCCCTTTTAGACATGTTTAGACCCCTAAAATGTGGGTTTTTTGAGTCTGCTCGACCTAAAAAAAGAGGAGGTGGAGTCCTTTTGACTGCCTTTGGAAAAAGCATATATACTGCAAGACTTCATTATTTCAGGGGTTATTACCTTTTGCTTCTTGCAGACTGTAATTTTTAGAGTTCTCTCTGCAGAAAGGAAGGAGTTTGTAACTCAGTTTTAGAGAGTTTGACAGCATTGTAACACCTTTTTGCAGTAATAATCAGTTCATACCTTCCCATTTTCTTCTGGTATTGTGTCCTTAATGTTAGTACAGACTTTTTGTGACATTCTTTGTCCTTAAAACTGTGTTTTTATGTGGGGATCTTATGCAGAAGTATAATTTTGCAGGTTATAAGCTTTGCGTCTAAAATAGCAGTCTTAGGTTGTGAGAAAGAGTGTTTTTTCCTCTTAAGACTGTAAATTTTAACCTTCTTATGAATTGTTGATGCAAAGATTATAATTATTGGGTTGTGTAGGAGAGTCTTTCGTTGCTGGTTTTATTCTGTGTCATTTGTTGTGAATCTTAGATTATCATTTTGGTGCATCACCTTAGGGTTAAATTTTAATTTCATATGTCTTTCTCCTCACTCTTTTCCTTGAAGAAATTGTTAGTTTAGGTGAAGAAATCGAAAAGAACCAGCTTACTCTGGAGGTCCACTTAGTTTTCAGGTTACCCGCAACCTCGAAGTGTTCCCATGTTTCAATAGGCAGCTGAAGTTCACAGCTTTAGCAGAGGGTGCAGGGCTTTATTGATAACAGGAACTTCTTCTTGGATCAACTCTAATTCATCTTCATAAATTTCCTCACGAGCTCATCAATATCTGCTTTGAATCTCTTTCAAAAATCTGTCATAAATCTCCTGAAATATCTCTCATAAATCTGCTCAAATATATTTTTAATTCTGCTCTTCATATGAATGATTTTCAATTATTTTCTTGCCTTTTACATCTCCACATTTCGTTCTTTGTATCTCATAAATATACCCTTCACCCAAGAGGATTGACTCTCCAAGGAGGTTGGCCATATGAGAGAAAACAAATTTAGTTAATCTACAAAACCCTTCCACATTTGGGCTGCAATAACAAGATGTTTATTTATAATTTTAAATCCCTTAAATGGGGCGCTAGATACCAAGGGTCGGCCTCTTAGAATAATTAAAAGTCTTTCTTTTTTTAACACCAAACAATCCTTCATCTTGGGCACTAGACATGGGTTGGCCCATGTGGGAATTAATGAAAATTTATTTATTCAAATTTAATGTAAATTAATACTTCCAATCTGAGCGCCAAACCTAATCTGATTTTTGCATTAAACTCCATTGATAATGTCAGGGGCACTGCCTTGGTTTTACTTTTGACATCAATGATGATAATTTTCCAACAATGGATGCATGTCATGTGTTGTTGGGAAGGCCGTGACAATATGTTTGAAGCGCAATTCTTAATGGGTAGAAAAACGCCTTCATCATCACAAACAATGGGAAGATGTTTTGAGATGTTGGCAAAGAAGGTGGATGAAGGCATGGTACTCAAGTGATGTTAGGTAGCAAGGATTTTTCAATGAGGCGAGGAACATAAAGGAATGTTCCACAATAGTGCTCAAGCCCGTGCAGGAGGAGAATTCATTGCACAAATTGCTATAGATTACAATGCTACTCAAGGAGTCTGCAGAAATAATCAGCTGTGAGATGCCAAAGGGATTGCCAATAGTGTGAAGCGTGCCACATTGCATCGATTCAATCCTAGGATCTTGTTAGCCAAATATAATAAGGAATTATACAAAATGAGTTCAAACAGGAGTACAAAAGTCACTAGGTAAGTATAAGAGTTCTTGGAAAGAGGTTTGATGAAAGAAAGAATGACTCTTTGCATAATACCTAGAGTACTTGTGCCAAAGAGGCAAGCTGAATGGTGAGTGGGCATAGACTCTAGGGCAAGCTAGCGAGTGAGGATGCGAGTGCCATTGTCACTACTTGTGGTTTTCTAATATGGTCGTTTCTACATTTAATATTGATGGTGGTGATGATAATTTTGAAGATCCATGTGATGCTGAAACTTGATGGCTGATTGTTGACAGTGATATTTTTAATTTTAATATTGAAGTTTAAATAATGAATATATATCATGACATTTGTTTGACTAATTGACATTGTAGCGTTTTTAATTTATGGTGAATTTGTTTATTATATGAAGTGATAAATAGTTATATATTTATTATTTTTATATATTTTTGTATGGACAAAAATAAAATGAATCCAACCCCTAATTTTTCTGACCAAATCCATGAATGGAACCCCTGAGCTGTAAACCAAACCAGTACGAGGATTGGTAACTTAGCCTCTAAACACTAATTTAGCCACGTGTGCCATTTTAGTACTTCATTGCCCTTTTCATAGTTGTAAGTTTGTGACAACTCTTGGTTTGCTCATGTCTCTGGCTTGATCCATTCCTCAATGTTGTTGTAGAAGTGTTCTAGTTGATTTGAAGTATCTGTGTATACTAAAATATTGAAGATTATCTTTGTGTGCTATGAGCTTTGAAGATGCTATTCAGATGGATTCCTCTTTTATGGCCTCAAATGATTAGAACCTTACTATGCTATTTTTGATTTTGTATTTCAGGTGTTTATATCAGATTACTTTTTTAAGACACATTTGGCTGAAGATTTTTCTTCTGCAGACATCCAAGTAAGTTATTTTGCATGCTTAATTTTATTGTAGTTCTCATGCCACTTCTCAACATAGAAAGCCCTCAATTTTATAATAGGAAAATGGTTTTGCAATTTTAGTAAGATGATGTTTCATTGCATAATAGTTTGTAAGCCTCCGTGCTTGTAAAAAGCTCTTTTTTGGAGGATGTCTGGCAATTGTTTAAAATAAATCTTGTATGCTGGCTTTAATATTGCTGAAAAATGCATTTTATGGCTATTGGAAGATGCTTATGGATTCTTGCCGTATGGGAAACTATATGCTCAGTTGGCTTATGTTATTTTTCAATGATGTAGTATGTTGTATGCTATGGCCTAAACTGTAATGCCCATTTTAATTAAGTCAGCTTATGTAGGTCCAATCCTTATTTCTTGCTAAGGATAGAGAAATATTTTTTATAAAGGAGCCATGAGAAATTAGAATTAAAAACTAAAATAAAATAAGAAAATAATAATACTTAATAATAAATAATAATAAAATAATTTCATGTAAATGGATGTGTGGGTTCCATAAAAGGTTGTTGTTACCTTTGGGACACTTGGTAGCTTCATCATGACAGATTCTATATAAGGGCTATGATAGATTCTATGACAAGAAATTAATGACTCGTAGGACAATGTGGGGCTCTCTTTATGAACGAATCTCATTAATATTTTACAAGAAAAAGTGGGGCTTATTTTAGGCAAGAATCTCATCAATATTTACAAAAGAAAGTGGTGCTATTTTTAGGTGGGATTCTCATTATAATTTAATTTCTGTTTTCTAAAAGGAAATGGGGAGTTGGAATTTGTGCCCCCAAGTTGTTCCCTTGCTGCTATATATTGAGGTGCTTGCATGCCCTTGTAAACAGTTGCCAATTTTATGACTTTTTCTGTCATAGTTTGAGCCTTGTGTTTAGCTATAGAATTCAAGGATGAAAACCTTTGGGTTTTGGAGATCCAAGGACAAAACCCTTGGGCTTTAAGGATCTAAGGATGATACTATTTTGGTTTCCTAGAGATTGGAAGATGAAAACTCATTAATTTCTTGAGGGCAATCTTACACAAGTTGTATTTGTATTGAATGTTTTTGTGTTGATGAAGAAGCTTGATTCATATTTGTGTATTATTTATTTGAAGCTTCCACATTTATATTATTTGTGCACTCTATTGCTACATCTTTGTAGGTACTATTGTTTATTTGAATAAAATAAATAAAAAATATTCTTCAGTTACCACATGCTCTCACCTTGCCTTATTGGGATTTGGGTGATCAAAAAGTGTTGAATAATAATATTTCCTCACCTTCAGATGCTGAAACAACAACACAATGTGAAACCAAGCAAACCTAATCACTGGACAACAATTAAAAATGCCTCCCAAACACATGAATGTTTGAAACTAATTGATATCAGATTGAAATAGAAATCAGACTAATTGCAAGTCTGAAGCAGGGATTAATGCTTTCGGTACAACATGCATACATCCCAGAAAAACTCACTAAAATTACCAATGTTCACATTTTTATGGATTGGCATCATAAAATCTTCAACAAAATTGCATCAAATATTTTCATTTTACCAAATATGTGGAAAGAACTCACCTTGCAGCACAAATGTGATCTCAGGGTGAAATCACCATGTCTAGTTAAGAGGTTTTTTGTATTCAAGAAATATGAAGAACTTGCATTCTTGCTCAGAGCAAATGAATGTGAAAATTAACTAGTAATCCTTCTTCGCAAGACCCAACCTCCCTTTCTAACCTTTTTAGAGCTGTTTTAGGAAAAATCATTTTGCTTTTTGTTGTTTTTAAAGTATCTTTTTTAGTTTTTGCTTTTTCATTGCTTTTTCTAGAAACCTTTTTTTCTTTTTTGTTACTTTTTCCAAGAAAAAATGTTTTATTGTTTTTTATTGTTTTTTTGAAAAATAATTTTTCCTCAATAGAATAATATCAAGTCTCCTTATGACCACTTTTCATCACCTTGAGCATAGCAACACTTTATCTACACACTTAAAACATCTTAAACAATTAAATATAAGTTGTCATTTAATTTTACTTTTTCGACAACTTTAATATTCAACCATTTAATAATTTAATTATTTTTTGCACAACTAATAAAGTTAACGAAAAATATTAAAATAGCCCAAAACATGAATTCTGACCATACCACCAATACTTTAAATGCATAGGATATTAGTCCATATAAAACTTGGCACTCTCCCAAGATGACAAACTTTTCTTAAATGTGTGGAGTGCTCTTAGAATGTTGGATCCACACGGGGAAAGTACCATTGTACTCATCTTGATTCAGAAACTCTTTGCCATTGTCAAAAAATACCTTTGCAATAAAGCTAGCACACTCTAAAAAGTTGAAGTTTCCAAAGATGTTGGAATGGACCAGAGAAAGGGACATTACAAGTCTTGAGGAACACATTAAGGCTTTCAAAGATATAGCTATTAGGGCTTGTATTGAACATGAGGATGTGGTATGTGGTTTGTTCTTCTTTTCTTTGGGAGATTTTGCATATAGCTAGTATTTATGTTTGCCTATTAGATCTGTTAGAAATTGAGAATCGTTGGAAAATGGTTTTTTGAATCAATTGAAGGTTTACATTGATCCAGCTATCTTGTATCATCAATTTGTCACTTGCAAAAGAGAGCCTAATGAACCCATCAGTCTATTTAACACTAGGTTCCACAAATTACACAGGAAATTGGTTGATGCATATCTTATGAACGAGGCTATTGCTATTCAAACATATGTGAGGGCTTTGGATTGTTTAATTGAATTAATTTTGGGAAGAACCCAAGCAAATTTGGATACTTTGGTTGTAGCTTACACAAAGATTGTGAGATTGCAACATTAGATGAATCCTCTCTTACAAGGAGCTATAGGATCTTTAGCCTCTTTTGGATGCCCATGGATTCCTAATTATATTCAGATCCTTGTTGAGCTACAACTTATATGGACGAGCTAAGAATCAAACCTAGGAAATTTGTAATGTCCCCATTTTTAGGTTCCCTAGCAGTGTAGTCATTGACTTTTTGGATGCGTGTCATCTTGTTCACAGGGGTAATTTGATGTTACCGGTGAGCTCAGATGGTTTAGAGGAGTCATATGACACTTTCAGATGTTATTTCCGACTTTTGATTGGGCTTCAAGATTCTTGGAGGGAGCGTCTATTTTTAGAAAGTCACCTAGTTAGATCTGTTTATCATATTTCATCATTGGGATCACTCCTACGCAATCAAATTTCAATTCTGATGCTTTTTGACCATTGCCACTAATTGGGTGCATTATTGAGCTATATTTAATTATTTTCACTAAGGTTGCCTTTTTAATTAAATTTATTAATTGAGCTTTAAATAATGGGTCACTTAAAAGTGACTTTAAGTGCCATAAATGTTTTAAAAGTTAATTAAATCACTTTTGGGAGTTAAAAGACATAATAAGTTAATAAAGTGATTGTAAAAGGGAGTTTTTGGAAAGTTCTCTAAAAGGCTCATAAAAAAGGGAATTGACAGCTCATTTGGTATGTTGAGTTTATTATTTCTAGTCAAGGTTACCAAGAGACGGGAGTCCTTGGAAATTCTGGAGACTGTACCAATGCCGATACGACTAATTTTCAAAAATAGAAGACATGGTGTTGTCCTATGCATTTGAAACCACTTGTCATGCCATTTGGAGGATGCATTTACTGGTTTTTCGCATTAAATCAGCAACCACGTTTTTTTATTAATGCCACATTTTGAGGGACCAAATCTCCACGAAAATGCAGTCTCCTAGTTCGTTTTTGCCTTTCATGCCAAGGCGATGAGGGTTAAGGAGGATTCAACCTTTTTCCATGCCATTTAACACTCATTTGCTACCACATTTTTTCATATAAGGCGTTTTTTGCAAAACGTGGCTAGGGTTTGGCATCTCGGTTGTCTCTATTTATTGGATGTGCTTCTTCATTCCAAAGATTGTTGCATTTTTGGAAAAGCTTTTTCAGTTTGAAGAAAGGTATGTTCACTTTCCTTTCTTTCCTTCTTTTTGTTATTTTCTTGTTTTCTTAGTTTTCTTTCTTAGTTACATTTTTGGAAATGTGTTCTTCTTCCCCCAAAAATCGGTTTTTGTGAGAGAAATCTTCCCCTTGGTATGCAATTTTTGAATTGCATTGTTCTTCCCAAATTTCCCTCTTTATTTGTATTCGGGATTTTTAATCCCGATTACAAGTTCGCTGGAAATTCTTGTTCTTCCCTTACGGTTAAGGAATTTAACCATTTTTGGTTAAAATTCCAAGTTGAAAAGTGTGAAATACCCCTCCCTTTCAAATTCGGGTTTTAAAAACTGGATTACATGTTGAAGAGTTCTTCCCATTTTCATGAAAATGACATTCCTGGATTTTCCCATTTCTATCCATTCACATTTCCCATATTCGTACTTACCATCTCTGTCATTTTCTGCAAGTCAAATTCTCATTTTCCATCCATTTCTCCATTTGCAATTTTACAAGTGTACTTGCATTTGGGTTTTAAAACCCCGATTGCATGTATGTTCTTTCCAACTTGTATACTTGCGAAAATTTCCCCAAGATCCGAAATTGGTCAAAGTCAAGATTTTCCCATTTCCATATATTTCCCCTCTTCCTCTCACAAAATCGTGAAGTTCAAGAATCAAAGTTTTTTCCATTTGGAGAAGGAAGAAGGATATTTGCAGCTGACTATGATGTTGCCTTAACTCTTTTGAGTCTTCATCACAGTATTCCAGGTTCACAATCAATGTTAGATTTGCCGGCATCCCCAGCTCCAAAGAAGATGAAATACAAATATGACAAGTATCAGAATGAGGTAGCACCTTCCCAGGTTTCTTCTCCTTTGGATCACATCAGAGACACGGAGATAGGGCACGTTGATATGTCAGAATTCGTCAAGAGGGTAGAAGATCCACAACATAATGACTTGCAGCGGCTGTTGGACAGCCATATCCACCATGCATCATCTTTCTCGGTGGCTGCCCTAGAACTTGAGTTCGTTCTTGCTTGCGCCCATCATTTTGACAAAGAGTCGAGAGTCATCAAAAATGATGATGGCGAAGCTATAATCCATCTTGATGCAGATATGATCGAGAAGGTCTTCAAAATACCTCTTGCACCTGTTTATATGAAAATCTCCAAAGAAAGTGCAGCGGAGTAATATGTGAAGAGGAAAAAAGATTGCAAGCGACACATCAATAGGTAGATCCGAGAGCCACGAGCCTCCTTCTCAAGGTGGGCGAAGTTGTATCGCTGCGATTTCAAATGGGAGATAGGAGACACCATCACTCTTCTTAACAGGATGATGGGCCTTGAGCATTCCAATGTCTTTGAGCCATGGATGTACCAGTTCATCATGTTCATAAGGCAGTCTCATCACATTTCATGGGGCGAAGAAATTAGCGATGCTTTGTGCGAACAACTTGTAGCAGTTCTTACCACCATGACCTTCTTTATGAATTCATATTTGGTATATTTGGCAGCATCACTTAGACACTTTCCAGGTCTTTCTACCAAGGGTGATCGCTCACTTATACCAGTTTGGGAGTATTATGACCAGTTGCCGTTGAGACCCAACAGACTACATTTCAGAAGTCCAAGATGCATTCTTCGGTTATTTCATGTGTCAGTTTGACAGAACTCTCAGGAACAAGAGAGTATCAGACGAGGCATGGGCAAGGGTGTGAGAGTATGGATGTTTGTTTCTTCAGTTTCTCACCTTCACCTATATGAGGATCAGATGCTATGGTGGTCAGCCATATATGCTTCCCAGATACCCAATTGATAAGATCATTCTTATGGAGTTGGGAAGACAGATCATGGCTGTTCACATTTTTCAGTCTGCTAGACACAAGGTTCGAATGGGAATCTCTACTACAAATCCATTGAAAATTGGCCGGTATTCCCTTGTCACATCTGTGAAAGCTAAGGCCATGGAGACTGAACTGCAGGAAATCAAGCTCAAAAGGTTTAAACCTAGAGCTGATTTTGATTATAGGGGTATGAAGGAGAAGATCAAGAAATCCTTTGTGCATGTGCATCGCATTGAGGACATCTGGGTAGATCTCCGCACATAAGCTGAAGTTCTGAAGATGGATTATTGCAGGCTCACTGTTGAGCAAATTGTTGATTTGAACTTAGTGGATATCCCACAAGGGATGATTGATGATGGGCACATACTTGATCCTGAATACATTTCACGGAGGGTTGAGGAAGCTCCACTTCCTTTGATCCAATGGTTGCACAAAGAGTGCATATCCATCCTTGATAGATTTCAGCCTATCTTGGTCAACACCAATGCATGGCTGAAAAGTAATGCTGTTAGACTTATAAAAATCAAGGTTGGTAAAGAAGATGATTCTACGGGGCCTCTTGGACGTAAGTCTGAGATTCAAGTTGACAACAAGGAGGGTGCATCATCTTTGGGCACAAGGATCAAGTTGCGAGTCAGTCGTGCAGTAGTGCTTCTTCCTGAGGAGACGACAGTTCGTGGGAAGGAAAAATCACGATTCCATGTTTAGGTGATCGATCTGGATAATCCAGAAGAGGGGCAGCAATCTAATGATGCTCCTAAGTCTCCAGTTTCAGACTCGGCTCATGAGATCATTCCTCTAGTTTCCATTGAGACGCCTCTTTCTCCTCCTGATTTGCTTGTGGATGAGTCGCCTCAGAAGGCTATTCCCATTTCAGCATACAAGCCATCTCCTGATCCTCAACAAGAGAGTGTGTTGGAAGTTCTTGAGGATATTCCTGCTCGTATCCAGTTATCAGAAATTGATACTTCCACTTCTGGTTTTGAAGAATTCATGAGGCAATCTTCACGCCCATTGGTAACTGAGCAAACTGTGGTCACTATCCAAACAAATATTCCTCCCAGGATAACCACGGTGATTCAAACAGAAACTGCTTCTCCTTTGCCTACGGTTGCTACTGGAGGGGAGTTGATGACTTTGCCTCCATGACTTAGTTCTTTTACCCCGGAAAGGAAGAAGCAAGAAATCTCACCTGATGCCTTTGATTACCAGCAACTGAAACAATCCAGATCCAAAGTTGCTAAGAAGACCAAGACTATCTCCAGAGTAACTGTTGACAGCAACAAGATGAAGGTAGCTGAAATTGTGGAACCTATTGCGGATAAGCCACTTGAAGAAATGTCAGCTGTCGATTATAAGGTTACAAGGATAGAGTTGGGAAAATAGACGCATGAGGTCATTAAACATGATGCTCAGTTTTCTATTGCTTCGCTGGTGCAAAGGTGTGATGAACTTCTAGCAAAGAAAGACAAGCTAGAAGGTGAAAACCGACAACTTATGACAGCCATTCATAAAATTACAAAACCTGCTACTGAAGGGAGTAACTCCATAGGTTCTTCTGGTTCCCAAGAATCAATTCGTGGAGTCGAAAGGGCTGCTCAAAAGGTACAAGCACTGGATTCTTGGGTTGATCAACTTCATGATCTATGTGCACAGGTAATGAAAGACATTTTTCAGATGATGTCTAAGTTGGAGACTGTTGAGGAGAAAATGGATCAGACTTCTAATACTTTCAAAAAGAATCTGGAAAGTGTTGAAGAAAGTTTGACAATCTGGCATACCATGCCCCAACAAAAGCTGAGTGTTCTACAGGAGCACGCCATCATCTCTTCCAGGGTCATGTACTTGGAATTTGAAGAAAATCTGGAAAACAAGACCCTTGTTCTTAAATTCCTCATTGAGGAGATCGGTGATGCAAAGAGATTCCGCGGTGAAGTTTTTCAAGATATTGTCTCACATTGTGAAGGGGGCTCTTGCAACATAGTAAGTCAGGATGGAGAGTTGATTCCAGAAGAAGAAGTTCTTGCTGATTTACAAATGAGGATTCATAATGAATGGAGGATTCAAATATGATCGAGAAGGTCTTCAGAATACCTGCTGCAATTGTTTATATGAAAATCTCCAAAGAAAGTGCAGTGGAGTAATATGTGAAGAGGGAAAAAGATTGCAAGCGACACATCAATAGGTAGATCCAAGAGCCACGAGCCTCCTTCTCAAGGTGGGCGAAGTTGTATTGCTGCGATTTCAAATGGGAGATAGGAGACACCATCACTCTTCTTAGCAGGATGATGGGCGTTGAGCATTCCAATGTCTTTGAGCCATGGATGTACCAGTTCATCATGTTCATAAGGCAGTCTCATCACATTTCATGGGGAGAAGAAATCAGCGATGCCTTGTGCGAACAACTTGTAGCAGTTCTTACCACCATGACCTTCTTTATGAATTCATATTTGGTATATTTGGCAGCATCACTTAGACACTTTCCAGGTCTTTCTACCAAGGGTGATCGCTCACTTATACCAGTTTGGGAGTATTATGACCAGTTGCCGTTCAGACCCAGCAGACTACATTTCAGAAGTCCAAGATGCATTCTTCAGTTATTTCATGTGTCAATTTGACAGAACTCTCAGGAACAAGAGAGTATCAGAAGAGGCATGGGCAAGGGTGTGCGAGTATGGATGTTTGTTTCTGCAGTTTCCCACCTTCACCTATATGAGGATCAAATGCTATGGTGGTCAGCCATATACGCTTCCCAGATACCCAATTGATAAGATCATTCTTATGGAGTTGGGAAGACAGATCATGGCTGTTCACACCTTTCAGTCTGCTAGACACAAGGTTGGAATGGGGATCTCTACTACAAATCCATTGAAAATTGGCCGGTATTCCCTTGTCACATCTGTGAAAGCTAAGGCCATGGAGACTGAATTGCAGGAAATCAAGCTCAAAAGGTTTAAACCTAGAGCTGATTTTGATTATAGGGGTATGAAGGAGAAGATCAAGAAATCCTTTGTGCATGTGCATCGCATTGAGGACATCTGGGTAGATCTCCGCACATAAGCTGAAGTTTTGAAGATGGATTATTGTAGGCTCACTGTTGAGCAAATTGTTGATTTGAACTTAGTGGATATCCCACAAGGGATGATTGATGATGGGCACATACTTGATCCTGAATACATTTCATGGAGGGTTGAGGAAGCTCCACTTCCTTTGATCCAATGGTCGCACAAAGAGTGCATATCCATCTTTGACAGATTTCAGCCTATCTTGGCCAACACCAATGCATGGCTGAAAAGTAATGCTGTTAGACTTATAAAAATCAAGGTTGGTAAAGAAGATGATTCTACGGGGCCTCTTGGACGTAAGTCTGAGATTCAAGTTGACAACAAGGAGGGTGCATCATCTTCGGGCACAAGGATCAAGTTGCGAGTCAGTCGTGCAGTAGTGCTTCTTCCTGAGGAGACGACAGTTCGTGGGAAGGAAAAATCACGATTCCATGTTTAGGTGATCGATCTGGATAATCCAGAAGAGGGGCAGCAATCTAATGATGCTCCTAAGTCTCCAGTTTCAGACTCGCCTCATGAGATCATTCCTCCAGTTTCCATTGAGACGCCTCTTTCTCCTCCTGATTTGCTTGTGGATGAGTCGCCTCAGAAGGCTATTCCCATTTCAGCATACGAGCCATCTCCTGATCCTCAACAAGAGAGTGTGTTGCAAGTTCTTGAGGATATTCCTGCTCCTATCCAGTTATCAGAAATTGATACTTCCACTTTTGGTTTTGAAGAATTCATGAGGCAATCTTCACGCCCATTGGTAACTTAGCAAACTATGGTCACTATCCAAACAAATATTCCTCCCAGGATAACCACGGTGATTCAAACAGAAACTGCTTCTCCTTTGCCTACGGTTGCTACTGGAGGGGAGTTGATGACTTTGCCTCCATGACTTAGTTCTTTTACCCCAGAAAGGAAGAAGCAAGAAATCTCACCTGATGCCTTTGATTACCAGCAACTGAAACAATCCAGATCCAAAGTTGCTAATAAGACCAAGACTATCTCCAGAGTAACTGTTGACAGCAACAAGATGAAGGTAGCTGAAATTGTGGAACCTATTGCTGATAAGCCACTTGAAGAAATGTCAGCTGTCGATTATAAGGTTACAAGGATAGAGTTGGGAAAATAGACGCATGAGGTCATTAAACATGATGCTCAGTTTTCTGTTGCGTCGCTGGTGCAAAGGTGTGATGTACTTCTAGCAAAGAAAAACAAGCTAGAAGGTGAAAACCGACAATTTATGACAGCCATTCATAAAATTACAAAACCTGTTGCTGAAGGGAGTAACTCCATAGGTTCTTCTGGTTCCCAAGAATCAATTCTTGGAGTGGAAAGGGCTGCTCAAAAGGTACAAGCACTGGATTCCTGGGTTGATCAACTTCTTGATCTATGTGCACAGGTAATGAAAGACATTTTTCAAATGATGTCTAAGTTGGAGACTGTTGAGGAGAAAATGGATCTGACTTATAATACTTTCAAAAAGAATCTGGAAAGTGTTGAAGAAAGTTTGACAATCTGGCATACCATGCCCCAACAACAGCTGAGTGTTCTACAGGAGCACGCCATCATCTCTTCCAGGGTCATGTACTTGGAATTTGAACAACTCCTGGAAAACAAGACCCTTGTTCTTAAATCCCTCATTGAGGAGATCGGTGATGCAAAGAGATTTCGGGGTGAAATTTTCCGAGATATTGTCTCACATTGTGAAGGGGCCTCTTGCAACATAGTAAGTTAGGATGGAGAGTTGATTCCAGAAGAAGAAGTTCTTGCTGATTTACAAATGAGGATTCATAATGAATGGAGGATTCAGATATGATCGAGAAGGTCTTCAGAATACCTCCTGCACCTGTTTATATGAAAATCTCCAAAGAAAGTGCAGCGGAGTACTATGTGAAGAGGGAAAAAGATTGCGAGCGACACATCAATAGGTAGATCCAAGAGCCACAAGCCTCCTTCTCAAGGTGGGTGAAGTTGTATCGCTGTGATTTCAAATGGGAGATAGGAGACACCATCACTCTTCTTAGCAGGATGATGGGCGTTGAGCATTCCAATGTCTTTGAGCCATGGATGTACCAGTTCATCATGTTCATAAGGCAGTCTCATCACATTTCATGGGGAGAAGAAATCAGCGATGCGTTGTGCGAACAACTTGTAGCAGTTCCTACCACGATGACCTTCTTTATGAATTCATATTTGGTATATTTGGCAGCATCACTTAGACACTTTCCAAGTCTTTCTACCAAGGGTGATCGCTCACTTATACCAGTTTGGGAGTATTATGACCAGTTGCCGTTGAGACCCAGCAGACTACATTTCAGAAGTCCAAGATGCATTCTTCGGTTATTTCATGTGTCAGTTTGATAGAAGTCTCAGGAACAAGAGAGTATCAGACGAGGCATGGGCAAGGGTGTGCGAGTATGGATGTTTGTTTCTGCAGTTTCCCACCTTCACCTATATGAGGATCAGATGCTATGGTGGTCAGCCATATATGCTTCCCAGATACCCAATTGATAAGATCATTCTTATGGAGTTGGGAAGACAGATCATGGCTGTTCACACTTTTCAGTCTGCTAGACACAAGGTTGGAATGGGGATCTCTACTACAAATCCATTGAAAATTGGCCGGTATTCCCTTGTCACATCTGTGAAAGCTAAGGCCATGGAGACTGAGCTGCAGGAAATCAAGCTCAAAAGGTTTAAACCTAGAGCTGATTTTGATTATAGGGGTAGGAAGGAGAAGATCAAGAAATCCTTTGTGCATGTGCATTGCATTGAGGACATCTGGGTAGATCTCCGCACATAAGCTGAAGTTCCGAAGATGGATTATTGCAGGCTCACTGTTGGGCAAACTGTTGATTTGAACTTAGTGGATATCCCACAAGGGATGATTGGTGATGGGCACATACTTGATCCTGAATACATTTCACGGAGGGTTGAGGAAGCTCCACTTCTTTTGATCCAATGGTCGCACAAAGAGTGCATATCCATCCTTGACAGATTTCAGCCTATCTTGGTCAACACCAATGCATGGCTGAAAAGTAATGCTGTTAGACTTATAAAAATCAAGGTTGGTAAAGAAGATGATTCTACGGGGCCTCTTGGACGTAAGTCTGAGATTCAAGTTGACAACAAGGAGGGTGCATCATCTTCGGGCACAAGGATCAAGTTGCGAGTCAGTCGTGCAGTAGTGCTTCTTCCTGAGGAGACGACAGTTCGTGGGAAGGAAAAATCATGATTCCATGTTTAGGTGATCGATCTGGATAATCCAGAAAAGGGGCAGCAATCTAATGATGCTCCTAAGTCTCCAGTTTCAGACTCGCCTCATGAGATCATTCCTCCAGTTTCCATTGAGACGCCTCTTTCTCCTCCTGATTTGCTTGTGGATGAGTCGCCTCAGGAGGCTATTCCCATTTCAGCATACGAGCCATCTCCTAATCCTCAACAAGAGAGTGTGTTGCAAGTTCTTGAGGATATTACTGCTCCTATCCAGTTATCAGAAATTGATACTTCCACTTTTGGTTTTGAAGAATTCATGAGGCAATCTTCACGCCCATTGGTAACTGAGCAAACTGTGGTCACTATCCAAACAAATATTCCTCTCAGGATAACCACGGTGATTCAAACAGAAACTGCTTCTCCTTTGACTACGGTTGCTACTGGAGGGGAGTTGATGACTTTGCCTCCATGAATTAGTTCTTTTACCCCGAAAAGGAAGAAGCAAGAAATCTCACCTGATGCCTTTGATTACCAGCAACTGAAACAATCCAGATCCAAAGCTGCTAAGAAGACCAAGACTATCTCCAGAGTAACTGTTGATAGCAACAAGATGAAGGTAGCTGAAATTGTGGAACCTATTGCGGATAAGCCACTTGAAGAAATGTCAGCTGTCGATTATAGGGTTACAAGGATAGAGTTGGGAAAATAGACGCATGAGGTCATTAAACATGATGCTCAGTTTTCTGTTGCCTCGCTGGTGCAACGGTGTGATGAACTTCTAGCAAAGAAAGACAAGCTAGAAGGTGAAAACCGACAACTTATGACAGCCATTCATAAAATTACAAAACCTGTTGCTGAATGGAGTAACTCCATAGGTTCTTCTGGTTCCCAAGAATCAATTCGTGGAGTGGAAAGGGCTGCTCAAAAGGTACAAGCACTGGATTCTTGGGTTGATCAACTTCATGATCTATTTGCACAGGTAATGAAAGACATTTTTCAGATGATGTCTAAGTTGGAGATTGTTGAGGAGAAAATGGATCAGACTTCTAATACTTTCAAAAAGAATCCGGAAAGTGTTGAAGAAAGTTTGACAATCTGGCATACCATGCCCCAACAACAGCTGAGTGTTCTACAGGAGCACGCCATCATTTCTTCCAGGGTCATGTACTTGGAATTTGAAGAACTCCTGGAAAACAAGACCCTTGTTCTTAAATCCCTCATTGAGGAGATCGGTGATGCAAAGAGATTCTGGGGTGAAGTTTTCTGAGATATTGTCTCACATTGTGAGGGGGCCTCTTGCAACATAGTAAGTCAGGATGGAGAGTTGATTCCAGAAGAAGAAGTTCTTGCTGATTTACAAATGAGGATTCATAATGAATGGAGGAGCGAACAATTCACGATCGCTTCAATTCAGACATTGATGAAACGCCAAGCCTTTTTGCATGAAATCCAGTCGATCCTGGATAAAAACAATTATGCACTCGTTCATTGTCATGACACTATTGTGAAGACCATGGTTGTTGCCAAGAACACCCATGGACCGAATCTCGAGGAACAAACGAGGATCCAAAAATTTCAAGGATTTGTGTCTTCACAAAATTCAACTTAAGTGTTTTTCAACACTTAGTTGAATTTTCCCTCTTTTGTAATCTTTAGTTGTATTTTTGTTTTAACAAGTTACATGTAAAAGTATTTTTTGTAAAATGCAAGTTACACATTACTTGCACTTTTGTAATTACATGTAAAGCAACTACAAGTTGTGTTCAATTAGGACTGTAGTTGGAATAAGTCTTAGTTAGTTATTGAAGAAGTCTTGGTGGTTGAGAGAATCTCTCAAGTTAGTTGGGATCCTCCCACCTTTTTCTCAAGGCTCCTCTTCTATAAATACTTGAGGGGTCTATTGTAATTTTTATCTTTTGGAAAGCAAGCAAAAACTCTGCGAAATTTACAGCAAGAAGTCTTTGAGCTTATGTATGTGAATTGAAAGTTTTGAAGAATAATAAAGAAGGATTACTCAAGTTTTGAGTCTTTGAGCTACATGTTTGAGTTTAAATGTTTTTATTTCTTCCATGCAAAGTGTTTCTAAAGGAGCTTAGTCTAATCTGATTTGAAGTCTTTGAGCAACAAGTAGAGAAGATTAATTAAAATAGGAAAATCTCTAAAAGGAGCAGCAAGTCTATGAGTTTGCGTCTATTCTTGAGGAGAAATTATTGTTTGATAAGAAATAGCAGCAAGTCTTTGAGCTTGCATTAGTTCTTGTCTTTGTGTTGAAAGAATAGTTTATTCCAGTTTTTGAGTTGTTGTCTTTTATTTGTTGTAAAATTTAGTATAGCACAGGGTAGATAGGACTTCACATAATCAAGTCTTTGATCTTGATATTGCTGTCCCGTCTCGAAGGAAGTGACGGAAGTCTTTGCGCTTTCAGGAAACTTCATTTCCTTTCTCTTATTTCACTTGGAAGTGGTTACTGCTATTCATATTCAATCGCTATCCTTTTCTGTGAAGAGAAAAGGATATTGGCTTTTTTGAAAAAAGAAGAAAGATTGCTGTCCCATCCTATTTTATTTCCAAAGTTGTAGTTAGATAGGGGGAGGCTTCCCTTAATTAGGAGAGTTTTTACTCGTGTGCTGTGGTTGAAACCACAATTTTGTATATTTCCCAAAGCGTACAAAATTTTCAACCAACACATGGGTACTACTGTAATTCAGAATTCATTTGATGGTAACATGGAACAAAATATGGAGCCAAGCATGGACCTTCTCCGAAATGAACCTGCCCGGGAAATTAAAGAAACTTCCAAGAACGCAAAGATACAACAATGACAAATTTTGGTTAGTAATCCCCCAAAGGCCCCACAAGATGAAAATTCTACCCACGAAGAGTCTAACAAAGAAATTGTCAATGGAACTAGCAATCAAAGAGAGCGTCCTATAATTTTCTATCAAGGGAAGGATGAGACTCCTCCATTCTTATTATTCGTCAGAATATTTGGAAAACTTTTACATAATTGCTTAGTGGACTCCGGTGCTTCTAGCAATGTGATGCTTCTCTCTATGTGCAAGAGACTGGGATTGATACCTCCACAGACCAATAAAAAGGTTACTCAGTTGGATAAAATGGAAGTTCGTGTGATAGGGGAACTAAACAACATTCACATGCAATTGCAGCTGATCCAAGAATTCAGAGTTGCATCGACATTTCTGTAGTAGATATTCCTGATGGATATGGCATGTTGCTGAGTAGAGAATGGTCAAGAAGACTAATTGGTTACATTTCCACCGACTTCTCACACATGTGGTTGCCATGGAAGGGAGTGCCAAACCAAATAAAGATAGACAACACATCAAGACTTCGGATGAGGATCACCAAATATGGTGGAGACAATGAGATTTTGTTTCTCGAAACAGATTTGTGTTCTTACAGGCCCAAGGCAGAAGAAATTTTGATGATCCAAGGGTCAAGCCAAGGATCAAGTCTAAAAGAAAATAATCAAGATGAACAATCAGAAGAAAATGAAGGAATGTTCGAAAATTTCAGAAATTTTGTCTAGAGAAGAGTGAATCAATAAGCTGAATTTAGCAAAGATATCCGCATTCAAGATCTATTGCTACCCAATTGGTGTTGGATTCACAACGCTTCCGGTTCAGAATCCTCATGCAAAATGTGTCAAAAGGCCATAGAAGAGGTATACAAAAGGATTTCACAAACTTCAAAAGAAATCGATGATATTGAGAGTCTTATCACAAAGTCGACTCGAAAGTCACTAGACCAAGGACAATGTTGTCAAGGAGAGCAAGAAATAGTTGATCAAGTTTGGACCTTACGGTTCGATGGATCCAGATCAAACAAAGGAGACAGAGTTGGTTTCGAACTACTAAGTCCGAATGGTGAAGCCTACCTTGTAGCACATTGGTTGCAATTTCCATGTACCAACACGTTATTGAATATGAATTATTAGTTCAGGGTTTATTGCTTACTATCAAGAAAGGAGCCAAGATTCTACATGCATTTGGAGACTCCGAAATAGTCATCAAGCAAGTGAGAAAACTGTATGTTTGTCATGATAAGAGACTGAGTCGCTATCGTAATAGGGTATGGGACCTCATTAAAAGTTTTGATGGTTTCAATATAGAATCAGTGAACTGATAAAAGAATCAGGTAGAAAACTCATTAGCACAAACGGTTGGTTCATTGGAACCACTTGCTATGGACGACGTGAAGAAATTTACAATTGAATTGATATCAGTACCTTTAGTCCTTGATAATATTACAAATTTCCAAGTTTTTGATGATGACAGACACATACTTGAGTTCTTGATGAACTCTGATGTCTTTGCTGCCCAAATCATCAATGAAGAGGAAACCGAAGAAGTAGAATTTGATACTGAAGGAATAATGAACTTGAAGTCAAATATCATTCGCAAGGGAATGGTGCAACTTGAAATAATTTTTGATCCAGACAAAATAAGTGCTCCGAGACACCAAAGTTGTGAAGGAAGTGAGTGTGACATCGTGAATTTAGGAACAAATTGTTGAAGAATAGCATAGTAATCTGATCTGATTGAGTCATCTAAACAACTTAGGTTAATAATTAATATACATTGCACTTGAATTGACTATTATATGATTCGATTTTCTTGGACAATTAACATATATCGATTAATATATTAATCGATTCATATGTAATATGCATTACATAGAATCGATTCATATATTAATCGATTCTATAATGTCAAAGTGTAAATCGATCCCTTGTTATTCCATGTTAACTAATCTATCTTTGACGTGTTAACACTTGAACCAATGCAATGATTAAACGGTTTGTTATTAACTTGCTGTTAGACATGTTTGTTATCTAATTGATCTTGGAGGGTCGTGATGGTTAAGAAGATATGTAATGACTAAGGAAGTCGTGTTGTTTGAATTAGATATAATGCTGCGTATATCTATTCAATCTCTTCCTTCACTTTGATATCGATCAACAACAGAAGATAGTATCATTAAATACAGTCCGCATTCAATATATCAGAATCATACGGTATTATTAGCAGATCAAACTCCTTGTTCTGCATACATTATATCACCTGTCAATCTGCATTACATCAGTTACAGTTAGAGCAAATTCTATCACTGTGACGTGATCACTCTGTTCAGCAGATCACCATTAACAAAGCAAATTGAACCTAGGGTTTGAACCAAGTTGAATGTCTTTAAGAGGGCAATCTTGACAACTGTCATATAACTTTGAAATTTAAAATTTGATCTCTTAAACTTAACATGGTATCAGAGCAGGATTGAGCAAAGATCAAGATCAGATTTATATAAGCTAGATTATCTTCTATTATTGTCTTCAAGTTCATCTATTTCTATCAACGTCAAGATGGTGAATGGAATTAGAGTTGAGAACAGACTTGAAGGAGCATTAAACTTCGTATCTTGGAAGTTTAGAGTTATGCTTGCCTTGGGGGAAAATGAATTAGACGAATTCGTGAAGGATGCCATACCGGAACCAAAAGAAGAGGATGAGAAGCTTCAATGGAAGAGAAAGAACAACAAAGCAATGAAAATGTTGGTTGATTCTGTGAAAGATCACATTGTGCCAATCATCTCCAAGTTGACAAAGGCATGTGACATGTTCAAGACATTAGAGGAGATGTATGAGATTAGCAACACAAGTCGAGCTCTCGCACTGAAACAACAACTTAACCACATCAAAATGACGAAAGGAGAATCCATCATGTCTTACTTCATGAGGATTACTGAATTGAGAGATCAACTCTTTACCATTGGACACACTATCAATGGCAAAGAAGTAACCATGTTGGCTCTTAATGGTCTTCCTTCATCATGGGAGCCATTTATTCAAGGGATAAGCGCAAGATCAAAACTCCCTAAGTTTGATTGATTGAAGACAGACTGCATTCAAGAAGAGTCAAGATTGGCTACAAGAGGTATCGGTCAAAGCTCCACAAATGAAGATATTCATGTTCTTGCTGCGCACTCCTCAAAGAAGGGTAAGAAAGGACACTAAAAAAGAAAGAAAGATAAGGAATGAAATGATGCTCCTATGCACAAAAGAAGGAAGGACATTTCAGAAATCCAATGCTTTAGATGTGACAAATATGGTCACTACGCAATGAAATGTCCAACTAGGACTATGCCTCAAGCTTCCATTGCAGATGTTGGTGAGACTATTCCACAAAAAGGATTCAGATGGATTCATATTCCGAGCGATAAGTTTTCTTTTTTGTTGAATAATGTTCATGAATTTAATATGTAGTTTTTTTGTTAATTCATGCAATTACATTATGTGTGTTATTTGTGAAATAACTTTGTCAGTAGATGTTCGCTTACAGCAAGCTGCATTTGGATATCTTGTGTTTTAAATTTCTTCAATTTACTATGAGAAATTTGTCCCTTACATTTAGGACATCTTTAGAATCACAGTTTGTTGCTTTTCAAGCTATAGAGTTTTGAATTTCTATTTGTAATGAAGAGATTGAAATTCAGGAGGAATATGTAGAGGACTTTAGTGGAGATTTTGAGATTTTGCATTTCCGTTTTTTTATAAAACAAATATCTACCTACAGAGGTACAACAGTTCACTTGTGAAAGCCATAGAGGCACTTGTGCTGGTAATGATAGCATCTAGGGTTACAAAGCCAAGATTGAGACAAGAGGGCTCTCTCAGTGAGAGGGAGCATACTGAAAGGGGATTGAGTTAATGGTTGAATGTGCAATGCACTATATTGCCCAAGAAAGGCAGATCATTGCGCTGGACGAGAGAGTGTTGGCTTATCTCGGAGAATTGGCCATCTAGGAAGCATTCAGGATCCCAAGTTACAACCGGACTTCATTCAAAACCAAAGAGGAAACCAAAAGAATTTATGAGGACTAGCTTGAGCCTTGCGCGACAACTGTCAATAAGCTGTGGCTGGAGAAGCCAAGGCCCACCCTCAAAAAGGTGCCAAAGAAGTTGCTTCGCATTGATTTCAAGGAGGATTATGGGGATATTATTTTGTTGTTGAATAGAGTTATGGACAGCCCTCAGGGTGCGCCATTTGAAACTTGGATGTACTATTTTATGGATGAGATTACTTCAGGGGTCAAAATGTTCAATTGGTCTTGGATAATCAGTGACAACCTTGATGAACAATTGAGAAATTTGGAAAGGACGAGGTCCTTTTACATGAGCTCCTACATTATTTACCTATTGGTAAGAAACTACAGATACACATGATTGATTTGCAAAGGTGTAGTAGGTAATGGCAAGAATGAATTCAAAGCTTATGATTGTTATCCACAGCTGCATCTTTATGACAAATCCCATTTCAAGCAAGTGAATGATGCATTTTTAATGTACATCACTAGGATAATGCAAGGAGGAACTCATTAGAGGCTCACTCAGGAAGCCAAGGACTTGATAAGCAAGTATGGATCCTGGTTTATCTGGTATTTGAGATTCACATAGGTGAGAGTCCAGGGATTTACTGGATGTCCTTACTGACTTCCAATTTATCCCACAACCGAATGATATTGCTTGAAGTTCTTAGGCAATTGGAAACATATGAGTTCTTCCAAAGAACCAAGCACGAGACTGCCATTTCGTTTTCATTTTTCATTGGAAATATGCTTGAATCCTGCTCATTGGCACAGGCAGCTGAAAGTGCAAGGCTAAAAACCTTATCTCTAAACATTTTATTCAATAAAAGAGAAGTTTAAAATAAATTCTTGCCAAATGTTAATGACTATCAATTTATTAACAAATTGTGGTTAAACAAATGAATGGTTCAATCATGATAACTTATGTAAGCTATATAATAAAATATGAAATATCACTAACATCTTATCCTTAAACATTATATTCAATAAAAGAAGAGTAAAAAAAAATTCTTGTGAATATCTAATTTATTAACTCATTGTGATTAAATGAACGAATGGTTCAATCATATGGTGTTACTCTTTTAAGTTTAACAAACAAAAGAAATAAAAAACATCAATTTTTTTTTACAATGCAAACAAATGTGGAGTGAAGAGTGGACATACCTAGAGAGATGATGGTAGACTTGCATTTAATCTTCCTTTTTCTCTCCCTTCTTCTCTTTTTATTTTGCTTCTTTCTTGTTACACATGTAAAATTAAATGGCCTTAGGGTTTAGACTCCTTTAGGGTTGCATAAAGGTGAGAGCCTTGGTGCCCCCCCCCCCCCCCCCCCCCTTTTGGTACCAGTTTTGTATGCTTTTTTATTCTTATTTTTCTAAAATAAATTTTGATAGCCACAGGGTACATTCTAACATCCTTGAGATTGTTGAGGAACATCTTGACATCCCTTGGAATGGTAGGACGCCCTTGCAGTATTTCTAAAATGGGGGACATCCCTCTTTTTTTGCGAATGGATCTAAAGGACACAATTGGTAGGCTCTGATACCAAATGATATGAAAACAACCGAAACGATAAAGGATACTAGATCGCTACAACTATATATTTTGTATGCTCATTTGTATTATCATAATATGTATATATAAGTTACATTGGATATTTAAGGGAACTTCTAGATGGAGGATGCACATAGCAATCTGTGCAACATTAAATAATATAAAACAAACTCATGAGGCAATGTAAAACATTTATTGAAGTACACTAAGCCATGTCACTACATTTAATAAAACACACCATCCCATGTTGGTATGTCTCATCGTGCAGACTATTAGGGTAGATGTAAGCAGTCAGTTTCCTTGTCAGACATTTTATAGTAATTTATAAATTAATATCAATCAGTGAATTTTTTGTTATTAGCAAAGCATATATCCTGTTTGTATATTTGGATCTTACCAGTTTCTGATGGATATTTTGTAACCTGTAATAAAGGATATAACCATACTATTATCACATTCAGTTACAGAAAAGATCGAGTCAGAATGTATAAAATTATGCGTTTCTTTCTTTATTCAATAATGGCATATTTAAGTTAAAGCAATTTTTTATCTGACATGGTGTATACATTTTGTTGTACTATTTAGGTTGAATTGGTAGTTGAAGCGCAAAGAAAAATTGTTGAAAGTGGTGATCTAGTCCTTTATTCAGCAGAAGCTTGTCTTTGTGATTCACGGAAATTGTTCAAGGACAGTGACCATTTTGATTTACATTCAACAGAATTTACTTGGTTAAATCCCTGCCAAAAGATTGAAAATAAAGTTGGTACTCAGGGTTATGGTATGCTAAGTGGAACAATTCAAAGCCCAAGTCTGTGGTCTGCAGAACATGTAAGATGCCTAGAGCTTCTTCCTATTTTCTGGATCATCTGTTTCTTCTATTTTATGTTGAGTTTTTGTGCAGATATGCACTGCATGGTATTTAATCCAAGTCAGAGTATCGAAACTTGCAGAGTTAAGCACTGTTCTATTCAAGATTGAATCAGATATATTATAACATCCAGATGCTCCTATACTTTTTTATTTGCATATCTGACATCAATAACTAGATAGCGTTACTTGAGACAAATTACATGTATTTTGATAGATTTGAATTTTAGGCTCCATATATATCTTAGAGAAAAAAATAATGTTTAGTTTGAAGGAAACAATCTGATATTATCAAAGTAAAGGCATTTAAGGTCAAACTTGGAAAATCATACAAAACCATGTACCAACCAGATCTATTAGCAATTTCATGGTTTTGAAAAAGTCACTTTCACATGGGCAGACACATTCAATGCTTTTAGAGCTAGTCAACAGATAAGATAATTATTTAGTTCTAACAAAGCTTCACTCAGTAGGCTATAACGAAAGAAACAACTGGTCAATGAGCTGTACCACTCTGCTGATAGGGTGTCAGGTGGCAGGTTGCGTGTTTGTAGGTGACATAGTAAAACAATTTTACTTTAGTCACAGGCACACCTAAGAATATTTCAGATATGAATCTTAACCTAATTGATGCAGGAGCATCTAGGGGTGTACAGCAATCCTGCATTACCCAAAAGTATTTGATTTTAATTTTCTATTAAGTTAAGGTGATTAAAAATAAATGCAAGCATCTATAGGTCTCCATGTACCTAGGAAATTTTCCAAGGGGAGATATGGGGTTAAAATTATTTAATATTTGTGGCCTATGTAAAGGCAATTGCAATTTTTCCTATCATTTATAATGCTAAAATCATAAAAATGCCCATCTTGGCGTGGGAACAAGGAAGGGGAAGAGTAATGCACTCATATTTATTGAATGGTTACATTAAAAATGGGAAAAGACACCTTTTTAGGCACCCACTTTGGAAAATTGAAGAGACGACATCTTAGGAACCCTTCTAGGGAAGTTGAAGAGTCATCTATTGGCTATTTGTTGCATTTCTTGATTGCCATGTGTTGTTCATCAAGTGGGATTTCCAAGAGGCACAATGATGTAGAGGTGAGGATGTAGATGTGAACTAGACACAAACACAAACAACTTTACAATGGAAAGGATTCACAAAGGAAGATCCCTCACCCAATTCACCTCAACAACTTTGTGACAACCAATCATGGCTACAATGGCAACATTCATGAGCAACACCCAACATCAAGTAGACAACTGGTCTGATGGCCTTTAAGGCATTAGGGGACACCAAACAACACAATGAAACACTCTGCAACTGCCCTTGTTAAGGATCATTGCATTCCCTTCACAATGCACACCTAGTCCTAGTAGCCCTCCAATCCGGGTTTTTGGCACTTAACTCTCTGATCCTTGACCTCTGACACAAAAGGACAGATTTAGACACCCATTTGGGAGTTGTACAACATACCTGGAATTGACCCTATGGTGTTTTGGAACATACTGACCAAAAATTGACTGGTAAGGGTTTTAGGGGCTCAATTAGCCCTATTTTGCAAAGCAACTACCCCACAATTGGTCTCAAGTTCTCAACCAATAGATCTAACAAATGTAGTTCATCACCAAACCAACAAATCAATAGGTTTTGGGCGCCCAAACTCTCTGGTTTGCATCATGTCTACAAATTTCTTCAATTTACCCCTATTCCTAAGCCTGTCACATAGAGATGCCAGGCTAGGGCTTCCTCAAACTTGCACCAGACTTGATCTCCCGCTCTCTACTTACCTGGATTATTGAAAGGACACATAGAACCTCCATTCCACCGGGTTTAGCAGTTTTCAACGGTGGAATGGGAAGATTTTTATGATTTTGTGACCAAAACCCTTTCTACCTAGGTTTTCAGAACAACTTCCAGTTAATGTATACAGTTTCTGGATTTGATTGTGTAAATTTTTTTAACCATCAACATTTCGAATCACACTCCATGATCCATCATCAGGATGAAGAGAGCTCAAGGTGGTGTAAAAGGGCCAACATCATGACAACATTTTCTCATATAGGGCCAATGGCCAGCATGACGCACCAATTGAGTTCAAACTCATTACAAATGGTCCATAGGACCTTGTTAAACCCTAACATAACATGAAACGTGAAAGAAAAAGAAAAAAAACTCCAACTAGGCTCATGGAGGCATGAAATCCATTGGATGCCCCTACACCACATAAGAATGCTATAAAAGAGAGGCTTGGGCTAGTTGTTTAATCATCTAGAGTTGAGTGGATCATTGAGAGTTGATCCAAGGTATAATGGATCTTCTAGAGTGTTGTGGATCATTTAAAATGGAGTGATAATTTGAAATTGAGAAGAATTCTCCTTCATTTGAGAGTTGAGTTGTAGATTTTCTTGCAGGATTGGTAAAAACCCATGATGCTAAGCATTATAATTTCCGAATATTTGTGTTTCTTTATATTGAAGTAATAGAAAATTAGATTTTTCTATTCTTGCAATTTCTATGTAATTTTATTTGTTATGCTGTGCATGAATCTTGGGTGGAGTAACCCTTGTATAGTGTAAAAGAGGATGATGGTATTAGAGCGACAGTTCCTAAGTGTGTAGATAGAGTATTGAACATGAGGCAATCCAACACTAGGACCTGTGGGTGGAGTGCATGAGTTTCTTACTATCCTCCAACATAGGTTGAGGTTGGGTAGTGTTGTGACCTTTTTCTCACATCACCCCATTGCAAATGGGGACCCTCCGTTTTTCCTGCTTTCTAGGGTTTTGTTAGAGCCTTGTAACCTTCCTGCGTCAGTATTGCCAAGTTTGTTAGTTTTGAGTGACCTGAGTTTTGAACATTACGAGTCAGTGTGTTCAAGCCATGGTTAGAACAGAGTCTAGACGTCGTCATTGTGTCTAGAAAGCCCAAAGGATGAAGATCGCAATTGATTTGAGTTAATTTGGACAAATTTCTATTTTTGGAAAGTTTTGCTTTTTGCTTTTTCCTATTTTTAGGAAGTTTCGTTTTTGGCATTTTGAGAACGATTCTTGAAATGGCTATTTTAAGAAAGTTTTTCCTATTTTTTAGGGAACCTTGCTTTTTCTATTTTTAGAAAGTGGATCTAGGGTTTGCACTATTGACATTGAGATGCATTGAAATGATCGACAAATTCCTCCAAAAATCCAAGTTCTGTTCAAAAAAGCTAAGTTCCTAAATTTTAGGGATCTTGAGAAATTTGATGGATAAATGGGAGGTGGTTTTCAAATTTCAAGATGATCCGACAAAAATTGCAGAAGTTATGGAAATTTCAAGTTTTGATCATGTGGTTCCTGAAATTCATTGTCCGCCCTACCAAATGTTACAAGTGCAAGCAAATGTCAAAGTTCGCCATGAGTGGAGAGTTGAGGTGTGAGGAATTAAGAAAGTTCACCCTGGCTTGTGAGAGGGTTCCCAAAGATGATGAAGTCCGGCCCTATCAAGAGGTTGAGTGCACAAACATTACAAATTCCGCCCTAGCAGGAGTAAAGTGGTGCACAACTTAAGTAAAGTCCGCCTTCCTATGTGGTGCATCCGTGCATCGTCTTTATGAAGTCAGCCTAAGAACATAAGTATGGTGCCTAAAGTTAACAAAGTCCGCCTAGGCTGCAAGAAACAAGTTTAATCAAGTCCGCCCAAGAGGTGTGTGAGCATGGTCATGAAACAAGGCAAGTCCGCCCTCCTAAGGTGCATAAGATAAACAAAGTCTGCCTTGAAGCTAGATAGGAGTGGCATGAACTCAACAAAGTCCGCCCTATGAAGAGGTTGAGTGCATAAGATGAACAAAGTCCGCCCTAGTTTGGAGAATGAAATCAATGAAGTCCGCCTCATGTGAAAACTCGCTAAGTCTGAAATGAAGGAATATTCCAAGGAGATGTCATCAAGATTTGATTCCCAATTTCAAACTATGACATATTTGGAAAGTTTTTAAAAAGAGAATATTGCAAATTTGGTTCGAATTATGAACTGAAAACTGAATTAGAAAGTTGCATTGGAAAGATAAGATGAGGATTTCGAACTTGATAGTGATGACAAAGCAACTAGGGATCAAAATGGAAACTTGCTTTGCAAGCCCGATAGATTGAATGTCCAAGTTTGATGTATGAAGTATAAATTAGAAACAAATTTTGAAGATCCTTTGTGTTTCTAAATGAAGAATTCGAACTCCAATACAAATGCCTTTCATTCTCTCATTTCATCATATGAGACAGACTTAGGATCGTATGCATCTAAGACGAATGAAGTCTTGATGTTGCAGACATCATCTAATGGGAAGAACACCAAAGAAGGATCAGAGCCTGCAATGATGGAAGACCAAAACAAAGATGAGAAACTATTTGAGAGTTTCAGAGATTTTATCTGGACGAGTATATTCCAGAAAGTAGAGTTGAGGAGCAAGATTCATGAGCTACTGCTAACCAACTGGTGTCGGATCCATGACACATCTCACTCAGAGTTCACTTGCAAGATGTACCACAAAGCAATTAAAGAAGCTCGTCAAATGCTCCTACAATTTGCAGATCCCGAAAGTGACATGGAGAGTAAAGAAGATCATCGGAAACGTGAATCTCAAGAAAACATAGATGAATACACAGAAGAAGATCAATTACAAGACCGTCGCAATCGTACCTTTGAAATTCAAGCTTCATCGTCCTCTCGAATGATCAAGCAAGAACTTGAAGCTGAAATAAACCAATTGCTAAATTGCCTTGATTATAGCAAGAAAGTCCCACCATCTTCCCAGATAAAAGAACAAGTTTTAGTATCATCCCAACTTGAAGAACAAGTTTGGATCCTAAGGTTTGATGGATCCCATTCAAAGAAAGGAGCAGGAATCGGGTTCAAGTTAACTAGTCCCAATGGGGAAATGTATCTCATAGCTCGCAGACTCCAGTTTCCTTGCACTAATAATGTAGCCGAATATGAATCATTGGTTCATGGGTTATTGTTCGCTATAAGCTAAGGAGCCAAAATTTTCCATGTCTTTGGAGATTCAGAGATAGTAGTGAGACAAGTGAGGAAGCAACATGTCTGCCATGACAAAAGATTATCTCATTATTGTAACCGAGTTTGGGATCTCATTGAGAGCTTTGATGCTTTTGATATTCAGTCAGTAGGGCGGGTAGATAATCAGATTGCCAATTCTTTAGCCCAGGCATCAAGTTCACTTGAACCTCTCGCTATAGAGATCATGGATTGGTTTTCCATAGAATTGTCATCAATTCCATCAATCCCAGACAATGTTACAAATTTCCAAGTGTTCGAAGATGATGATCATATTCAAGAATTTTTGACAAATTCAGATGTATTTGCCACTCAAATAATTGATGAGGACGAGACACTAGAAGAGTTTGAATTTGATGATGATGGCGTCTTGAATCTGAAAACAAACATCATCCCCAGAGGAATGATACAGCTAGAAAGGATGTTTGATCAAGACCAAATCAATGAGATGAAGAATCAAAAGACTGACGGTGACCAGTATGAAAAAGTGAATATAGGAAACGAAGATGAAATTAGGAATGTGTGTATAGGTAAAGTTTGCACACCAGAAGAAAAGAATAGAATAATTCAAAGCTTGAAGGAATTTGTTGATGTCATAGCATGGAGTTATGAAGATCTAAAAACTTACGATACCTCTACCATAACACACACAATTCCTCTCAAGCATGACAGTAAGTCCTTCAGACAATGCTAAAGGCCAATCAATCCGCTGTTAGAGCCCCTTATCGATCAGGAAGTAAAGAAATTGTTGACAAAAGGGATAATATTCCCAGTACGCCATTCAATGTGGGTTGCCAACATGGTCCCAGTCAGAAAGAAGAACGGAGAAATCAGATTGTGTTGATTTCCAGAATTTGAACAGGGCCTTAGGAAAGGACAATTACCCCTTGCCATCTCTTGATGAAGTTTTACAAATGTGAATGGGTCACAGATGATGTCCTTTTTGGACGGATACTCAGGCTACAACCAGGTACTTGTTGAATATAAAGATAGGATGAAGACAACATTCACGATAAAATGGGGAACATTTGCTTACAAAAGGATGCCCTTTGGGCTAATCAATGCAGGGGCCACATTTCAGAGGGCCATGGATATTGCCTTTAGAGAACTAATTGGAAAGTGTATAATCATCTACATGGATGATCTGACGTTGTTCTCAAAGGAGAGAAAGGATCATTTAGAAGACCTTAGAAAGATATTTCAGAGGTGTAGAAGGTATGGAATTTCCTTAAATCCGAAGAAGTGCATATTCTGAGTCATTGAAGGCAAATTGTTGGGGCACTTAATCACAAAGAAGGGTATATTAATTGATCCTAAACACATAGAAGCCATTTCAAGAATCAATTTATCCACTAGCCAAAAGGAATTGAGATCTTTTTTTGGAAAGATCAATTTTGTCAGAAAGTTTATCACCGGTTTTGCTAAGATAGTAAAACCCTTAAATGAAATGTTAAAAAAGAATGCAAGGATGGAATGGACACCACAGGCAAATAAAGCATTTGAAGAAATTAAGCAAGCCATAGCTGATGCTCCTGTCTTGGTCAGCCCAGATTACACCAGGCCATTTTACTGATATTCTTTTGCATCAGAGCATTTTTGTGTTGCAATACTCACGCATCGGACAGAGGGAAAAGACGAGCACCCTATAGCTTTCATGAGTTCACCTCTCAAGGATGCAGAATTGAGGTATCCCAATATTGAGAAACAGGTTTATGCATTGGTCAAGGCCAGTAAAAAGTTTAGGCACTATATTTTAAGCAGCAAGATTTTTGCCATAGTTCCTGATGCCACGGTTAAGACACTCCTGATGCAGAATGAGCTAGGAGAAAGACGAGGAAAGTGGATCACCACTATCCAGGAATATGATATTGAGCTACAGCCGATGAAGCTAGTTCGTGGACAAGCCTTGACACAAACTATGGCTATCGAAGGACCCGGATTCGTGCAACAAACATATGTTTTAACCAATACTCCATAAGAGGAATGGTACCATGATATAATGTCATATCTGCTGAATCATAGATATCCTACTCCCATGAACTCAACCCAGAAAAGAGCTTTTAGACTCAAGTGTCAGCGTTATATGCTTCAAGGATCAGTCCTTTATAGGAGGAATCATGAGGGGATCTACCTCAGATGTGTGGGGGATGATGAGGTGAAAAGAATCATAGAACATTTCCACTCCAAATTTGGAATAGGTCACGGAGGAAGCCAGGCAGCCGCACACCAGATCCTGAGAGCCTAATATTATTGGCCTGCTGTTTTTAAAGATGCATATGAGCATGTGAAGACCTGCCACACTTGCCAAGTTGCTGCAACACGAGAGAAGAATCCTGCTATGCCATTACAACCAATCACAAAGGTAAAACCATCTTCTATGTGGGGACTGGATTTTATCGGTGCAATAAACCCACCATCATCAACGCAACATAAATACATTTTGACTGCAACTGATTACTGCACTAGATAGTCTGAAGCTCAAGCTTTGAAGAATTGCACAACAGATGCAGTAACTAAGTTCCTTGAAGAACACATTATCACGAGGTTTGGATGCCCGAATGCTCTAGTATGTGATAATGGTTTTGCTTTCACCTCTTTGAAGTTTTCAAACTGGGCATTCGATTATGGGATCACCCTAAAGTTCTCCTCGAACTATTATCCTCAGGGTAATGGATTGGCAGAGTCAACCAACAAGAATCTGCTCAGCGTAATCAAGAAATTGTTAGAGAAGAAGTCAAAAGACTGGCATACTCAGCTAAGATTTGCTCTATGGGCAGATAGAACAAGAGCCAAAAGGTCACTGGGCACTTCTCCGTATCATTTGGTTTATGGACAGGATCCAATTTTTCCAATCCAATTAAGGATTCCAACACTAAAATTAATGCAAGAATTTTTGGATCTAGAAGAGAGAGTTCAGCTCTGTCTTTCACAACTACTGCTATTAGAAGAACAAAGAGATCAAGCCCTGGAGAATTTTGCAAAATATCAAGGGACAGTGAAGCGATGGTTTGACAGATGTGCTACTATAAAGGCATTCATAATTTTCTAAAAATAGAAAGTTGCTTTTTCTTTTTTGAGGTCTTGGATTGTTTCAGCCTTAGGTTTAGGAAAACAGTCAAGTTAGAGGAATTCATCTAGAATGCACTAAGTCTGAAATATTTTTCCAATCCAGAGGATAATTTCTAAAAAGCTGATTGAAGATCACAAGAAATTGACTAAGTTTGGAACCTTGATTGAAAAGAAAATTCCTAAATTTCCTTGGAAAAATTCCTAAATTCCTTGTTTCCATGGCAAACTTTCTTGAGCATAAGCAAAGTCCACCTAGGCAAAAATGTTCAAAAATTCAAAAATTCAAAAAATCAAAAAAGAAAAAGAATTTCAAAACAAAAAAAAAAAAAGTAAAAAAAAAAAAGCTGGAGTACAAGGAGAAATTCGCCCAACTCATGAAAGGAAAGAGTTTGAACTTGGCTAAATTGAAAAAGAAATAAAGCTTCTAGAAGAGAGAGAAGCTTCCAAGTAAAAAAACGAATTGCCAATAAGTCTTAAAACAAAATTTAGCATTCAAGGTTTCCTTGTTCAATAGAGGATAGAATACTGAGTATTTTATTTTGTGTTCGAGGTGTCCTAAAAAACACATCAACACATTGCACTTAAAAGAAATACTTTGTCAGCATTTGAAGTTTGGCAATGATTGTTGGGTAATTGTGTCTAAGTTTAGAAAGCACATGGCTTAGTCAACATCCAAAATATGTAGTCAATATGAGGAATTCATGCCATAGGAACAAGCTAATTTAGAAGAAGACAAGGAGGACTTACTAAGTAAATTGAACTGTAGAAAAAGACAAAGGGACTTCACCGAAGTAGAAGACAATTCAGAAAAGATAGATGTATTGCCTAGTCAACATTCAAATAGGAGCACTTTTCGCATTGGTTTGCCTTATTTTAAAAGTGACAATCAGGAAATAAATGTGTGCCTATTCAAAAGTTCAGAAAAAACACACTTTTTGTAAATAATTGTCACCTTTGGAAGTAGTGGTCAAAATCAGGAAATCACACTAAGGGAGAAGGAAAGAAAAAGGTGCAGATTACAAAAGATTTTGATATTTTCATAAAGTCAGATGTCAACTAATGAGAATCACACCTCCTCCCTTAGATTTATAGTCATTGTAATATGAATTTTAGACTTGACCGTCAATTTCTAAAGATAGTAATAAGTATTGACGTTTCTAGAAGTCTCCTTTGTAAGATAATTCTCACATCTAAAACATAAGCTTATTTTTAGTATTTGAAAATATAAAAAATATGCAAGTATTGATATTTTGAGATGGATTAGTCAAGCTCAAGGAAGAACTGAAGTCAAGGATGTCTATATATTAAGGGATGACTTCCGTTTAATTGGAAGTTGTAGGCTTTGACTTTAGTTTTAGTGGATGTGATAATTTGTATCAAAGCTTGCAACTCATGCAAGCAATCAGTAGTTACAATAGAAGTTTAGTTAGCTTAATTCATTTATTTTCATCCATAGCTCTGTAAACAACATAAATAAGGGCCTTTTTGCACTTAAAATGGGAATTATAATTGTTATGCTTACATATTGTTGAAATTCCTGTTCACCAAGTATTTGTGATTGCTAATCCAAAATTCAATTTTTATTTGTTCAATCAAATTCATTAGACCTATCTTGCTTCTAAGTGTTGATTGAGATGTTTTGTTGTGTATTGATATATTGTAAAGACCACCCCAATTTTCATTTTGAAAGAGACTTGCAAACTACTATGTGATATCAATTAAATTGCTTAATAATCAACATGGCATTTTATCAAACACTTGACAAACATACAACAATATATGCAAACCTGAAACTTCTTATTTGTTGTTAAATACTGATTTGCAATATCAATGTGCACATTCAACTGCCTTATGGGCTGCGACAATGATTCTGGTTTGTATTCAACAATTACAATGCTTAGTTATGAAAATATGATAGAAAAAACCTGGAATTGAATGTTGTAGTGGTCTGCAGATGTAATGGTAGCCTTCCAAACTTCTAATCAGCAGGAAAAACAATTAAACTTCATACCAACATTGTTCATGAACTATAGCAGCACTATTCATGGTACTGTAGCATTTTTACTATTCACGCGGCACTGTAGCAAAACACTATTCACGCGGCACTGTAGCAAATCACTATTCACGCGGTACTGTAGCAAAACACTATTCACGTGGCACTGTAGCAAAATCACTATCTTCAAATCTGCACTTTCAAACCCCTGTAAAGACTTCATGCGAGAGTACCAGATGAAGCCCAATATGTTCCCTGAATGAAAACACCATTAATCCTCCTGACTGTGTCTTTCAACAGCGAAGAGAATGCTAGCAAAGAGGGATTCCATCCTCCAATCCCAATAATCAAATCTCTACGAAATCCAACAGCATAACATTAATCTCATCCCAGCATACCCCAAAAGAGAGCTCGCAACCTCAATTTATATCTTCTTCCGGGATGCAAACACTTCATTTCCTCAATGTGGGATAATACATTTTAGAATAAAATATTATTTCCCACAATGTACACATTAAAGGGAACTTTTAATATTTTAAACATTACTTTATATTCCCAACCTTATAATATAACGATAAAGTTAAATATTTAATTTAACTTTACACTTTATCGTTAAATATTCAAATATTGTTGATAATCCCTTTAAATCATTGTCGCCTTCAAATATTTTTTACTGATAATTATGCCAACCAGGGAAACACTAAAAATTTCAAGTCACTGCTTGGAGACTAACTTACTATAAATAGTAAGTGTCTAGAAACCCTGTCAGAGCAGCACCGATTGGCCTGAAACTGAAAACACCTAGGCCAAAACACCTCAGGATCCCACCAATGTCCTTGTTAGCCTTCGGGACTGTGTCAGAATAGGCTAACGACACCCCATATCATGTTGCGCTAAAAAGGGGACATTACATATATATTAAATAACTTCTACCAACTTTGTGAGTGTTTTATTGTAGGTCTTTTCGAATTTGGAGCTTATGACTTTATATCGAGTCTTTCAATTACTTTACCAAAGTGATTGCATTAATTGGCATATGATTTACTGTTACTGAAAACATTAGAATTGTCTACACAGTTTCATTGTGATGATCATTTAGCTTTTGCATGGAAAAGATATTTCTCTTAATTAAATTTCTTTGTTACTGAATATACCAACAGCCAGCCCTGTATATTCTTCTAGTTATGCTGAAAGACTCATCAGGCAATTTGATAGACTGTGAAGCTTGCCAAGTTGGCATCCGGAAGATTTCGTTCAGACCAAAAGAATTACTTGTCAATGGGAAACCGATTCTCATATGTGGAGTCAATAGACATGAACATCATCCACGAGTGGGGAAAACTAACATCGAATCTTGCATGATTAAGGTAAGTTTGAGTTTATTTTCTGAAGTTAAAATTTTTGTTAATGCATATTACAGACAATGGGCCGAGCGGATATCGTGAGTGCATACTTCAGTAATTTTACTACTACAATATTTTAATTGTGTCGATTTAGCTTTCCTCATTTGTGATCCTACCTGTATTTGTTTCTAAGTTAAATCTGGAAGAAAGCATTACCTGTCAATTGTTTTGTTTCAGGACTTGGTTCTTATGAAGCAACATAACATTAATGCTGTAAGAAATAGCCATTATCCACAGCATCCTCGTTGGTATGAGCTATGTGACCTTTTTGGAATGTACATGATTGATGAAGCAAATATAGAAACACATGGTTTTTATTCTTCAATACCACTTAGCCAAAAAACACATCCTACCTCACAGCCAATCTGGGCATATTCCATGTTGGACCGTGTAATAAACATGATGGAAAGAGACAAAAACCATTCATGCATTATATCATGGTCACTAGGAAATGAATCTGGATATGGACCAAATCATTCAGCTTCAGCAGGTAATGATCAACAGATGGTTTCTGCAGCTGTATGTCAAAACTTCTATTTTTGTTGTCTAGTTTGATGATTGGGTGAGTATTGCAGATACTAAATTGAGTAGAGTACTTGTGGTATTAATTCTGTTGCCCAATTAAATCAGGTTGGCTGCGTGAAAGAGACCCCACAAGAGCACTACATTATGAGGGTGGTGGAGCTAGAACTACGGTAACAGATATTGTATGTCCTATGTACATGCGTGTCTGGGACATTGTGAAGATTGGGAAGGACCCTACTGAGGGAAGACCACTTATTCTTTGCGAGTATGGTCTACAGTTTCCTCAAGGGTTTAAAATAATTTCAGGAAAATATGTTGGTTGATTTGTTTTCTATTAAATGCTGAATTTTTAGCCTTTATTGCATGACTGTTTGCCAACCTGGTTTTAGAATACTTTATTGACATGCAGGTATTCACATTCAATGGGAAACAGTAATGGGAACATTCATAAATATTGGGAAGCAATCAATAGCACACCAGGTCTTCAGGGAGGTTTTATATGGGAGTGGGTTGATCAGGTAATTTTACTTTTTCAAGCTGATAGTCCAATGCCCTTGATCATTGAGATTCAAATAAAGAATACTTAATTATATCTTTATTTTTTCTTTTATTTATTCAAAATTTCCATATGCATGGTTAAAATAAACTCTTTCCCTAACAGTTTTTAATGCTTGGTGGAGGGTTTTATGTCAAGCCGAGAAAGACTTTGATATCAATATAATGGGTGCTTTCCCTTACCAGCTATTTACTTAACAGAAAAAGGATTCAAGTAATTCACTGCCATAATAGTGCCACCCGCCCAAGGATTCATTATAATTTAGACAAATAATCTCATTCAAAATTATGAGAAGCAGGCAATAATTGATATGGCAAACATGACAGGAAGTAATACATGTTTATTCAAATTAATGTGATCATGTCAGACAAAATTTGAATTTTAAGCAGATATTTAAAGTTCTACTGAGTACATGTATAAGTGTTTTAGATTTGTTGGACATTGCAAGTAAATATTAGAGTCAACCATATAGAGCAAGGACAGGATACACCATTGTTGATTGATGGTGGAGCTTACATGACACAAAATATGAAGGCTATTTTTTTTTTAAATGTCTTATATCCATTACTACCTTAATAATTATTGATAGAAAGTTCTTGCCAACTAACATGCAAATGAAAGAACTCAAGAAATCAAAACACATTCCAAGCTTCAAACTACCTTTCACCATCTCAATTAAGTTACAAGGTCTCGAACAGGTCATTTAAAATTTTCTAGAATATTGTTGGTGAGGCCTAATACTAGATGCTGAATTTCAATCTGCAGGTCATCCATGTTTGTGCCACAAAACCACAGACATCATTGCCAGTCACCCATTGTGAAAACTTACTATGCAAAAAAGTATCAGGATATAGCTAAAATGTCAACCAACTCAATTCCATTGCAGATATCTCTCCCAACCATCCCTATTCATTTGTCTTGCTCTGAGAAATACCCAGCCAAAAAATTAGGGAAAGGAAACTGGGAGAAAATATCTCAATAGCAATGCTATTAAATACTATTATGATGCCTTAGCAATGCTATTAAATACTACTATGATTCTTTTGTAATTAATTAATTAGTATCATATAAGATTTCATTCTGACTGCTGAAATCTGAAGGAAATCAACTCTTGCAGGGCTATTGTAATTTGAATGTCAATATTCTCAATATAGTTGCTACTTAATGCAGCTGAATCAGCTTGTAAAAAATCTTAGAATTTGTGCATGTCTTCATCCAATACACCCATTCCATAAACTTTGTGCTAATTTAATTGGTAGTCTGCCGAAGATATTGAAGCCATGCAATATAGAGAGGTATTGAATTAGATCGTTACCTATATTGCTAGGTATGCCCCCCTGGGGTCTCAGTCCTGTAACCGACTGGTCTGGATACTGGTCCAATGATAGGAATGGGCCAGAGTGTCCAGGGTGGCAGGTTTGAGCCTTACTGCTCTTCAGCACTCCCAGGTGCACCTGCAATGACAGTCACATCAACAAAATTTAAAAAAAAAAAAATGACTTTTAAAAGTATTTTTTAAACATTAAACATAAAAAGAAAAACTTGAAACACATCCATGCTAAGAGTTCTTTGACAAAAACAAATCTATTTCACAAATAGTCTAAGTTACCAGTTCAGGTTCGGGTTCAGGGATCCGGTTTGCCAGTTCAGCTGAATTTTTTTGGGGTTTTGGTTTTGTTTGGGTTCATTATGGTTCGTTAGTACAAAATGCATGTAAAAGTCATATATATATATATATAAACAATTTAAAATTAATAAATCCTCGCTTCTTGAAAACTGCATGTAATAATTAATAATAGCATCAGAGCCTGCATATAACACAATCACAAAAGTAAAAGCAATCGATGTACCATGAAAACATGTAGCCGGCTGTGGTTGTCAATCAAAAGAAAATGCTTTCCATCTGCCAACCATTGCCGCTGTTGACTAGAACCCGCAGCGAACCTAGAGCTGCACTGGGACCAGACCAGGATCCGGCTCGAACCTGGACCTGCATCCAGGCTTCCAATGCCGTAACTGGTAACATAGCAAATATTCATTCATTAATTTCATTGTATTGCCGTTTTTGCATTGGAAGATTGCTGGTATTTTTCAAAGGAGAACAATTGCAAAGTGCCAAGGGTAGGAATCTAGCTTGCACAAAGAACATCTATCAATCTAATGTAAGTAGTTTAATGAATTCTTTCAGATTTATAACAATTGTTTTCAACTTTTAATAAATTTTTTCAAATTATTTTTGAAAAAAAAAAGAAGTTTTAGGAATTTCAAAATGTTTTTGGGTGTTTTTTGTACATTTATTACTTTTATTAGTTTATACCTATTGTGGGATTGCATTTTCTTTTTAGATTAATATTTTGTAATTTCTTATAACAACAATCATCAATTTGGGGGAGGAAGGCGTCTACAATGGACAAGACAAAAATATGGATGCTTCTATTATTCTAGCACCTCAAGCACCAACTCAGACATTCTTCGTTGAAAAAGATTGATAATACCCTAAACAAATCTGCATTGTCCATACCTACTTTTGATATTTACTCCTTTTCTAATCAGCCTACTAAGGTCCTCCCTGCTTCTGATCTATTCAAAAGAACACTCTTGAAACCAAGTTGGATTATTCCCCTGTCAAAAATATGTCTGCTGCAATTATTCAGGCCCCTCAAGCACCTACTCAGACTTCTCTCTTGAAAAGGATTCATGATACCCTAACCAAATCTGATTTCTCCATACCCAATTTTGGTTTTTCTTCATTTTCTAACCAGCCCACTAAGCTCTTCTCTGCTATTGCATATATTAAAGGAACACTCATGAAACCAAATCTGATTTTTTCTTTTTCTAAAATCAAGTCCCAATTTTTCTTTTCTGAATTCCACATCCCTTATATAATCCTCCGCTCAAAAGGCTGCTAACCCCTTTCATCTCTGTTGGGACAAAGAAAGTATTGACAACATCACACCTATGCAGCTCACCCCTACTTCCCCCTCAGTTTTCCATTGCTCTTGTTGCCAATATACATCTATGCTATCATTCTTCAGTCCATACTGCTTTGTTAAACATTGATGGAAACTTGTAGGAACTCATTAATGAAATGGAAACTAAGGGGAGCAGGAGATTCAGAAAAAAATGTATCAATCTCCTTGCAACCAATATCTAGTATCTCAGAGAAAATTTGATTTCCTTCCATAATTGCCTAAGAAAGCAAACTGAATTTCTTCAACTTTTGAGATTTTAGATTGGTTTTAATATTGTGGAATAAAACTACACACTCTACATATCAAATCCAATCTGCAATCTTATTTCTTAGATGTTTTAACTTTTCAGCTCATTTGAAGGAAAGATACAGCTCTTTGAACAAACAGTTCATGTAGCCTGCATATTCCTTGTAGTAGTATTGCACACTCACAATAGATATTAACAGGACGGCATTGCTTTTATTTTTAGAATAATTGCATTTCATCCACACTCACCTCACTACCTGCACCTCTTGTGCATATAGCCATGATGCCTTTCACAAGTTTATGCTCCCAGATTGACACAAGGATCGCATTAAATTTATTTCTTAAATATTAAATCAGTTTCATGTTCTACCTTAGTTTCGGCCTATCAGATATAAGTGTAGAACTTCGTAAATTTAGCTTGTACCTTTTCCATGAAAAGTGTACCTATGATCCAAAAGGCATTCTATTTGAGATGTTGGGAGCCCATTTTTAGTAGGAGCTAAACATTGAAGACTTTTGGGCAAATTATCTAGATGAATTTGAGGTAAGGAGCGATCATAGTCAGTTTACCAAGAAAGAAACGGTTTATTTTATCCTGGAACAGGCATGTGAGGAGTTTTCAGATTCTGATTCAAAAGTTTTGTCTCTTCATTTAACTGCAGCAAAGATGGAACAACAGCCTTTAAATTTGGTGAATTGGAATATAAATTTGTTTTACTTCTATCCATGATTGGACTAGATCAGTCCTAGATAGATGTAAGATGGTGCTGTAGTAAAAATGGTCACATAGAGAACAAATTTCAGCCTGGCTCATCACATCATCACCTAAAGAAAGAAATACCTCCTTCTTCACATGTGGATCCCAAAATATGTGCCAGAAAAACAAGCGGTCACTCACAAATCAACAAGATATGCACAAACTAACTAGAAATATAAACACTTGACATCAAATTAGACAGTAAATAAATATTGCTAGAGGTAAGAAATTTAAATCATTAATGAGGCTAAACTGTTAACATAAAACTGAAGACTAAGGGCAGAATGAAAAGGCCAAAAAATCTCTTATTAAATGCTTATGAAAATACATAGTTACTCAAACTCAACTCTTCAAAGGTTGACCATTGAAGCTTGCTAAACAAAAGCAAACCGCTGCATAGGCAAGGAGAATTCACAATGCAAGCAATCCCTTGCAAAGCTAGGATGCTTTGCTTATTTATTTACATCACAAATAAATTTGAGCCATTGAAAGGGCCTTCAATATCTACCATTACCATCTTCAGCAATGCCCCTTTTTTGCTGGAAAAAAGGCGTTTAGGCCCCAAAATGGGAAGGCGAAAGCTCGTAGAATGCTTTTAATCACTGGCTTTACTTTTTCATCTGCAAAGTAATATTGTCATTCCTTTCTTAACGAGAAATATTATTTTAGCTTTTCAGTTTTATTTGTGGAAGTATTCCTCTTTTAACTTTCACCCCCTTTATAGCTTTATGAGGCTTACGCCTCAGTTTTTAATGCTTTAGGTTCAGCTTTCTTACATTTTGTGCTCCTTTTTATTTAGAGGTACTACATCATAAGGCTTGTGTAGGCAAACATAAAATTAAAATTACGATAGCACATGGCAAAAGATTTAGTTTTTAATTTTGCAAGCCTTTGTGGAAAATTGAATAATTTCCCACTCGAGACAGCCAAATGTAGAAAGCACCTCGAATAGGAGTAATTAAGCATCAGTTTCATGGTAGTGAAAACTTCATCATGGGAATTTTATAGTTCAAAGCATTATTTTGCTGTAATTTTCATCCAAGGCATACAGGAAGTCCAGGGCTTCTATGTGGATCAAGTGCCTTCTAAGAGTACGTTTGTTTCCTTTTTAGTGGACACTTATGGATGGGGACATTTGCAGTACCTTTTGTAGGTGTTTCTAATCGTCATTTCCATCCAGGATGTATTAACATGGCCCCACCCCAGGGAATGCCTCTTTGAGGTACATTAATTACATTTCCTAATAAGAGATCTGATAATTCAATATTTGAGAGGGACAATTAAGAATAGAGGAAGAGTATGTTAAACTATATTGTTTTTTGATGTCATCTTTATTCTTGATGAGCTTTTTAGATGCTTTGTTTTCATGAACTTGGTTAGATGCTTTGTCCTATGAAATATATTCAAATATTTGTCTATGTTATGTAGATTATGTCATTAATATTTTTGTTATGGTTGTTGTTGTTATTACATTTTTTAGCACATGTTCCATTAGTTGTGTATGAGTGGTGGCCCTGAAACTATAAAAAGTCAACCTATTTTAGAATGAATTGTCATCATGTTACTGAGTACCATAGCTCTCACTTCGGAGATTAATGCTGGACTTCTTGTTTTTACTTTGTTTTCATAATTCAAAAATTGAGTTTGTTCTCTATATTGTGGGCACATACTCTTCATGCATTATGGTCGCAAGCATAACCGATCCCATGACTTAGTAGATCTGTACGTAGGAAAAATCAAGAAGCAAGATGCCATCATTTATATTTACGTGCATATTGACATTTTAAAATATTATAACAAGGAACACAAGGTAAGATAGAATGCAGGAAATGCAATAATGGAGATCTGCTAGACAACAATAATGCAAGCTGTCCAGCTAATATTTAATTGGATCTAATAGACAAGTGACAACAAAATGCAAACTGTCCAGCGAATCTTTAATTGGATCTAATAGACATATGTAGTCTTTTTTTCTGGTAAAATTAAATTTTATATTGAAAATAAGTAAAATACACAATCTCATTTTAAAAGCTTATATTAAATAAATGCCTATTATATAACTTAAAATTAAAAAATGCATACATTCATGTATACATGCTACAAGTTTGAAGCTAGTTATTGGAATACAAGTAACATAATTTGAGGGACATGAAGTACAAAAGATCAAAATGTACACTTTTTTTTAATTCATAAGGCAAAAATTTATTTCTTTAAAAACAATTTTACATCCATTGCAAGTCCATCCTTTGGGCTGCGTAGCCACTGCAGATTTCTCCTATTTTCATGCTAAGATGCTATGCAGGACAAAGGTAACCACGCAATTTATTCAGACCGCGCAAGGTCCATTTAGCAAACTTCCATACTATACTAGACTTAACAAACCCTATTCACTGTCTTGTCCAAACCTCCATTCTCAATTGAGGGTCCTTAGTTACCAAATTGAGATCTTGCTCAAGCCAGACACACTGCTCTAATTGAGCTTGAGTAGCCAAAGAACAAGTCTTTGACAATTGCAAGATGGAGACCCCTCATTCATTCCTTCACTTGTTTCACAAAATCAAAGAAGTAACCAATCCAATCTCTGCCTCTAGACGATTCTAGTTTTTGGTGATTTAATTCCATATAGAGCCGCTAGTATCTGAAGTAGTCCCTTTTTGGGATTGCATCAAAGTTTGATTCTAATGATGAGTGAATCAAAAATCTCAAGATATGTAAAATCCTTGGTGACTTCCTACCTCAGAAAACTCCACATTCCTCCATACCTTTCTCTGCCAAATTAGCCAGAGAATCCACTTCCCCATTCGCTCTCCTGTAAATATGATTGGCAATGAAAGTCTCGAAAGAGCCGACCATTTGCAAGGCTTCTTCTAGAAAATCATTGAGTATCTAGTTGGGTGTTTCTCCTTTCCTAACTGTATTGATCACTATTGCTAAGTCTCCCTCAGCAATTATAGTCCCCAGCCCTAGTTCCTTGCACTTCCTTAAACCACAGATAAGAGCCCTCAACTCAACTTCATTCTTTGTGCCCCAAGGAAGAGGTTTAAACAAAATGCACAAAAGTCTTCCCATTCCAATCTCTGTTGATACATCCTACCTCAGATGACCTTGGGTTGCTCCTCGAGGCACTATCAACATTCATTTTATACACCCTGATTTGAGGCCTCTCCCACATGGCCAGCTCCAACTTTTGAAACTCCTCCCCTCCAGAACATGTGACTATTGGATTACTTAACCAATGTCGTCTCTTTTTTATCTCAGCATCCCATACTATGAAAGAGGAACAATGAGGAAAATGCTCCCTGATATTCCTATTCGCCACTTCCATGATTGCCACCTCCACATTGTTTAGAAAGGAAGCAAGTTTCAATTCCTTATCCTAAAATAATCTCCAATTCCTTTTCTTCTAAATATCCCACATCAGAATGGATGGACGTGTTATCCATAGATTTTAATAGGTTGTTGTCCTTAAAATTGGCCAACTATTGAATAAATTGAGAATATCATTTGGTAAAGCTTGGTAAAGCACTCACCAAGCCAAGTTTCACACACAACCAGAGTTCCCAAACTCGCCGCGAGTCAGGCGAGTTAGCCGAGTTGGCGAGTCGAGTCAAGCTCGGCGAGTTTTGCTGACTCAGGGCTCGGACTCGGTGGGTTTTGGGCATAACTCGCCGAGCCCGAGCTCCAGGACTCTGTCGACGACATGCCAAATTTCGTTTTTAAAAAACAAAAAAAAAAGCTTTTTCACTTTTTTTTTTTTTTCAATTTCTCTTTCATCTAACCCTAAAAGGTCTTCTAATTGCTAGTTGTGAGAAGAAGAGAGGAAAAATGAGAGAGAGGAAGGAAAAGAAGAGGCCATAGGTTTGCAATCAGCAAGGAAGAAGAGAATCAAGGAGACCACAAATCACATTGGGGAGGCCATAGGCTTGCATTGAGAGCATCAAGGAGTCCATAGCAAGACTTCTCAACTCATTTGAAAGAGGTAAGTGTTAAACTTTGTAGATTTTGTTGGTTTTTTTAGGTATGTTAATGGATTTTTTTCATTTGTTTGTTAAATTTTTTTAGTTTAACAGTTAACTTTCCAAATCTTGAATGTGTTTATTTTTTTAGCTTAACTTCACTGAGAGAAATAGAATAATAGCAAAGTGCAAACCCTACATTTTTTTAGAAAAAAATTGTAAACATGTATTTACAATTTTTTCTTAAAAAAAAGTAGGGTTTGCTGATTTTTTCTATTAGTTTATAACTTTATAAAATTTTCTTATTGCAGCAGCCTTCACGTTTAAAAAACATTCATTTTTCACAATGCCTAAGAAGGATGAGGCTTGAAAATATACTGAAGACTTTATTAGCAAACAAAAAAATCAAACAAAATGTTTTTTTTGTAAAGAAATTAATTTTGGTGGCATCAATAGATTTAAATACCATATTGCGGGCATACCTGGCCATGATATTGAGGTATGTAAGAAACAAACTGCTGAGGCAAAACGTTTTTGCTATGTCCAATTAGAAACACATGAACAAGAAAAGTTAACTAAGAAGAGGCAATTGGAAGAGTTAAGTGTTATTGGCTCCCATGCATCCACATCCGTGTCTGCATCCACATCCGCAGGCTGTGTTGGAGAGGGTTCTTCCATGCATCCCTTTCGTCCTAGTGCTAGTGCTTCTACTTCTACTCCTCCGAGTGGCACTATTACCTTTGGCCCTAGAGTTCGGAAATCCAGGTTGGATAGTTATCTTGTGCCACGCAGTACTTCTGGGGCACAACCCTTGCTTGAGAGCATGGGTTGGAACAAGGAGGTTCATGATGCTGCAAGAAAACAAATTTGCAAGTTTTGGTACTTTTGCAACATTCCATTTATTGCAGCTAGGTAATTCTTTTTTATTTGATTGCTTTAAGTTTAAAAGTAAATTTATAGTTTGAAGTTGAAGTTTTGAACTCTACTTTGTCTAATCATAATCTATTTGTGACAGGTCTCCTTATTGGCAAGGCATGGTAGATGCCATAACCATTTGTGGTGCGGGGTTTAAAGCCCCTACTAATGCTGAGTTGAGTGGCCCCCTCTTGTTAGAGATGGTTGAGGATATGAAAGTTGAGCTAGAGGACCACCGACAGTCTTGGAGCCGAAAGGGTTGCACCATCATGACAGATGGTTGGACGGATAGGAGGAATAGAACACTCCTAAATTTTCTTGTTTCCTGTGGAGGTGATTGATCATGATTCATTCTAATTTGTACTTCCCTAAATGCAGTGAATAAATTAAATTTTGATATGTTGAAACTCTATTTTCAGGATCCACCATGTTCTTGAAGTCTATTGATGCTTCCTCACATGTGAAAAATGCCACATACTTATGTGAGGCTATTGAGGAAGTCATACAAGAGGTGGGGGAAGAAAATGTGGTACAGGTGGTGACAAATAATGCAACAGGCTATGTTGTTGCAGGTAAACTTTGAACCTTTCAAGTCTTGAAGGAGAGGCGTCTATGATTATTTAAAATTTTCTTAACACATCAAAATTTCTAATTAATTTAAAATTGCTGTAGGTAAACTTTTGATGGAGAGGCACCCGAAAATTTTTTGGTCTCCATGTGCGGCCCATTGCCTTGACCTCATGTTGGAGGATATTGGTAAGCTTGAATGGGTGAGATCAATAGTTGAAAGGGCCAAAAATATCAGCAAGTTTATCTACAATCATGCATTGGTCCTTAGCATTATGAGGCAATATACGGGGCAAAAGGAGTTGGCTCGTCTTGGTATCACGAGGTTTGCCTCAAACTTCCTCACACTGAAATCCTTGATGAAATCAAAGGCGGCTTTAAGGCGTATGTTTGTTGGTGAGGAGTGGACTTCCTCATCCTATGCTATGACCACTGCAGGGATAAATGTGGTAATTTGCATTTTGGATGAGCCAAGTTTTTGGACCTCCTGTGGAGAAATCGTGTAGGTAAATTTATTACAATTTAACATTTGGTATCTAGTATCTACTATTTAGTAATTTAATTTTAATTTATTAACAATTTAACTTTGTAATTTTTCTTTTTTTTATTTAATTTGTGACTTAATTGTTTTTGTTTAACATTAGGTGTAGGTCACTGAGCCCCTCGTAGTTCTCCTACGAGTTGTTGATGGGGAGAAGCCCTTTATGGGCTATATATATGAGGGTATGGATAGGGCCAAGGAGGCCATTAGGTCCATATATGCAGGAGATGAGGATAAGTATGGCCCCATTTGGGAGATTATTGATAGGAGGTGGCAGAACCAGCTTCACAGGCCCATCCATGTAGCAGCCTATTACCTCAATCCAGCATTTCGATTCCGTGATGACTTCAAGTCGGATGAGGAGGTTCTTAGTGGCCTGTATATAGTGGTACAAAAGTTGTGTACTGATGGCACAACCTCAAGTACAACGCTCCAGCTAGATAAATATAATAATCATGAAGGGGCAATCTTCGCAAGCAACATGTGCATAGAGGCTCAGACACAATTGCAGCCAGGTAGAAATATATGTAAACTTAAGATTCTTAAGTTTATGGCTTATGCATTTTAATTTTTGATTTTATAATCTAGCCTTAAAGTTGGAAATGAGTTTGATTTTTTTTTCTTTTCGTTATTTCAGATAGATGGTGGCAAATGTTTGGGCCCTCAACCCCAAACCTTCAAAAAACTGCCATCCGTATCTTGAGTCAGCCATGCAGCGCTTCTGGATGTGAGCGCAATTGGTCCATGTTTGAGCACATCCACTCGAAGAGGCATAATAGATTGTTTGTGGAGAGGTTGAATGATCTTGTTTTTGTTCATTACAACCTCCGTCTTAGGACCAGACAGATTTTGGACACTGACTCCTCTCCGATCACTTTAGCGGAGATTGATCCAGAGTCTGAGTGGATCACTGAGTCTACCGATCCCGTCTTCACTGAGGAGGACCATGAGTGGGTTGACCAGGCAGACAGAGAGGCTGAGGCTGTGGCTATGGCAGAGGAGGAGGATAGAGCACGATCCGGCACAGGCACCTCACAGGCGGAGACTATGGCTACTCAGTCATCCAGGACCTACCTTAGACTCATTTGTAGGAGGTAGACAAACTACTCTGAGGCTGAGGATGAGCTAGAGCCTGAGCCATAGACTTGTTTTTGTTTACAGTCACATATATGTTTGGGAACATTTGATGTCATGGATTTTATATACATTTGACAACATTTATAACTCTATATATCTATGTTTTCTATTTCCTTCAGCTACAATTTACATTTCTACGCATGTGATGGATGCATGTTTATGTGTGTGATCAAATTAGCTTCTATTTGATGATGGTATAGTGTCTTTAAGCTTTATTCAATAATGGGTGCATGAAACAAGTTTTAAATCGTTAAAAATCTTTAAATTTCAAGGGTTTTTTATTTTGCCGAGTCATTGCCGAGTCATTGTCGAGTCACGAGTCGAGTCGGCCTTGCCGAGTCCGAGCCGAGTCTGAGTCTGGGAACTTTGCACACAACCATTGCCAACAATCCTATTAGAAAGGACAACCTAGGAATAGATGATCCACTGACTCCTTTGCCCCCTTGCAAAGAACACATCTACTTGGTCCCTCATAACACATTCGTTTGAATTTGTCAGTCATGAGGATTTTCTTTTGTGAAGCTGCCCAAGTGAAAATAACCGCTTTTGGTAAGCAATATTTATGCCAACACAAATGTAATGGAAGCATTGATTCGTCCCTTGCCACTTCTCTAATCAAGATACTATATCCATCCTTGGTGTTGTACTGAGCTAATTTCAACCCAATCCAAAGAATAGTGTCTTGCCCCTCCCACAGGGATACTTGTCTTCCTTGAATATGTTGCTACATCTGAGACACCCCTTCCTTCGATAGACCCAAGGAAGACAATTCCTTCTAGTGCCAGCTAACTACACCATCTTTTACTACCACTTCCATATAGTCTCTCATATGAACTCCTTATCCTTGCTTGAGAGAAGCCTTTATCACATCAATTCCATCTTGGCTATCTAGGATTGCATACCCACACCAAGAATCTTCCCAGAACAAGGCTAAGCTGCCATCATGGATATCCCATGTGAGATAATCCATGGTCAGTGGCCTACACTCTTTCATAAAGTTCCAAATTCTCAATCCATGTGGAGGGTTCGTGATGATGAGAATGTCTAATGAGTTTTCATCCTCCAAGTATTTGTTTTGAAGGAGTTTGGCCCATTTACTTTGTGGGTTCTTAAACATCCTCCAAACCAATTTGGCTCCCAATGCCTTATTTTGTAGGTTCATCCGCCTGAGACCAACTCCGTCAGCTTCTCTAGTTTGGCCGATTTTATTCCATGAAATCAAGGCTACTTTATCTTTTTCCGAATTACCTTTCCAAAAAAATTTCCTCATCTTCTAATTCAAATTATGGTTAGCCCTTGCTAAGAAAGATAAACAAGACATTAAATAGATAGGAATAGCAGATAGGATGACTTTTAGCATGGTTAGCCTTCCTACTCAAGACAGCCAGCATCCACTCCAAGATGTCTTTCAGTTGGAAACTCTTTTGCAAAGAGGATCCCAAATTTTGGTTGATCGGATACCTCTGTCCAGCGGCACTCAAGGTAAGTGTAGGGTAATTATCCCTTCTTGAATCGCCAAATTTTGGTGATTTCTAGTTCTTTTCTGTTTGAAGTGGAAAAGAAAATAATTTCTGATTTATTCACTCCCACTTCCTGATCAGCCCCCCTTGAGTATAGACTTAATATTGCATTGATTTCTCTTGCTTCCCATCTCTTTGGTGCCCCAAAAACAAGTGTCATCAGCAAACTGGTGATGTGAAATGGGAGGCATACTACTGGTAATTTTAATGACCTCCAAACTCCCTGTCAAATCAGCTTTGTTTAATGTTCTTCCCAAGGCCTCCACCATAATTATAAATAAGAAGGGGGATAACAGATCTCCTTGCCTTATTACTCATGAAGCCTCAAAAAACCCTTTAGGGGAACCATTTAAGAAAACAAAGTATCAAGGATAAATCCAATCTAGCCATGGTCTTGAAAAACCAAAGGCCTCCAATACTTTCATCATGAATCTCTAATCAACCAGATCATAGGCCTTCTTTATATCTAGTTTGATCAACATCCCTGATTTTCTTATTTTTTGAATCGAATGCATGGGCTATTGTGTTTATTCCATCCTATATGGATCTCCTAGGAACAAAACTCGTTTGTTCCTCAGATATGATGTCTGGGAGAATCCTTTTAAGTCTGTTCGCTACTACTTTTGCTATGATTTTGTAGAAACTATTGCATAATGAAATTTGTTTGAAATCTTCTAGTTGAACTACTTGATCTCTTTTTGGTATTAAAGCAAGAAAGGTGTTGCCAAGAGTTCTTAGAATCTCACTTGGGGATCTTGAATCTTCAATTGCTTCTGTCACCTTCCCGCCTACCTCTCCTCAACACTTCTAAAAAAAGGTTGTAGGAAAACTGTGTGGGCTTGGAGCCTTATTTGGATTGAGCTTGATGGCACTATCATAATTCCTTGCTCTGAAAACTTTGCCATTAACAGCTTATTTTGATCATCTGAGATTAGAATGGGAATGTTCTTATTCATTTTGCTTTGAGTTTACAGGCTAGACCCAATCCAATTGTTGAGAAGATCACAAAAATAGTCAAACACATGGGATTTTGTCTCTTCAATATTTTCCACCATTGCCCCATCTCCAAGTTTAATTTGAAATTTTGTTTGATATCCTGGGAGCTTTGGTGTTATGAAAAAATTAAGAATTTCTATCTCCATCTTTCATCCATACTTCTTTGGATTTATGCCTCCAGAAAATCTTCTTTTGCCAGTCAATCTTCATACTCCCTTTATAGACTTTTTTCCAGTGTTACTTGGAAATGCGTTTCTGGCCTTAAGGCACATGTTTCGGAAACGGAAACCGTTTCGGGGACTTGGGGACGGTCGGAAACGTTTCCAAGCCGTTTCCGATCCCCAAAAATTTTCGGAAACCGTCCCAGAAACTTGGAAACGGTCAACACTTTTTTCGGGGACCGTTGACCGTCCTTGGGATTTCTGGGGATGCCCAAGCCGTCCCCTAACCGTCTCGGGGACGGATAGCCGTTTCTGGCGGTAGGGACGATTAAAAACAATTTTTTTAATAAATTTTTTTTCCAATTTTCAAATGCTGCCATTAAAATTTTTATTAAAGAAAACAATTAATTTTTTAAAGAAAATCCCTGATCATAGCGAGTAATTTTTATTTTATTTTTAATAATTAATAATTATTAATAAATAACAAATATTATAATAATTTACAAACTGTCAAATTCAGTAAGCGATTAATTTTTTAATTTTTTTACACAGTTTTGTTTCCATTTCACTGTATTTCAATATAATATAATATTGATATACTATATGATATCGATATAGTATATCATATATGATATCAATATAATACCATATCGATATCATATAGTATATTAATATATGATATCGATAAAGTATATCGATATCATATAATACTATATCGATATTGTAATGCTTTCCCAAACAAAAAAAATAAGAACATTGCTTGGTGGACGAGAGGAGTTCACGGTAGCACTCAGGAAAATAAAAAAAATACTGGTGAAAATGTGAAGTCAGAAACTCAGAAGTGAAAGGGTTATTAGAATTAGAACCAAGACTCTAATTTGTAAATGCTCTTATGTTGCTATGATGAATGTTTACTGTGTTACAATGTTATATAAATTTCAGATATATATATATCCGAGAAAAAAAAAGTCCCAGAAACCCGTTTCCCTGTCCTGGAAACTCGGGGTAACACAACTTTTTTCTTTCAAAATTTTGTCTTGATTCATCCCTAAATCAATTTCTTCTTTATTCAAACTTTCTAACTCTGCTTCCAAGATACTCTTTGTTTCAAAAATGTCTTTGAAATGGAAGCGATTCCATTCCTTCAACTGTTGTTTAGCCGACTTCAGTTTTGTTGCTACTTTGAACAATTTATGAGCCAGCTGCACCTCCTCACACCATTTTGCAATCAGATCAATAAAGTCGAGATGTTCAAACCATATATTCTCAAATTTGAACGGTCATCTACTCCATCTCTTGTCCCCCATTATGCTTAGTTGGATTGGATAGTGATCTGAACCAAACCAATGAAGTATCTCGCTTCCAAGCCCAAATGGAAATGAACGCAAATTGCCCTTCCAAAAACACCTATCTAATTTTTTTGTTATGTTGCTAAAACCAAGATGTCTATTTGGCCATGTGAATTTCCATTTTTGAATTGCAATTCCATCAAATTATTCCTTTCTACCCAAGATTCAAAGTCCACCTACAATAGTAACTTTCTTTGCACTCTTCCTCTTTTGTTACTTCCTCGAAGCATAGCGTCAAAATGTCCCTCCAAGATACGAGAGTCCTGTTGTGCTACGCACATCATGCCCCATCTTAGACAGGGACCCCCTCGCCCCCCCCTTTTTGTCGTAGAGTGCTTTACGTAAGAGATAGGGGGCTCCTGTGAATCGAAACCTCTGGTTATTGCCTCCTACTTGTGCTGAAGAAAACCCGATAAGAAGGAAAATGTCCACACAAAAAGAGCGTTAGAGTCCGACATCCAATTCGTATTTCCTAGCCTCAAATATGCTGACGAAAATGCGAAATGGAGGTCGCGGTGAATGCAAAGGGCGAAAATGAAAATCGTAGAGGTCGAAGTTCGACATTTATTGCTTGTAGTTCTGCATTTCTTCTTATTTTCGCTCTACAATCGCTGAGAAATCTCCCCAAATTTGGATCAAGGGACCAAAGAAAGAAAATATGAAACTATTTGGGCCATTTTGAAAACTTTTTTTTTTGCTATCAAAGCCGAAACAAATGTGAAATTCGAACATCTAGGGCAAGCACGACAAAGGTTCGAATTTTTTATATCTCCTATCTTTGTGCTTTTGTCCATCAAAGCTTGAACAATCACCGAATATAATGATTGAGGTAAATCAAAACAATAAAGTTCGAATCTTTTTGTTGCTCCTCCCAGGCCAAAATTTTTCCCAAATGCCAAAGTTTCCTTTTAGAAGCCAGCAAAAATAATAAAATAGCTTCTATCTTGCCTTTATTCACCAAAGAAAGACTCGAATTAAACCCGGAAATAAGGAAGTATTGGCAAAACGATGAGAAGAGGGTCGAATATTTTAAATTTAAGACATTTTTTTAGCATCACCTCTCAAAATGCCGAACAAAGCCCTTAAACGACCAAATGCTTAATATGAGGATCAAGAAAATAAAATTTGGCCTTATTAACTTAGGTCTTTTTCAGAACAAGTTTAAGGCAAATGCGTTATTAACTTAGGATAGGGGCGCTTCTCTTTCACTTAGCCCTCAAATTGGCCTCCACTCGCCTAAAAATCCCCTTAAGTGCGAAATGTCAAATTAAAGGAAATAAGGGAAAACATTTTAAAAGAAGGAAAGGGCACTTTGCGTTTTGTCCTCAAAAGCCCGAAGTTCTCCCTTCAAAGTGGCCATGGGTTGAGTGAAATAAAGGATGGGTTTGATGACTTACATTATAAGATGCTTTTTACACTTCTTTTAATCACCGAGTTTTCTCCCTTTAAATGGCTAAGTGACAAGTTGAAAGAGATAAAACAAGAGGCGGGCGGGGGTGTTTTAAAATGTCAAGCGACTTTTACACATTTGCCTAACAATACCGAACTTTTCCCTAAATTGGCAAAATGTCGAAGGAAATGGGGCGGCAGTAAAAGAAAAGGCAAGGTGAAGTCCATACACTTGGAGAGAGAAATAAAACACTTTCCTAAGTCGCCTAGAATCACCGAAAAAGGCCCCATAGCAACTCAAAGTGAAACGGCATTTTTAAACACACATTTGCCTCTACATCGCCGGAAATGGGTTAAGGAGGAATTGTGAGCTTCGAAAGACTTGCGTTTTCACTCTAAATTGCCAAATTTTGTCCTTGAAATGCCAAGTGTTGAGATAGAGAAACGAAAAGGGGGGGACATTTTAAAACATCTTGCACTTTTCCCGCAAAATGCCTAACTTTTTCCTTAATTTGGCAAAGTGTGAAATTCAAAATAAAGGGAACTTTTTGGCACTTTTGCTTCTAAATGCCTAAGTTTTCCCTTTAAAGTTGCGCGATCTTGAGTAAAAAATGAAATGAAGTAAAGGAGGTTTGGGTTATTTTAAAAGTAAACATCTTTCATTTTCCCTTCCTATTCGCCAATATGAAGCTCAACATTGCCTTGATAACATTTAATATTTGTTAAAATTACTTAAATTTTTCAAGTTAATTGATTCAAGTTGAACTCGCTTTTGTAAGTCAACGCCACTAGAATGTGCCAAGGGTAAACCTAAAACACAGATTGAAGATGTGATTGTGATCAAGCCGGAAAGTGAAGACGAAGCACAAGCAAGGTGATCACAAAGCATTGAAGAGTGTGCCATCAAGTGGGGACCAAAGTGATGTTGTTGTGAGTCTCTGAAAGGCATCAGTAGAATACTTAGAAGTGGCAGACAACAAGTTAAAATCTAGAACTCAGAAATTACACAACAAAAATTTCCAGAAAGTCATTTTGTTTGTAAAACAATATTTCCTTATTGTAAAACAACTACCTGTGGGCCCCATCAATGCATTTAAAACAAGGGGACACAGGTCAGTTATTCCCAGCTACCTGATGGACCAAATTCATGTAGAACAGTGGCCGGTAGCTGAGGAAGTGGTTGAAAATGGTAGCTGGGGAGTTATGGAGGTTACTAGGCATGGGTTAAAGCTGCCAGGCTTCTAGAAGGAAGATTGCAGCCTCTGGATGCAGTCAATCCTGGCCTTTGAATCAAAATTGTAAAATCTATAAAAGACAGAGTGTCTCTCTTGTAAAGGGGTTAGACAACTAGAAGTTAGAAAGTTTAGACTTTAGATAGTTAGATTTTAGAGGTTAGAATAGTTAGATGTTTCAGCAGTTAGCAGATTAGGAGTAGAATAGGACTGCTGGAAGAAATTGTTGTAATGGTAGTTGAAATCAATATATGAACATTGAAATATGGTGTTTGCTATTTTGTTTTATTCTGTTTGCATGGTTTCCCTTCAGCTGGTTAGTTAGAGTTCAGTGATTTTAACGGTAAAGTGTGAGGGTATTTGATAATGTTTCCAGTTCATACCATTGGGGGCCTGCTGATTGTAGGTCACCATGTATGGTTAGTCTGAACCTCATTATTGTGCTTAGTTCAATTGTAGGTGTTTGTCTCAAGCTGCGCCAAAATTGGGTGCCTGAATGAATTCATGTAGTCTGAAAATCCTTCATTCCTTTGGAGCTTGCACTATCCCCATGAAGTTGAGTATATCTTTGGCGAAGCAGGGGTTAGTTTATGGAAATCTGTCTAGCCACAACATCAACTGTTACTACCATTGTACTTAGGATCCCTAAACCCTTCTCTTTTGTTATTTATTTCCCCAGTTTGAGAATCCCAGCATCGTTGGATGCAGACCATCTTGTTGTAAACGTAAGCCCCCTTGTGTTACCAACAAAACACATCAAATCGCTAAGTTATCCTGCAGTCAAGACTTGATGAATATGAACCTTGAGGTTGTTTTGCAGTGATTGTTTCAATAGCACTTGAACTTCTTTACGCAAGAGAGAATAGGATTGCCACTAAATTCTATTATGTGTTGATCAGAGAGAGTTGGTAACACGACTTAAGCCACATCAACAAGTCCTCGGGCCAAGACTCTATAATTTGATGATTGATCAATTTCCAGCCATGTTTCTTTCTTATTAATGCAAGCAATAGGAGCGTAGACATTTGCTAGAATGAATTGTAGATTAGAAGATAAACTGCGATCCCTACAACTTATCCAATATCTCCCTTCATCTATTTTTTCAACCAAAACTACTTGTGGCCTCTGTAAGGTGGCTAAGCCTCCAAAGGCCCCTTTTGAATGGATCCATTCCCCTTGCCAAAGTCTCAATCTTTTGTTGAAAGGAGCTCCCTCCTCTTTGGACAATTTAGTTTCTTGTAACAAAACCAAATCTACTTCCACTTTCTCCAATTGGCTTTTGACCAATCGTTGCTTGTTTGGGGTGTTTAGATCCCTAACATAATACATAAGGATCTTCATTGCCCATTGGGAAGGTGTGCTTTCTTCCCTGGTCGCAACATTTTTGTTATTTTAACTTGTCCTTCTGCATCATCATCCATATTGCACTTCTCCTGGTTAGCGATCCTACCGGTTTTCCTCTTCTCACGACAATCCAAAAAGCCTTGTTTGCCTTTTTTGGTCTAATTCCTAGGTTTTCTACCTTTTTGCTTTGAGTTGCTTCTACTTTAGGCTTCCTCATAGTCTGGCGTGATAATCTTGGTGCCCCTGCTCCCTCAATCTCACACTATTCTAACACCACTTGAATTTGAAGACCCATTCCTAGATCCGACTCCTCTAACTCAAAACGCCACAAATTATAATCCCAAACAAACCTTCTATCATTGCCAATTCCTCTTTGTTGCTCTCTCCATCATACATTCTTGGATCTGCATCAGAGAGGTTTGATAAAGAGGATCTTGTACTTTCCAGAAGATCCTCTGCTAAGATGTCTCTTATGTCACTAGCAACTAATTCTTTTCCCTTTCGGATTTGGAGTGACTGTTTTTCCCAAAGGATCGAATACTAGCCATGGCCGCCCTGGAAAATAAACCATTTTCTTTTGGCCTGTCTTCTCCCTCTCCCATAGAGGAGAACTGCTTAACATCCTACTCTATGATGCCTTCTAGGGACTGATTTTCTCACTCATATGTGGGACTGTTCTTTGTTTCCAGTGAGAGAGTTGTTGGCTCCTTTACCTCTTCTAGTTTCTTCTTATTGTTTCCATTGGGGTTTACCGACCTCGCTTTATTATCGTCTTTTCCTTGATCTTTGTAGATGTTTTGATGAGCCAGGCTGACCTTGCCTCTTGACTCATAGCTATCCTTTGGGGTTTCTAAAGTTATCCTTTGTCTCCAAGGGCTTGTTTCTATCAAAACCTCGAGCTCCTCCCATAAACCTCCATTAGGATCTACTTCCAAGCAAATTGATTCAAAAGATCTCTCTCATTTCCTATCAAAGAGTTCTCATCCACCATAATAAAGGAACCCAATTCCTATACAATTGTTTTTAGTGCTTCTTCAAACCAATGCTCCATGGGTAGATTGCGTAGTCTTACCCACATTGGGTTTTATCCATCTTCTGCGTTGTCGAGTTAAAGTTTGAAACCTAATCTTCTATGAAAAAACCCAAGCCATCGATTAATTAGTTCCTTCCAGAATTTTCTTTTTTAGATAAGGGGTTTCACATTCCATGACAAAGAAATTATTGAGAAGGATTCTTACCGCTAATTCTTCTACCCCTGCTTCTTTCCACCATTCTATTATTCTATCCTTATCCGTTGTCTTGCCCGCCCATTTGACAAAAAAGGTTGTTTCCTTCAGTCTTTCCTTGTTTTTCATCAATAGATTTGTTGAAAAGATCATGGCCTTCGTTTGCTGCGTTTTGAGATGTGTCCATCGTATTTCCTTTGGACTAGATTCTACATCTTTTGCTGCCCCAACGGAATCCTATTCATGCCAGTCAAGAAGTTTGGTATAGGGTTTTGCAAATTCTTTTGATCAGAATTCTCCTTCCATTGCTGGTCCCAAAACTCCTGTCATTTGCTAACCTCGATTGATTCCCTTTTGCAAAATGCTTCGCCTCTATAAATCGATACACCTCTTAACACCATTTTGCTCCTTCCGAATGCAGCACCATTTTTTCGCTTTTAGAGTTAGATCAAAATGAATACTTATAGACAGCTAACTAAGAAATATTTTTGGCCTTCTGTGCACTTCTTACTGAAAGAGTTAAGCAATGAGTTGGGAACTTGAACTACATGTTCCCAATCATGTCGTCAATTTCCTTCGCTAGCCAAAATCTTTATGTCAATTAGGTTGATTTTTCCTTTCTTTTATTATAATGTTTTTTGTTTATTTAAGATTTGGCTAAAGCATTATTTGTTTTAGTATATGGGCAGCTAGGATAATTGGAAGAATAGTTTAGGTGTGAAATAAATTTAAAATAGTTGCACATAACATGTTAGAGTTTAAAATTGGACAATGGTTTGGATATGAAACCATGTTGAAACTTGTGAAATGACAATGGAGATTAAATGTGAGACTGCTAAAGTATTTTGGTGTAGTCAAATATTTCTTTCTTATTATCACACCCTATAATTGTAATGTTTCAGCCACAAGGCTGGACTCCTTTTAGTCTACAGGTGAAATACCTCTGCATAAACCAAACAAATTATGCATTTTATTGTCACTGCTATATGCCTATTTTGCTATTCATTCAATTATTTTCTTTTTATAAAAGGCTGGCTGAATTATAGAAATTCCTTGTATTTGTATGGCAGTGGTGAAATATGGACATTCTTGAGTCCTGTCTTACCCACCTGAACCTTCATTGTGAGAGATAACAAATAATGATAAATGCTATAGATTGCTTATTCTTTTCCACACTTCCCCACACCATAATGTCTGATATTTTGATATTACAAATAATTTCAGGTTGTCTTATTTTGATGTCATTGTTTAGGGAATGTTCTTAAAAGGTTCATCTAACAAACATATACATACAAGGCATGGACTATATTTAGTTCTGGTAGCATTAACGAGTATGCACTTGCATTTTCCTGAATCTAATCATTCAAAACTGGAGTAACCCTTATTAATATCCTACGAGAACTTAGAAAATGTTAAGCTGAAATGAATCTTTTGTATGGTGTAATTAGAAATCAAAAATACTTTTCTGAGGTTTTTTGCTTTTAGAGATGAATGTATTTAATGGCATGGAAAATTTATACAGCATTTCATTGATCTTTTGCCTAGACTAATTTGCTGCTATATTCTAATTATATTTCCATACCTATGTTTTACATAGGGCTTGTTAAAGGAGGGAGTTGATGGGAATAAACACTGGGCATATGGAGGTGACTTTGGGGACAGTCCAAATGACCTTAACTTCTGTTTGAATGGGCTCACATGGCCAGATAGAACCCCTCATCCAGCACTTCATGGTATATGCATATGCAATCCTTGTTATAGGTTAGACCCATTAGAGTACATCTAAAAGGGGTTCAGAGGAGGCTTAATGATAGAGGACAAATGATAGATAAGGGAAAATAAAGAATTTTAAGATTGTGTTTATTTTTCATAATAGTGTGTTTATTTTTCTTAATAGTGCATACTATACTTTTCTATCAATCTTCTACATCACTGATTTAATTATGCCTTGCAACCTTTCAGAAGTAAAATATGTTTACCAACCAATAAGGATTGCACTAAGGGAGAACACCATTGAGGTATCTGTAGTAAACCTGAAAATTTGATTTTTGATGATGTGTCCCATAACCACAATATCATTACTATGTTATCTAATGCGTGTTGTACTTCTTTGCAGATACATAACCAGCAATTCTTTGGTACAACAGAAACTTTGGAATTTAATTGGTGCCTTACTAATGGGGATGGAAAGGTCTTGGGTTCTGGACTAATAGATTTGCCTTCAATAGAACCTCAAAAAACACACAAAATTTTACTAGTATCGTGTCCATGGTACTCACTCTGGCGTAATTTAGCTATTGGAGAAGTATTTCTAACTATCTCTGCTAAACTTATACATCCCACACGCTGGGTAGATGCTGGACATTTTGTTGCTTCAGAGCAACTTTGCCTTCCTGTTATCCAGAGAATTAGTAATCAAGTATGTACATGCACTTTGCTTTGAAACAACTGTGAGTCTGCAGTTGTTTAGGATCTGCTATCAACATTTTGAATTTCACATTAAAGTTTGATTTTGGTTTGATCAGCTTACCATGTCTGAAAGTACAAGATTAGAGGCTGAACGTTTCAAAGACAGCATTTACATCATTAAAGGAGATGAGTGGCAAATGGAATTTAATTCAAGCACTGGAGTTCTTCAGCAATGGAAGGTAAGTATTCTATAATATATACGTCTGGTTATGTCACTAAATGTTAAGTAAGATATCAAGGAATCCTAATAGCTTAAGCTGGATGTCTGCACTATGTCATGCCATTAATCTTTGCAAAATCTATATCCCTTTACATATCGATTTTTATAATGTATATTAATTTTTCAAACCATGTGTATGAAGCCTTCTTCTTGGAATGTATCCCAAGTAAAAAGATTGTTGCTTTTACTTGATGGAGGTTTGTAATGCCTACCTGCACCAACTAGCTCCAAAGTATGGATTTTTTTTCAGCTTCCCAACAGGTGTCTAGTCTATGGTTCCATATAGGCATTGTTTGTGTAATGTCCCCTTTTGTGATAACTTATGAAATTGGGACAGTTAACTTGCAAAAATCAATTGCAAGAGACTTCTTTCCTCAAAGCCTCACTTAACACTAAAAATGATGATCTATGATACCACTTATGAATGTTTATGTTATATAATTGATAGAATATATATGACAATATCACTGCTATCTCTAATATGACAATTGGATATATGCAAGGTGATTAGGTCTATATATAGATAATGCTAAGATTATCTTGTTAATTTGTATAATCTGCAAATAATATGTGAATTGGATTTTAGATAGCTGCTGTATCTGATATGACTCTAGGAATTATGCAAAATTAAGAGATTCCAATCTGCAGATATATAGGGATGTATGCTCTTCCTGATATATCAATATGAGTTATGCAATGAACTTCTTCCACTGATAATGCTGATATCAAATGCTATGTCTGCTTCTAATCCTTCAAATCATCCAAATATGTAATATCTTCAGGCAAGAGGCTGCTGTCTCTAAATGATTCTTTAATGTATGCAATCACTTGTCTTCGCTGCTCCTTGCATTGGTCTGCTCTGTCTGATTTGTCGATGATATAAGCAGATAATGGTTTTGCTATCACTGGATAGTGATCGGGTTGCTTTTCCGGATGGTAATTTGAATGCTTGCAACGTTAGGGGCTGTTTCTGATATGAAAGGATTTAGCTTGTGCACCCGATATAGTGCCTATGGCATTTGCTCACTAAGAGCGATCCAATCTGGATTATAAAATAAGATACAAACTTCTACAATGCCTGAATGAATGATTCTGATTGGCTTCTTATAGCTTGCAAATTGAATAGTCACCTTGTTTGGTTTTTGTAAGATTGCTTCCTTCACATGTATCCTTTCATTATCAATATGTTACATTATTTAGTTATGCAGAATCTTATGTTTGTTAACGATTCTTTGATAGATGGAATCAAGACTTGTTCATGATTCGATATGGGTTTACTGCTTTGGTGCGAGGAGACTGATGTTTGTAATGGCTGATGATCATGTCTTCCTTCATTCGATTGATTACTGGTGCACCTGATTAGTGGTTTATTATTAGCATGAATTTGATCTTATTACCGCTTTATCAATAATTGATATCATTGATCGGTATGGTTATTGATCACCAATCTGGTATTGGATACCTTATATACTTCAATGGAAATCAATCATCTTATTCACTGAAAGGTTATTGATTCCATGTTTCTTACTTGCTGCCTATTCCTTCAATTAGAGGCCAGGGGTATGTGGTGCAGACACACTTTGCTTACTGAGAGTGGCCTTTTTGTGACAGTGACATGGATGGCTCTCATACATACATAAGAGTATGACTAATAAGTTTAAATCGTTTATTGATTCGAGTTGCCTTCGGGTCCGGAATGGGGACATTACAGTTTGGAGTTGATAAACTGTTGTTAATTGGAAAACAATTAAAGTTGTGAATTGTAGTCATTTCCACTAGAACATATATAATTCAAGGTGATACATGTGTTCTCCCAATGTGTTTAACAGGCAATGTCCAACACTTGAAACATGAAGATGAGAGAAAATGAAATGGTCATTATGGATCGTAGCCTATATGAGCTCTATGTTTTACAAATATACAACATACAAGATGTAGTCATACAATACAAACAATATGCATATGAAATGCAATGGAAATAGAGATACAATATGCACACATGAAAACGATGAAATATCTACAATCTATTATAGTTGTCACCCTAATATATGAGAACACTTGTAGGTAAAAAATTGAATTCCTTCTTGATATCGATAAACATGTTGTTCATTGTCTATAGTGCAAAGTGCAAACCTTAGAACTCAATTTTTGATAATAGATCCTTGGAAATCCTTGAACATATATAGTTAAAAAATAGAATGTCTTCTTGATATCCACAAACATGATGTGCATTGTCTTTAGTGCAAACCTTAGAACTCACTTAACTAAAACAAATGTTATAAATGTCATATCATAAGTGAAATAGTTGTCTGATACTTATTTGTCTTATCATGGTAATTTGGAGGGCAGGGAGGGGGGAGAGAGAGAGAGAGTAGTGTATTGAAAAATAGTGACTGCAAGGTATAGCAGTGAAGGAAGATGCATGAGGGAAAAACCAGTTATGACAAGTAGTTGTAGAAGTTAGATTCCTGCTCCCAAGGATAGTTAGGAGCTAGGATGGATCTTGGAAGAAGTTGAAAATAAAATACATGAGGAATGGATGTACCCTAGTAGATGTTAAAGTGCACAAACTCTCAAATTTCAATGTGAATATTAAGGTATCCAAAGAATTCCTAGCATCCCAATCTTGGATAAAATGCTGAGGAACTAACCATGCCTAAATATGAAATTTTGGGGTCTATGGTTGGTACAAATCACCTTCCAATCAGAAGAGGGTAGGGACAAGATCCTAAACGGTGGCCTTGGTTCATTATGTAAGAGCCTATTCCCTAGGCTTTGATCTAAGGAATTAATCAAGGAAGTGCTAGTTTTGATCTAAATGTACAAATTGCCTCCAAAGCTATGTTTTGAAAGTAACCTTTAAGGTAATAGGTGATTTGTTGGGTGAGTACAAACTACAAATATGGCTCCAATGTCATAGACTCGAAGGAATTTGCCACATATGTAGGATACTTGTCAAGATAGACCTTAGCAAGCCCATCAAACAAGTGAAAAGACTCTATTCCTCCTTGGGCTCATGAATGCACATTTTGGATTGAGTGCCTCCAAAACATATGTTACAAATGTTGGTGAGTGGGCCACATTGCCAAGAATTGTGAAATAGTGAGAAACAATACTCCAAAGCCCAAAACTAGGAGAAGAAAGTTTGGGTTGTGTTGATGTTGCTAAAGTCGTGTTGCTACAACTTCATCCGGCCAACGCAGAATAGAATGTACTCACTGAGTATCCTATCCTCTCTTGAGATAAGGAAATCCCTAGTGCTGTTTTTTAATTGATCAATAGGGACGACCTCAAGGTTTCGATTGTCAGGTCTTGACTGCAGGATAGCTCAATAGTTGATGTGGTTTGCTGGGAGCACAAGGGGACTTACGTTTTGCAACAAGCTGGTCTGCTGCGATTTTCAGACTGGGAAATAAAAGCAAAAGAGAAGGGTTCAGGAAGCCTAAGGACAAGGATGATAACAGTTGATGCAGCGGGTAGATAGATTTCGATAAACATATTCTTGTTTTTGCCAGAGATACACTCACAACTAGACAAGAACTGTGCAATCTCCAAGGGATGAAGGATTTTCAGACCGGAGACATTCATTTAGGCACCCAAATTCTGGCACAGCCTAAAACGAACACTTGTGGTTGAATTGAGCACAGTTTGATTTCAGACTAACCATGCACGGTGACCTACAATCAGCAGACCCCCAATGGTATGAACCAGAAATGCATCAAATACTCCTCCACACTTCACCATTAAATTCCCTGCACTCTAAAATTAACCAGCTGAAAGAAACCATGCAAACAAACTAAAACAAAGACAACAAACACCATATTTCAATGTTGATATATTTGCTTCAGCTGCTATTACAACAATTTCTGCAGCATCTCTATGCTATGCCTAAAATCTAACCTATTCTAACTCTAAAATCCCTCTACAAAACTCTAACCTTTTACAATGAGAGGCATCCTGCCTTTTATAGATTTTACATGTCGAACCGGTGGCCAGGATTGACTGCAACCTGCCTTCTATAAGTTGGCAGTTTAAACCCATGCCCACTCAATTTTCAGTTATCTATCCAACCACCATTCCAACTACCTACAACTATTTGGCTTCAATTTGGGTCTATCCGGTAGTTGATCATAACTGACCTGTGTCCCTTTGTTTTAAAATATCTTGAGCAGGACCCACAGGCAACTCTTTACAATAAAACAGTTTCACTCTCTCAAATTGAATTTTTGGAATTTCTTCCAGCAGTGTATCCTTCTGGGAATGCACATACTTGCTACATTCTGTGTTCTTTCTTCAATCGTGTTGGTGGATTTCAACTTGTTATCCAGGTGGTTCAGCAACACGCTTCCCAATGCTTGGTTCCGATCTCGCGGTCCTGCATTTCATCTTCTTTCTAGCTTCTAGTGCCTAGCTTTGATCGCAATCCCTCTTCGGTTTGTGTTTTGGGCTGATGCTTTAGCTCTTCCTTGACGTCGTTTTCCTGCGAACAATCGATTTCACCTTTAATCAATCAATTTGAAAAATTAATTAAATTAATTTAACAAATATTAAATCTTGTTTAACGACTGGCTTCGTCTCGGTGGAGTTCGGGCTTGAGAAGCTCTGTGAGATGTATCTTTTAAATGCCTCTCTTGTGAGACTTTGCGTTTTACTGAGGGAATTCGGCTATTTGAGCTCAAATGCACGATTTTCACCCTTGGTTAAGGCGAAAATACAGATTCTTTCAAAAACTCGGCCTTTTAAGACAAAATGCAATAATTTTAAGATGCCTATGTTGTATGCCAAAATCGGGCTTGAGAAACCTTTTGGTCCGACTTAACAAGTTTAATTTCGGGTTGAATGATGATTTTGAGAGTTTAAGTCCTTTTCGAAATGTCTCCCTTTGTCATTTTAGCATATTAGCCAATTTGGAAGATTTAGACGTTTTTCAATTTTGGTCAATTGGCCGAATTGCGTGACTCTTACCTCCTTCAGTTTTTTTGGTTTATTGAGCCGATTTGTGAACTATCTCATATTTCGGCCTATAAAGTCTTTTGGCGAACTTAAAATTCGATTTATGAGCTCCATTTGCATGACTGTCTTTTCGTTTTCGGCTCAAATGGGCCATTTTCGCGGACGTGGAAATCTTGTTTCGGTCTGTTAAAGGTTAATCGGCCTGAATAAATGAATCGCGCGATTTCCACTTGGTCTACTTTTTCGGCTTAATAAATTGAAATGCGAACTTGTGACTCCTCTCTTTGACAAACTTCGGCTCTTTTAGGTAAAATGCAAGATGTTTATGGACGTCTTCTAAGTCGAATTTCGGGCTAGGAGCTTAAATCACGCGATTTCCACTTATTAAAATGCCTTCCTCTTGTTGCGAAATTCGGGCATTTACACCAAAATGCGCAATTTTGTTGTTGAGGACGCCCTTCGTATTGCAGATTTCGGGCCCTCTAAGCCTTTTGCGTGACTTATCTTTATCGCCTCTTTAGCCTTTGAATTTATGCCATTTTTGCTTAAATTTTAAATGCCTCCTTTTTAGAAAACTTTGTCGATTTTTGGCCTGCGGGGCCCTTTTGTAAACTTTATATCTTAATTCGGCCTAGGAGCGGATTTTGAGAGCCTTGAAATTTCGGCTTACTTGGGCTTTAGGTGTGATGTAGAACTTTGGAGTTCTTTTCCGGCATTTGGAGTGAGATAACGCGATTTAGGAGGTTTCTAAGTTTTTCGGCCTACACCATTGTTTTATGAGTTTTTTGTTTTTCGGCTTAAATGCCGATTTTGCGAGATTCTCATTTCCTGTTCTTTTGCGCGATTTTTCTCCCTCTCCCCTTTCGGGTTGGAAAACCAAAATATGCGATACTCTCTTCTTAAGTTTTCGGCCTAAGAAGTCATTTTGCTAGCTTAAGTTTATCTCGGCCTATGAGCTATTTTTGATTTTCGGGCAGATTGGGGATTCGGCGAACTTGTGTGATTTTCCTTCATTTCGGCTCTATAGGCGGAATTTTATGTTTTAAGCTCTTGACCTGAGGCTCATTGAGAATATATCGCACGACTTAGAGTTTTCGGCAAGTAATTTCAGGCAAAATGATCAGTTTGGAAGATTTTCGGCTTATGAGGGCAATTTTGAAGACATTATAAAAGAACCGGTTTGGCCGAATTTTTGTATCAACACAGGCCTTCTTCTCTCTCCTATCGGGCAGATTTAGACCAAAGATGGGGGTCCCCTGTCAATGACGGGGTGCGGTGTGCAAGCACAACAGGTTGTCATCATCATCAAAAAATATTGAATTTGAAAGATAGTAGGAAACGTGGATGTCATGGCAAATGATAACAAGAGTGGAGGTGATAACTTGGCAATGGTTTGGGTTTCATTACATAGAAGTAGGATTGACTCAACAAACCAAAAGTATATAAATGGAACTGAACTAAGGATTTAATATTAAAAAACACAAGATAAAAACACTACTTTTCCATCTAGTGCAACCCAAAACAATCTTTTCTTGTTTTTCTTTTGAAGACTAGAGCAGGGGATGAGGGGCTGTGCCTATTATGGGATCCAGGGACAGGTTGAGGGCAGAGGAGCCTTCATGGCACATGTCATTGTTTATAATTTTACTGCTTTTAACCAAGCTCCAAATTCTTTAAAAAATTCACATTTAGGGTTAGTGAAGGTTAATATCTTTTAGTTGGTTTATTGAAAATAGCATGGTTTGCTTAGGGAGCAGCCCCAGGTTTGGTCATTTGGCCCTGCTACATCTGATCCATGCCCGAACCAAAAGGTCAAGCCTAGGGCTGGACCATGTCTAGAGTCTAGACTAAGCTGGATCAAGACTAGGATCGGTTCCTGACACAGAATGGTTTGAGTTTGACAGGGATTTCTTGTAGGACAAGTATCATAGCTTTATACCATCCAGTGCCAGAACTGTCACCTTAGTAGTATTGGTACACTTTCTAGCTGAACTCTTTGCTTCCGCCTTATAGTTCTTTAACTGTGCTCTCATTTTCTCTTGTAAAGCATTTTAATGCTTTGATATGGCTGCTTATAGTGTATGTGAAATAGCCTGGGACTTCTAGTAACTCAACGAAATAAATGGAATATCAATTACAAATATATTGCTCATATGAGCATCAACATTAGACCAATACAAGCTCCTTACGAGCAAACACATTAGAAATAACCTATGGAAGATCAAGAGTCACCACTTAGAAATCCACTATTATTTAGGAACCACCTCCACATTAGAAGCCAACTATGGAAGACCAAGAGTCACAATTTAGAATTCCACTTTAGATGTCCCTATGGGAAATTGAACTTGGGTCTCCACAACGAGATCCCAATGTTTTAACCAATTAAGCTCAACTGTAATGTCCCGTTATAGGCTATCTCAGATAGCCAGGTCAATTACCTAATTCTGATTTCTTTGTCAAATAATTGCAATTAAATTCTAGTTAAGAAATCAATGGCCGATTCTGATATATATATATATATATATATATATATATAAATGAATGGGAAAAACAATATGGATGTAAATGTGCAACAATGGCTGAAATATACTGAATTACATGTGCTGGGAATATTTCTGCTTAATCCTTAAAATAAAAGAGGATTGAAATGGTGAGTAATGGTGGTACTGCTGTTTCAGAATATGATAGTTTCAAGCATGCAATGTAATAAGCTTTGTCTGATCATTATTCTGTTTGGAATACATGCCACGATATTGGGCCTACGGCCTTTATGCTTCACAATTATTATAAGAAATAGACAGTGTGGAAATGCTGTTTCTGATATAAATATGAATTGCTTGCATGAAGTGGTGCCTTCTGGGATATGGAATGTGTTCTTTCTGCAACCAATACTGGACTTGACGTCACCTGCTCAGATTGAGCTATACACGGGATATACATAAAAGAGATAAAACACATACGATGATTTGCAAATAGATTGGATGATCATTATATACGTTGAAGGAGGGGGCCCAAGAGTCTTGTCTCTTGAAATCGTTTATCTTTTCGTTCCATTAATTGCGCCTTGTCAATAGGTGACTAATTGCAAATTTTAATTATTGGTCTTGCTTTCTTATAACGTAATCAGATTATTAAGTGTATCGATCTCCTATCGACGGAAAGTAGTTATCATTGCGCCGCTTTATTGATGACACATTATTGTTGGTTTATCATTAAGCGGAATACTGGAAATGACTTATCAATCTGAAGGATTATGAATCAGATCTCCAGGCTCTTCATCGCTTGACCAATATGGCTATGATTGACACCCATGATTATCTGGTAATGTTATGCTGATGTATTTCGGATTTGATTATTATACATGCTGCTTGATATGCTGATCATTAAGCTGACAACTTGTGGTCTTGGTTATTCAGTTCGGATGTAGATGTATAATTCTGAACTTCATCCTTGATGCAATTTTGTTATCATTCATTAACTGGATAAGTCAGTCTTACTGATCTTCCTGGTTACGTCATGAATAGATACATGTATACCTTCCGATGCCGTGCATCATTGTTGTCTTGATGATTGGTTTGGAACAGCTCCTTGAAGTTATGCATCTAGCATTGGTTAAGTTGATCAAGGGTCATGGTTTCGTATGTTTGTTCCTATTTAATAATAAGTTTAAATCTTTAATTTAAACAAACTTAATCTTCTATCTTTCAAATTCTGGATTGGGAACATTACATCAATTCCTTGGACGACTACCTTTGTTTTAATCTAAATGTTCTAATGTTTTCTATTAGAGGAATTGTGTGTGTCATGCTCTGTGTTATATACTTAAAGACCCTCATGGTTCTAGGTAGAAATGTCGTTAAGTAATTGGACAAGCCCATTTTTTCTTTATGTACACAAAAAATTACTAAATTCACAGTTTGGGGATTCTAGTTGCACCCAAATTAATTTTCTTAAAGTTTTACTTTTAGAGTTATATGGGTTATCATCTAGAGACTTGTGTATGTGTTTGTCCCTAGATGAACCAAAAAGTCTAGAGAACATAGCCATGTAATGTTTTTATTGGTTTTGAAATCGAGAATACCTTGTTCCTCATCATTCTTTAGGGTTTCTGGTGTTTTTGTTAATCAATGATTTGCTTGTTAAAAAAATCCTCATTTCTAGGGAATTCTAAGATCTGAACGTCATGATTGAACATTTCTCTTATCATTTGGAACAGGTTTAGGAATTATTAATAGAAAGTTTGTTTAATTTTCTAGCTGTGAGATGAAATATAGATGCATTAGGAGAGGCTAAAGAAATAGCCATTTTTTTTTTTGCCTTGGCACTAAAAATGATGTTGAATGTATTTATTTTTTTAGTTAAATATAAAATCTTGTGGTTATATCCATAGTTATAGGACTTGCAGAGTCTAGCCCAGACTTGGCGAGTCTCGAGGCGGGTCACCTCTGTCGAGGTTAGAGGACCCTAGACTCGGACTCAGCCGAGTTTGGCTGGGTTTGTGTAGACTTGTGAGTCTATCAGACTCGGTAGACTCGCCGAGTCCTGAGCCCCAGACTCTGCTGCCCAGCAAATAAAAAAGATGCAAAAATAAATTCAAAAGTTAGTGTAGTCTCCATTAGAGACAAATTTCAAGGAAGTGAGGAGTGATAAAGCCAATGCAAACCTTGGACTTTGATGGATATTCTACAAATATTATTATCCGAGCATTAGATATCAGCCAATAGAAAAAATAACTCTCGACGTCTTTGTAAAATAATAAAAGTCGTTTGAGTTTTCGGGGGTGTTGCCTCTGAAAACCCCCATAGGGGCTCTGCCCCTCGACCTCGCTTTGTACCGCAACAGGGAGCGTGCCGGAGGCACTGCCTTGGACCCCGCAAGTTGCGTTGCCCCTTGACCCCGTCTTGGGGGCGCTGCCCCCAAACCCCTGTTGAATAATTTGGGGGGAAATTGCGCTGATAAAAGTGGGGAAAATTTAACCTTTGAGTCTGATTAGGCTCCATATAACAACATTGGTCAATATTTATATGAAACTTAAATTTATGAAATTCTCTATTAAAGTTATTTCTACAAATCTGTCCAGTAATAGTTGTTCATTTATTATGATTTAGTTGCTATTTAGTGTGCAAATATCTTTGTTTAGTTGAATAAGATTGAATGCAAATATGTTGAAAGACACAACTGATAAGGTGCACCATGTTGTAATACTCCGAGTTCTTATAAATTGTCAAGTTGTTTACAAACCAAGTCTGCTCTGCAAATATATTTTTCTGAGCATTAGACATTTTGAAAATGTTTGGAACAATGAAGCATTAATCGTTTGGGGAAAAAATCGGCAAATCAAAAGTATAAGATTTTTTGAAAAATCTTGAAAAAATCGGATAATATAATATTATGATAAAATAATATTATTATTTTTATTATAATAATATATTTTTATATTAGTATAACAAAAAAATTAACAATTTTTTATTATAATATTATATAATTACTATAGTATTAATATAATAACTATACTAAATTACTAATATATTAATAATACAATAGTATATTAATATAGTGATATATTCATACTTTAATCATTATAATTTTATTGTAGGGTTGGGGGCTTAGCTTGATTGTGGCAGTTACAAAAAAAAATTAAAATTAAAATTTTATAGTATATTATAGTATAATAATTATAATGTAATAATAATATATTAATACGAATTAAAAAAATATTAATACTATAATAGTTATTATGGTATTACTATATTATTATATTTTTTATAGTATTAATATTAATATATTATTATATTAATATTTAATAGTATTATTATAATAATATTGTTAATATATTATTATATTCTTTTGATTGATACTAATATAATAAATATTTTTTGATCATTATTAATATATCATTATATTAATATACTATTATATTATTAGTATAATAATAATGTAATAATAATATATTAATATTAAATAATATCAATATATTATTATTTTATAATAATTATTATACTATAATATATATCAGCATTATAACGATTATATTAAATATCAAAAATAAAAAAGATTAAAGGCAGGTAAAAATCAAATTGCCGAAAACAAATTAATGACAGCTAAAAATTAAATCGTTTAAAACAGATCGAGGGCATTATTGAGGGCATTCCGCAGGTGGGTGGAAGAGTTGGCGTGGCTTAACAACAGTCGTAATTATCAAGGGCAGTGGCTCGTTTAGGGTTTTTCACAGGCCCAAGACACGAACCAGATCTTCAAATCGACCTAGAATCGTTGTGTTCAAATATGCAAATCCTCAAAATTCGTCAAGGAAAATGGTCAAAGTTGTTGGTCAACGATTATTGTGATTCTTTTGGGGGAAAAAATCAGCATTCAAAAGTTTCATGATTTTTCCCGATTAATCCGATTTTTTCCTGATTTAGGCTTCTTTGGTTTGGAATATATTACAAGGACTTGGGGTGAAATTAGTAAGGGTATCTTATAGTGGTATTAGAGATTTGACCTTTCTAGCCTGTCGGGTTAAGAGTTGCAGTTGTCAAACAAAGATGAAGTCCAATCAGAATCACATTGAGGAATTCAATACAGAGTTTATAAAGTGTTTGTAGGTGTTCCACAAATATCGGGAAGATTTAATGAATTAGATTCATCAGATTTCTACAGTCCATGTTGTTGATTTACATTTATACTTATGTGATCAATGTAAACTTGTGTATGTGCTTCTATTTGATGAGATTATTGTGTCTTTAATGTTTATTTATTAAAGGATGCATGAAAATTGAATTTCTTGGGTTTTTCAATTTGCCGAGTCTTGGCCAAGTCTTTGCCAAGTTTGGGCGCCAAGTCCGAGTTTGAGTAAAACATTAGCTTTCCGAGTCCGAGTCTTGTAACTATTGAAATATCTTGAATTACACTGAATATACTTCTTACTTTTTGACAATCAATTCATCATCACCAAATACCTTGGATGCCACTTCTTTGTGTCCTGTTGCTGTATCCTAAAGTAACAAAATAAGACAGTCCATTTCTATATATTATGGTCTATTTGAGGAGCATGCATATCATGAAGCATTTAGTGAATGCTTGTTGAATTTTCCACAAGTGCATGATCAAGTTTATGATGAAAAGGTTGGGCAATGATTTGATACCAGTCAATGATATCTCACTAGCAAGGACATGCAAGCAGTATTCCACAAGGATGGATTCTCCCCAATAAAATTCAACTATTTTTGGGATAGGGATGTCCTTGAATTGGGGAGACATCAAGGGGATATACCCCCCATTGTGTTCCCACCACCATCACCACTAGGCAAGGGACATCCCTAGGATGTTTCCATTCGAGAAAGGTGGTTTTTGGGGCATCCCCTCCCCTTGGGGACATTGGGTTGTCCTTGTGACCCATAGGAAAGTTAACCATGCCCCTCGAAAGTCATGGGGATCGTTAAGTAGGTTTTTGGGGCTGTCACCACATATTTCGAAAGATTGCATAGCTCTTTGGCACAAAAGTAAATTTAGGAAAAGAAGGATGATACAATATGGAGAATGCTACGTGCACAAATGTTGAAACTATGGAAAGCCTATAACCAACTTAAAGATCTTATTTGGAATTGGCCAATCATGATGGATAATAAGGAAGATGTAATTGTTTGGTGTAAAAGCTCTGTAATAATTATCACAATTTGAGAGGCATATGTAGTGATATCCAAGAGGCTAGATGTGTATAGAAGCCTTCTTGGGAGAAAGATATGGAAAAGGCATAGCCTTCCTGAGGCCAATGCTTTCTTATGGATGGTAACCATGGGGAGGGCACTCACCTAGGATAGATTGATGAAATTGGGATGGGACGATCCATCTCAATATGCCTTGTGCAAGCAAGAGAAAGAAACCAATAAACATCTATTCTTGCATTGTCTCAAAATGGTTTATATTATAGAAGCATTTCCTAGATCTGAGATTGACTCACTCAAGATTTAATCCTAAGAGAACCCAAAACAACACTTACTTTTTTGTTTCTTGAACCTATAAAGGTGTCAAGGGGAAGTGCTTGTCATGTGGCTCAAGGACAACTAAAGGCCATAGGGACATTTAATGCACATGCCATTTTTCATAATCTTACCAGTTTTAACCAAGCTTTGAGCTCCTAAAAAAAAGCAATTTTTTGGTGAGCGATGGTTGATTTTTTTCCTTTTAAATAGCATGGTATGCCTAGGGAGGAACCCCATGCTTGGCTTTAAGCCTTTGGCCTTGCTACATTTCATCCATGCATTTGCCAAATAGTAAAGCCTAGGGCTAGATCTTATTTAGTCTAAGCTGGATCCAAACTAGGACTAGATCTCCCTAGATTGGTCTAGGTTTGGTAGGGGTTCTTATAGGACACAATATCATAGCTCTATACTATCAAGTGCCAAAATTGTCACTAAAGTAGTATTGATACACTTTCTAGCTAATCTCTTTGCTTTTGGCTTATACTTCTTTAGCTTTGCTCTTTTTTTTTGTCATTCATTCTTTGTAAGCTTTGATATGGCTACTTATAGTGTATGTGAAATAGCTTGGGACTTCTAGTAGCTAAAGGAAATATCATGTTTCTTCTATTATGTCTAATTGTTCCTATCTATGTCATAGGGTTCGCTGAATTTTCGGCTTCAGGTTTGAAATTTGGCGAACTTGTAAAAAAACACCTAAAATTCGTCTAAATTAACCTTCAAATTTGTAGGAATACAGGTGAAGATTTCTTTAATTAAAATATTTGCTTTAAATAAAATTCGTTGGTGGGTGAGTTGTCGATAGTGGTTGTCTAGAGGTATGAGGGTTGCCACTAAGTTTTAAGGGGCTGCGTGTCTACGTGATGCCTAGTCGAAATTTTTTTGTGGGCAGTTGCAGTAGGAAATATAGGGTTTTTGAGCGGCCGTGATAGGATTGGACAAGATAGGAAAAGTCTTTTTAATCGCTTTTTAGGAAGACTCTAAAAAGATGATTTCAATGTTGCACTAAAAACTCCGCACAATATAAAATATTATATATAATTAATATAATATATTATAATTTTATTGTTCTACTTTTATTTTTTACTATTAACCAAGGTTACGAGGAGATGAGGGTACTTGGAGATGCCAAATTTAAACTTTGAAAACAAGAATAGTGGTATAGTTTGTAATATCCCCCTTAATATTTTTTTATTTTTAACACAACAAGATTCACCCGTTAAGGTTAGAATAATCAAACTTGTGCAGAAAGGGAATGCTGAAAGTAACCCTTTCACTTTCTGATCATCAAGAGCCCAGCATGGGAGGGTGAGAGTATACGGTGTCAAGGGGATCGTTAGCTTTAATAATTGCTGGAAATGAAATCTCAAATACAATACTGGGCGGCAAGCCAACCCCTTTCGCTTATCTAACGGGTGTAAGAACTTCTACAACAGTGTGGCGGTGCAACCAGCCAATAAGAAGATTACAAATTGTAAGAACAACAATCACTCGACCGCTTATTTAGCAGGAGGACTAGAAATGAAATAGCAATCAACTCCACCGCTTATTAAGCAGGAGGATTGAAAATGAGTTTACAAATCAACTCTACCACTTATGCAACGGGAGGACAGTATTACAATATTCAAAATAGGCGGCAAAGCCAACCTCTTCCACTTATGTAGTGGGACTAAGAGCAATAATCCAATTAGGTAACTGTTAGTACTACTAACCAGCTTTACAATGCACAATATGGATTACAATTTAAAGGAAATCACTATTCCAAAGATAGGCGGCAAGGCCAACCTCTTCCACTTATGCAGTCGGACAAGAAAGAACAATAGAAACTACTGTTAGTACTACTACCAGCATTACAATATGAATCATAGCATATAAGAATGATGAACCAAGTGCAATAACATGACCAACAACGGCAAATGAAACCAAGTCCTTTCTCTTCACACTAATGAACTCACACCCTAAAACCAACTCCAAACACCAAAAACTCTAATTCTGATATACTCGCAGCACGCTGAAAACACACAGACCAGCAACACCAAATCCCACTAAAACACTCACAACTCACCCAATTCTTAACCAAATGACACGAAACTGAAAGCAAATGATCACTAGGAGGTAGGCTATCATTCCTAGGACAACAAAACATGCCAAACCGACTCCAATAATTTATGCACGCATTCCAAAGCGCTCAGCCACATGGTACGGCCAGCTAAGGTACGATTTTGCAAAAATAAAATCCAAAACACCATTTTAAGCTCTATAAACTTGCAAAATGAATTGCCTAAAGCAAAAAGAAAGATAGATGAAATACCCAGAACTAGGAGAATGACACATTGAGACCTGCGACCCAAAATCCACTTTAGCACACTCCGTGACTAGCAACAAGAACACACTACAACACTCCCAAAAATCAGAAATCTAATATATAAATCTGCAACATTATTTGCAATCCACTCCTCTGAATGAAGAGCAGTCTCTGGCTCGACTAGTTGTTGTATTGCAAGCTAGAAATCAAGCTATGGCTAGGAGGTAAGCGTTCCCCGAAGCTTTCACTCTGCATTTCGGCAGCATTTCATTATAAAAATTCTTGGATACCAAAAACAAGAGCCCGACACTCTCATTTATAGACTTTGTGTCTCCAAATTCAAATTCACATTCCCTCTGAATGAACGCCAAACCCAAATGCACATTCATTTCACATTATTTTGAAATTACATTTCATTTCTCCTTTCTCCAAATCGACCTTCTCATAGGAGCAAATATACTTTATAAAAATGACAATAAAATCATAATGTGGCATCCAAGGTAGATAAGTGAAATATATTATAAAATTAACTTATTTCTCCATAAGGCGTCCATCTTGCCTTATTAATATTTCACTTTATAAAGTATTGTTCCTCAACAATAAATCGCCCAATATATAATTAAGGAAATGACTTAGGTATCAATATAACTTAAGCAATTTCTTTAAAATAAATCGTCCAACCTTTGCCTTAAGTTATAAATGAATTTAAAACACCATTTTTCATCAAATATTGAATCTGCCAAAACAAGCTCCAAGGATATGGGGAAACAAGTTGAGAGAATTGCCCTGCCAGAAATAGTCACTGAATTGAGTTGAAGAACCCTTGCCAAGAATAGCACCAAAAAATGCTTGGAAGACCAATTGCTCAAACTGACCCGTCGAAAATAGCCATCTGAATAGGTCTGTTGACATCCTGCTAAAAATAGTACTTACTAAAAACAGCATACTGCTAAAAATAGTAAGTGTTTCCAAAGTGATTTTAACCACATTCTGAGCAGCCATCGCACTTACTAAAAATAGTAAGTCTGGAAAAAGTCACCCGATGTAGATGCATGTCGAACCATCTTGAAGCTCTCTGAAACCCAGAAGGAATCCAGAATCTAAACTATCAAACTCCCACATACACTCCCTAAAAACACCAAAGAATCCTCCTAGAAAATAGGAAACCCTGATTTCTGCACCTGACTAGCCTAGGGGCTTCCGAAATACGCTAACATCCAACTGAACTAATCATTGCGGAGAAGGGGACATTACATAGTTTAACATTGACTTTAAATATTTATAATATATTAAAACTAGATTAGCGTTAATGTTCAAAATTTATATTATTAAGTAGAATACATACCTCAAAAATAGATCTCTCCACATATTTTATATAAAATTTTTAAAAATATATATGTTAATAGATAATTTAAACATGTATTATTAATTTATTATCCACTATTAAAACCAAATAAAATATAAAGAAACATATGTAACATAAAATAAACTTATAATGTTAGAAACTGTATTTTAAATAAAAATGACATATCTATATGCTATTTATTTATTTGTAACAAACAATATCATTTATCTTATATATATAATACATGTTATCTAATATATATTATTAACTTATTGTTTTAAAATAATTAATAGATATGTGAAAAAATACATACATTCTAAAAAAAATCTTAAATATTTAAATGTTCTCTCTAACCCTAAAAAAGTACAAACACAAACTTTAAAAAAATACATATAACACTAAAAAAATCGAGTGTGATGAATAATGGTTTTCTGCATGTAACATTACATTAAGGCAAAACGATAAAAAAATTGAAACTTTGTTGTTTCGACAACATCTTTGTAGGATGTCCAATTGCTCCAAACTTGCAGAAACATCTTAGGTGCGGCTTCTTCTTCTTTGATGACGGCTTAGGCACAATGGGAATTTTGAGAGATGGCTTAGGTGCGATGGGAGACTTACAGAAAAGGTGAGAGACGACAACAACATGAACCTTGCAAGCCGAGATGTTTCTAGATGCGTTTCCTGTATGAGAGACGCATCCCGGTCCCCAAGACATGTCCTAGGGGGTCAGAGGCGCATCTCCCGGTAGCTATAATATTAACATTTAATAAATTTAAACCAATATATTTAAAATAAAATTAAACCCTTTTAATATTATTTAAATTGAGCATTTTGTGGATATATTATTTTTATTATAAAAAATCAAAATTTATATAAAGCGAATTTAATAATGATTTTTTTTTCGAATGTTTTCCCCTCTTGAATTTCATTCGAATTATATTGTTGTTGAATTTTAATACGAACTTGAACCTTGTGACATAGGTTCCTACATATTAGCCAAATGAGGATTAAGATGGGATATCCTAGCATCCTTGGCCTTCTTTGGTCAATTATTATATGGAGCAATTTTTGTATTTCAAAAAAATGTTGGGCTCTAGAATGGATATAACTGCCATTTTTTTAATCTAAATGGTCTGACATTTTCTTTAGAGGAATTGTGTGTGTCATGAGTTTTGGGTTATATACTTATAGATCATCATGGGTGAAGGTAAAAGTATCTTTAAACAACTAGACAAGCTTCTTTTTTACTTCATCTATGCACAAAATTCTAATTCACGTTTTGGAGTTTTTTGTTGTACCCAACTTAAATTTTATCTTTAGAATTATATGGGTTATCATTTAGAGATTTGTGTATATGTTTGCTCCTTAGATCAAGCAAATTTCCAAAGAATTTAGCCATTAGGATTTTTATTGGTTTTGAAATTGAGAATACCTTCTTCCTCATCATTCTTTAGGGACTCTTGGTGTTTTCTTTTGTAATATCCCTTGCAAATTCTGAATTCAATTTTCTGATTTTTGACTTTGAGAATTTTGTCATACACTTAGCATACAAAGGGATATCTTATTGCTATAAATTTCAGATTGCTTTCACTTGTACTTAGTCCAAAATGGTACAATAGAAAATATTTTGCAAAGACTTCTAAACATCTAAAAATGAATTAGGATGAAGATGCAATTGTTTTTGGCATTTTCCAAAAGCATATATATGACTTATCTAATGCAAATCAACACCTACAGCTAAGTGGCATTTTTACAAACACTTGTCATTCAAACTTCAATTATATTTCTCACTTTTAAAAGTGATAGTCTGCTGATATAAAATCAGATTACAATGCCTTAAACAAGCTGACTACAATGCCCATACAAATGCCCTGAAAATGTGTTTCAGATTTATACTCAGAACAATTACAATGCAATAACATGAAGATATAATGAAGGGAACCTGGGATTGATAAGCAGATTTAAATCTGATCAAAATCTACGATATACTGTAGCGGTACTGGTCATGACCACTGTAGCGACAACACTGTTCATGACCATTGTTCATGTCACCTTCAATCTTAGGAAAGCCTTCAAACCCTCCCAAAAATCATTGCCAAGATTGTCTATAAGGCTGCAGCATCAAGTACACCATATCCCCTGCCTCAAATGAGCGCTCAACTTTCTTCTGGTCTACATATTGCTTCTACTGATTCTATGCCTTTTGGATATTCTCCCTAAGAGCCCTCATGATATCCTGATTCTCTTGCAACATATCCCCAACACTAGGCACTCTACTATCACTCATTAGGAAGTCAAGAAAGCTAGGCACCTCATAAGCATGCAAGGCCATGAATGGTGTTATCTGAATAGAAAGATGGTAAGTGGTATTGTACCAGTACTCACAAAAGGTATATCCACTTAACCCAACCCTTCTGCTGCCTTGAAATGTAGTTCCTGAGATATCCCTCCACCCATTTGTTAACTATTTCTGCCTGTCCATCAGTCTGTGGGTGGTAACTCATACTCGGAGTGAGCTCAATCCCACAAAGTCTGAAAAGCTCCTACCAGAATTGATTCATAAACCGAGTGTCTCTATCACTAACAATGCTCCAAGGTAACCCACGCAATCTGAATATCTCACGGAAGAACAACTTTGCTACCTGTGTAAGTGAGTATGTAGCAGTGATTGGAAAGAAATGAGCATACTTAGTCAAACGATCAACCACCACATAAATGCAATCCTTACCCTGAGCTTTTGGCAATCTTGTAATGAAATCCATAAATATGCATTAATGTGGTGTGTTCCTGCAGGGTAGGTGTATTCCTATTTATTTTGCTGGCAAACAAGATACTCTCTGACATAGCGAAGAACATTTGATTTCAAGCCCTTCCAAGTGAACCTCTCCCATATCTGTTTGTAAGTTTTGAAGTACCCAGGATGTCCTGTCATTGGTGTATCATGAAAGGACCTTAACACCATGTTCTTCACCTCCGATCTTGGGGTCAAAAAGATCCTCCCTTTGTAAATGATGTTGGTTAAAAATTTTGTACACTCGTGAAAGCATAGAAAATTGTGGCTTCAACCACAGTGTGTAAGTATGAAACTCTCCTAATTAAGGGAAGGCTCCCCCTATCTATCTAAAATTGAAATAAAAAACAGGATGGGACAGCAGTCTTCCTTCTTTCTTCAAGGAAGCCTATATCCTTTTCTCTCCTTAGAAAAGTGATAGCAAGAAAATGTATAATAATGGTAACAACTTCAAATGAAAATGAGAGAAAGGAAATGAATTTTTCTGAAAGCTCAAAGACTCCCGTCACTTCCTTCGGGACGAGACAGCAATATCAAGCTCAAAGACTTGACTATTGGAAGTCCTATCTACCCTTTGCTATACTAAAATTTACAATGAATAAAAGACAACAGCTCAAAGACTGGAATAATCTATTCTTTCAACACAAAGACAAGAACTAATGCAAGCTCAAAGACTTGCTGCTATTTCTTATCAAACAATAATTTTTCCTCAAAGAATAGACGCAAGCTCAAAGACTTGCTGCTCCTTCTAGAGATTTTCCTATTTTAATTAATCTTCTCTACTTGCTGCTCAAAGACTTCAAATCAGATTAGACTAAGCTCCTTTAGAAACACTTTGCGTGGAAGAAATAAAAAGATTCAAACTCAAACATGTAGCTCAAAGACTCAAAATTTGAGTAATCCTTCTTTATTATTCTTCAAAACTTTCAATTCACATACATAAGCTCAAAGACTTCTTGCTGTAAATTTGGCAGAGTTTTTGCTTGCTTTCCAAAAGATAAAATTACAATAGACCCCTCAAGTATTTATAGAAGAGGAGCCTTGAGAAAAAGGTGGGAGGATCCTAACTAACTTGAGAGATTCTCTCAACCACCAAGACTTATTCAATAATTAACTAAGACTTCATTAACTAACTAAGACTTATTCCAACTACAGTCCTAATCGGACACAACTTGTAGTTGCCTTACATGTAATTACAAAAGTGCAAGTAATGAGTAACTTGCATTTTACAAAAAATACTTTTACATGTAACTTGTCAAAACAAAATTACAAATGCATAGCTAAAACTATTCCATGTGTCTAAAGACACGACTCTAACTGCATCATCCTTTGTCTTTGATGATTTTCATGTCGCTTCAGGATGCTAGAACTTGAAGTATTCAGGATTGGTAAAGACATCTTGAACTGGAACGGGAACTTGCATCCTTATCTTCTTGCTTGGGGTAGTACTAGGTTTTCAAGAGGGAAAGCGCTTCCTTCCTCTTTTCACGTCATGACCATCTTAGTCTTGAAAGCATTCTATGCTCTCAACCATGAATTGTTGTTGTATCTCTTCTTTGTATCATCCTTCATTCTTGAAATCTTCTTGCAAAATAAGGCCCATGCCTTAATCCATTGATTTGGTAGATCGTGTGTGCAAACCGGACTGACAAGGGAAGAGATAAATTGATGCAAAAATGGGCTCACAAGTGAATTTCGGGTTTTGGAAGTTGCATTACATGTGTGGGGAAAACAAGAGCATTAACTTGCAATTGCGGGGAACAAACATGCAACTTCATATGCGTAATGGGTAACTACAAGTTTGCACTTGTAATTGGACCTTTAAGACTCATTTTCAAGTGTTTTTTGAGTGCATTTTGGACCAATTTCGGGTTCTGGATGGCTGACCGCAGGTAGACTTTAAATGGAGAAAATGAATGAAGGTGTGAAATGAGTGGATGAAATGGTATGTACGGATGATGGAAATGAATATGAAAAGATTTTGGGAAGGTCATCTTCAAGAAAATGGGAAGAACTTTCAACATGTAATCTGGTTCTAAAAACCCGAAATTGAAAGAATGGGTATTTTTCATCTTTGCAACTTGGAATTTCAACAAAAGATGGTTAAATCTTTTATCTGTAAGGGAATAACAATGATTTTCATCCAACTTGTAATCGGGATTTAAAATCCCGAGTACAAGTTGTGCGTTGCACACGCTTCCTGTCGCCGACAGGGTCCCCCTTCTTGTTTTTGAGCCTTTCGTCTTTGCCCTGTTGAGTTTCGCGCGGAGTGTCTCGCGTCCTTTCGAGCGAGTCCGCGACTGGTCCGTAAAGTGATGGTATCGAAGAAAAGAGCCGATGAATCCACCCGGCTAGTCTAGCCCTCGGGCATGAATGCCGAGAGGTTTGTTTGAAATTTTGAAAATCGCCTTGGATAGGCATAAGGTGATGGAAATTGGCGAAGCCCGCCAAGCAAGAGCAGTGTGTCTAAAGGTCGCACGAGGACCAAAGTCGCCGTTTTTTCGCACAAAGAGCTATGAAGTAGATTGCATAAGGTTTGTCCCCGCGATGTTTGTGGGATTTGAGTAAAGGATGATTTTCGCTTGCTAATGAAGAAGCGAATTTCCTGACCAAAGTGCCGAGGTTGCGAAACTTGCCCAAATGCCTTGGAGTTCTGAAGCCTCCGAAATCCAAATTTGTAGAATCTGGCGAAACTTTGCTAAAGTTCCCAAAATTGTCTTATGGGCCGAATTTCGGACCCAGAGGCTAAAGGTTCAAATTTCACAAAGTTGAGAATTTGCTAAAATCGCCCAAGGGGCCGAATTTCGGACCCTGGGGCGAAAATTTCAAAATTCAAAGTTTCCTACTTGGTCCGAAAATGCTTTTTAAATATAGCAAAAGATGGGTTAGGTCCGAAAATCACTTAACACGCCCATTTTCGGACCCTGGGGCGAAAATTAGAAAATTTGAAAAAGGCGAAAAGTTGCAAAGAGACCCTCAAGGTCCGAAATTCGCTTTAGACCTCCAAATTCGGACCCTAGCTCTGAAATTTCAAAATATGACAAATTTGCCAAAAGCGCGTTTAGCTTCGAAAATACTCCCAGTTTGCCAAAAAATGGTCGAAAACTCCGAAATCACTTAAGTCTCCATTTTCGGACCCTGGGGCGAAAACTGAAAAACGTGAAATCTTGCAAAAAGTGGGTCAAGGTTCGAAAATCATTTAACACGCCCATTTTTGGACCCTGGGGCAAAAATTAGAAAATTTGAAAAAGGCGAAAAGTTGCAAAGAGACCCTCAAGGTCCGAAATTCGCTTTAGACCTCCAAATTCGAACCCTAGCTCCGAAATTTCAAAATATATCAAATTTGCAAAAGATGTTACGAGGTCCGAAGTTTTTTTTAAAAACTTGCAAAGAGTGGCGTAAGGTCCGAAATTGGTGCAAATTTGTAAAAGCGCGTTTAGGTCCGAAGTTTTTGCGAATGGCATTTAGGTCCGAAGCTTTTGCGAATGGCATTTAGGTCCAAAAACCTTTTCTAACTCACAAAAACGCTTAAATGCTCCGAAATTTGCAGAATCATACGAAAGGTCCGAAGTTTTTGGCAAAGCGTTGAACTCCAGAAATCGCCAAAATCGCAAAATGCGCTGAAGCTCCGAAGTTTGAAGATGCAAAAGCATGCGAACACGGGCCTAGGGTCCGAAGTTTTGAAAATTTGCGAAACATGTTAAGTGCTCCGAAAATCTCCAGTTAAAAAAAAGAAAACCCCAGGCGCTCCGAAATTCGCCAGAAGGTTAAAAATCTCCGAAATCCCAAAAGGCGATGAATGCTCCGAAGTTTGCATAGAAGGCGTCCAGGTCCAACTCTGAAGTCCTTGCAAAATCTCCAAAATTCGCCATAGACGCGAAAATCGCGAAGGACGCCATGGCTCCAAAGTTTGCATAGCTCGCAAGAGGCGTTATTGGGTCCGAAGTTTGCCCTTAGGATTAAATAAAAGCAAAGTTTAAATTCCAAATGGCCTCCATATCCCCAAGGCCGCGAGGTGGAAGATAGACGCAGAATTTACAAAGCTCTCCAGAAGGTCCGAAAATGAGAAGATAAACGCCATTCAAATTTGATAAACCCCCTCCACGCTGCTACATTTCGTGTAAAGGAGACCACGTCCGATTTTGGAAGGCAAAGAAAGCTAATTTCGCGCGATTCATATTCAAGGTAGAACGTTGCATTAGCTATTCCAAATCATTCAAATTCAAGTTGCCAATTACCCAGGGTAAAAACCATTTAAAATGATGAATTCTCTTTCGTCCAACAACCATGAAAAATTTAAATCAAGGAGATAACCGTTGGAATTTGAAACTTTGCAAAATCGTCCATTCGCCTTCACGCAGCAAGGCCGGGCAATTCTTCACCATCCATTTCGACAGGTAAGTACGCTCTGTCTTCCTTGATCATTTGAAATGCTTATAAATCAAACAGACGTATGTGCGAAATCTGATTAAAATGCCTAAATTTTTGAAATCTGCATCTCTTTCGCTTGTAAAACATTGTTCAAAGCAGTCAAAATTTGGAATTCACTCCTAAGGTTTAGCCAGAAATTGCATTTTGAAACTTAGGAGAATTTTTCATGTTTTGTCTCTGTTGAAAATCAATCCAAAATCCAGAAAACGTCAAGTAAATTCGCAATCAAAAATCGTTATGAATGCTGTGGTTAAAATTGATCAAGCCCTTTTTAGCTAAAAATGTCGCTCCATGTCCAATTTAAATTTTGAATTAATCTCGGCATGCTGGAATATTTTCTATCTAACCCGCCTTACTTCTTTTGTATCACCTCGTAATCCGCATCCGACTGTGCAGGATAAATGCCTAAATCGGTGGTAGAATCATAAAAAACGCCCGCTGCAGCCGAGACATCGCGAGCATCCAAATCAGATATCCCACACAAGGTTGAAAGGATGAAGTATCAATATCAAAGGGGAGGATTGAGGGAGTCAAAAGTGCAGAGTGTTTGGGACAATGTCGGTGATACCGACCTTGGCCATATTGACATTCAAGACTTCAGGAATCGGGTCTTCTCACCTAACGCATATGGCAAGCCTAGACAGATGGTGGAAAGTGGCATCGCCCAAGCGACAGGATTTCCTCCAGCAGTACAGAACTATGAGCTAGTGGTAGAGGCTGCCTGACATTATCAGCCAAATTCCAGACTGGTGCTCCTTGAGAACATGACCATCGCCAACTTCACTCTTGAGGCCATTGGCGATGCATTTGACATTCCCTTTCCAAACAATCCCACAACCACAACTATAGATGAAGCACAAGAGGCATATGATATGAATCCGACCCGATGCAAAGCATTGATCAACGAAGAGTGATACAAGGAGAAAAGGCCTCCAAGCCCCAGAATTGTGAAAAAGACCCCCAGAAGTGATTTTCATAATGAACATGGGGATATGGTCACATTACTCAGCCGAGTTATGGAACTCCCTAAATCCAACTACTTTGAAGAGTGGATGTTCTATTTCATAGAGCAAGTCTTCACAGGGAAGTCTAAATTCGACTGAGCCCAGATCATAAGCGACAACATTCACACCCAGCTGATAGAGCTTGAAACGAAGAAATACTTCACCATGACCTCTTATTTGGTCTATATGTTCGCCAAGAACTAGCCGCTACCAAGTTTGATAATGAAAGGTGAAATCGGGAATGGGCCTGATCAGGTAAAGGTCTATGATTGTTACCCACAGCTGCATTACCAAGATATAGCTCAGAGGGAAAAGAGCAGCCCAGCTTATGCAGTTGGCCAATATGAGCGCGTCAATGACGCGTTCACAATGCGCCTGGTCAGGCTAATGTAGGGAGGATTACATATAAGGCTCTCAGAGCAAGCTACTATTCTAGTACAGAGGTATGGAGCCTGGTTCATTCAGTTCCCGAAGGTTCTCCTAACATCCGAATAGCAGGCTTTGATGGTACCCCTCTCCGACTTCCACGGTACCCAACCGACAAAGTAATTCTTATGGAGGTTGCAAGGCAGTCACTTCCGATCGGCATCTTACTCAGAGAAAGTAAATAGGCTGGATTCACATTCCCCATGATCATAGGCAACCATGATGTCCACTTGAAGACCCCTACCCTAGCAGAGGAATCCCTTGCAGAGCTGGCCTCTTATGGCCTACAGGACCATTTTCCAAGAAAATACTTCGATCATGATAATCTGGCGAAGAGAGCCTGTGGCAGGCGGTACAGAGCAAAGGAATTAGTTGAAGACTATTGGAAGAATTGCTCTGATGACTACAAGGTCAGGAGGCGGGAATATTCTAGACTGAGTGTGCAGCAAATGCGACTCTTTGAATACTATCGGGTCCCAGATCAGCTCACAAATTCAGGGAATTGCCTCCAGGTCGGAGAATTTGAAGCAGTAAGACATCTCTTGCCAGGCGTTGATTGGTCCTAGGACCCAATCACTGATTTCGAGGTAGTCATGGCAGCCCCAGCAAGGTACACAGATCAATGGTTACATCAACAAATTGAGAGGCTAATTCACGAAGGAGTCCAATTCACCTACCACCTAATGGGTAGCCTTGATTCTCAATTCTTCGAAGATGGGGGAACGTCTAGTACACCCCAGGAAGAAACTGAGAAACCAGAGAAAAGAAAGAAGGCTAAGGCTTGCAGAGGGACTCGGACGTCGAAAAGAACAAGAAGGGAGAAGATTCCTATAAGGAGACCAGAGGTCACGTCATCATCAAAGGACCCCAGTTCGTCCAACGATGTAGTGGAATTAGATCATATACCTGCTCCGCCTTCTCAAAGTGACATTGATGCGTTTGGAACTGATGATCCTCCCGCGCCCGACATGCTGGAAGTTGAGCTAAGAGCCCTCGAATCGATCGAACTGGGCAACCAAATAGAGGAAGGAGAGATTCCATCCACCCAGGGGGTCAAAGTGCATGAACCCACTCAACAGAGCCGCCACGAGTTGCTGCTCCACAATACAGCCAAAGATGACTCCACCGTCGAAGGAGAGCAAAGGATAGATGAGAGTCATGAGCTCGAAAAAACTGAAAAACAACCATCACATGAAGATGTCAGACAGTTGTTCAGTGAAATAGGAGAAAATTCAGCTGCAAGCAAAGAACTTTGCACCTCTTTCACTCCTCCGGTAGCAGAGCAACTGCGAATCTGTGGTGAGTTGGCTGAGAACGTCAAAGAACAGAATGCAAACTTAACCTTATTATCAGCCCAAACAGTGCCTCAAGAATGGTTGATTGCCAGAGCCCAGCATAAGGCTGCCACCAAACCACCTATTGATCTAGAGGATATCTTTTCGCGCATAGACCAAGCAAAAGCTAAGGGGAAGAAAAAGCCCAAGGCATATTCTAGAGTGACCAAAGACGAGCAAAGGAACCGCACTCTCCACATTGCCCCTCCGCCTGTAGACAAGCCGACATATCAGATTACACTGGCAGATTATAGCATCACAACTGTCCCCATCGGACGAGCCACTAAAGAGCAAGAAAAAGAAGAATTTAAGGATTCAGTGCAGAATATACTCAGGCAGCTCGAAGAGATAACGGCTGAAAAGGACATGTATTGGGCTTGTGTTGAGCAAGCCGAGGGATACATCGATAAGCTCCTAAGGCCACTACACAATGCCTCTGAATCCCATATTCCCCCGACGACATTGGCGCAAAAGACCACAACAGAATTTGGAGGAGTACGGGACACCGCAAGGGCCGTCAGGGAATGGATACAAGACATCAAGAAAAGGGGAGAGCGAATCCTTAAGGAAGTAAAAGAAATGGCCATCCATCGAGAGCTCACTCTAGTCAAGTTATTAGATGTAAAGAGGGAATCCCTCCACATGCACGAAGTGGCTGCCACTACCCTTCCTCTCATGAGAGCTCTTTTCTGGACACACGCACAGATTCCTACATTGTCCGCCAACCTAGATCCTCATAGTATCAGTGCTCTTAAGGAATGGTACTTGACTATCACCATGAAGAACGACACCAAAGAAATTATTGACAAAGAGAGTGACGCATGTGAAGTGATTCTGGGAAACATGCAAGAACTAGGTAAGACCATCCTCCGATCAATGGTTTCGGGATGGATAAACGACTTGTCCGATAATGCAATCCAGCCGGACTGGGAAGAAAGATTGGGAACGGATAGGATTACCTATTCCGCAAAGGACTTGAGTTTTGCTGGTCAGTTCCATTCAGACATATTATGCTTTGAGCGTAATCGCTCCAGTTGGAAGGACGGTTTAAAGCACGTGGACCAGTATCTCGAAGGCATCCAATACAATATTCGCCATCCTCCCATGCCTCCGTTCAGTCTGCTTTTCTAGTTATGCATCAGGTTCCAGGAATACATTCGTGAGGAACGGGCAGCAGGTCGTGATTTATGGCGGGAATATTTGCACGGCGAAGATCAATTTCTAGAAAAGGAGTGTGGGACTGAAATAGAGAAAGTGATTTCTCAAAAGTGGTTTTTTCCCTCTAAATCTTAAAAGTGCACTTTTGCACCAAAAGGTGACATTTGACTTCTAGTCAACAAAATGTAAAACTTTATTGATACACCTTTTTGGATTATTTCAAATTGATTTAATTATCCCTTTTTGGGTAGTTATTGCCCATTTTGGGGTGGTTGTTGATATTTGCATCCCATTTATGGGTATGGGCAGCCATGCTTTATGGATGAATCTGGGCCACTTGTTTAGATTAAATCCAGGCCATTCATCCTTTTTGAAGTCTATTTAAGGGACTGGTTTTCCCTTATTTTGTAAGAAGTTCTTGGATTGTTGCAAAAGCTCTGGCGAAATTTTACAGGAATTAATGCAAAGATTAAGACTGTTTTCAACTTTCCTTGTGAGTGCATGGTCTCCTTCTTCACTTAATTTAGAAATCTTTCAGTTATGTTTATTTCCTTTACATAGCATTTTCAAGCAAGCATCTGATAGAATCCTTGCAGTCCACACCATTAGGGAACGACTGATTGCCTTTCTCTCTGCATGGTTAATCTGGACCTTTCATGCTTAGTTTGGTTATCAAACACATACTATGAATGTAAAAGTTCTAATGTTGTACTTGATAACATGAAAATCTTGTTTTTCCTTTGAAGATTGCACTGGATTTATGCAAACATTGTGCTTAAGTAGCTGGTGATGTTTAATCTAGTTTCTTGGAGGTGTCTGTCTGCTTGATTGAATTTGCTATCTTAGTTAGAATCTACATTCCATGTCTCTCTTTCTCCCTATCCTTCCCTCCTTTTTCCCCTTTTTTATCTAGAAAATCTGCAGTCCCATTAAAACAGTATCAACTTAACCGAAATCATTTGACAGAAAGATTATAAAAGTTCTGGGGAATTTATCTATAAATTACCCATTCAACGTAAGTCCCCCTTGTGTTTCCAGCATAAACACATCAGACCACTGAGAGATCCCGCAGTCAAGACCTGATGAAAGAAACCTTGAGGTTATCCCATTTGATCAAAATGTAGAAAATAGCATTAGGGATTCCCTTATTTCAAGAGAGGATAGGATACTCAGCTGGCTATTGTATTTTGTGTTGGCCGTATGGAGTTTGCAGCAATGCGATTTCAGACACGTCAACACAAGTAAAGAAGGAAAATGGGGAAGAACAATTCAATTCTAAAATTGCTTTACAAAGGGGAAAATCTCTCTCACAAAACCGATTTTCTGAGGAAGAACCAACATATTTGAAAACAAGAAAAATGAAACAAGAAGAAAAGAAATCTTACCTTGCTCCAATCTGAAAATGCCTCTTCAACAAGATGATTAATCTTTGAAAGAAGGAAGGAGAACTCTTAAAATGAAATTAACCGCATTCAAAACCCTAGCCATGTTTTTGAAAAAATGCCCAAAACTGAAAAACGTGGTGTCAAATGGATGAAAAGTGGCCAAGACTCTTTCTAACCTCAACGCCTTAGCATACCAAGACAAAACGATTCATAAGATTGCTGATTCGTGGCATCTTTAATAAAGAAAAACGTGGTTTTTTGGCAAAAATGTGTTTGCTGTTATAAACCTAAAAACCAACAATCTTAACCTCCATGTGGCGTGAAAGGTGTCTACCAATGCATGAAAATAGGAAGGAATCCTAAATGCCTTCCTCCTCCAACAAATTCTCCACAAAAATTTGCCTAAAATCCTCAAAAAAACCTTTTTCCTTGCAATTAGGGGTTTTTGGAACCAATAACAAGTTCGAAATGCATTGAAACAATGAAACTCGGGTTTTTTAGAAGATATAACAAGTTTAAAATTTTACTTTTTCAACATGTTGGGCAAAATCGGGATTTTTTGGCCAAATAGCAAGTTTAACATGTCAAAAATGCACATTATGAGCAAAATCAAGTCTTTGGAGACGAAGTGCAAGTTTTAAATTGTCACTTTTTCATTTACAAGGCAAAATCGGGATTTTTTGAGAGAGATGCAAGTTTTAGTTACTTGTAAAGGGGAAATAAAACCCCTACAACAAGTTATAACTTACTTGCACACATGTAATAGGGGTTTAAAATCCCTATTACATGTAAAAACCATTAAAGTAGGGGTTTTTGGAGAGAACTACAAGTTTACTTGTAACTTAACCAAAAAATCCCTATTTTAACTAAAAAAACCAAAAAACAATGAAAAAAATAAAAACAATAAAGGAGAAATTTAAAACAAATTACAAGTATTCATCTTTTAATAAAAATGCACATGTAATAAGCTAAAAATTTCCCTACAAAGACCAAAACAATGGACATCATTAAAACTTGTAGTTTGAAGAAAATTCTCCACTTGCAGTCGGGATTTTAAAACCCGAAATTGAAGGAAAGACATAGAAAACGAACCCAGAATTCGACGAAATTCGAAACGTAGTTCGAGGATGGACTGAGGATTAAGCTAGTCCAAGGATTAGTTGAATTTTTGCCTTGAGAAGCATGCCATAGAGTAAAATTTTTCATTTTTTCACAAATTTTTTATGTAATGTTCCTTTATTTTTGGAAACAAAAATGAGGACAACAACTGGCTCTGACTGGGGAATTCTTTCATTTTTTCTTCAAGATTGTGAAAGATAAGAATCCAAAAGTCTAAGTGCCTTAGTATCCATTGGGTTACAGAGTCAAGCAACAAAGACACGGATGACAAGACGAATGATATGACTGACGCAAAGCAACTAACTAAGACGCTAACTTGTGTAACTGCACTTATTGTATATGGAAACCTACCTATCCTAAACTAGCCACAAAGAAAAACCTTTCAAATGAAACCATTTACTGGCTCAGCAAAATAATTGCCTTTCTTCAACAACTTATAGTACCTTGCATGATCATGAGCAGCCACAACCAATTGAAGAACAAACAATTGTACTAGAACTTGGTGCAACACTCCTTGGAAAAGATAAACAAATTCACCTTCCTCTTGAAATTAATCATATGTACTGCTGCTCCAAAGTAGATTTTTGAAACTAGACTGCTCGTGCTTAGCTGAAAATGCATGTTTGGCATCTTCCTCAAGTGTATCTACAGGCTCAGGAACAAGTGGAATCTTTGGCTTTCGATTAGCTTTCAACCAAGCAAGATGTCTGATTGGACATCCTCTTGATGAGACAAAGACTGAATCTTTCTTGCTGATTACATCTTTATCGGCTGCTTATTCAGCCATAACCTTATGTTGGACAAAGAGATCTTCATGTGATTCAAATGAAACCATGACTGCATTGCATTCCTCAGTATGCTGTTTACAAACTTCAGATTTGAGAGAATCATCAACAAGACTTGAACAAGATTCTTCTATAGAGCTTTCTTGAGGACTTGAACAAATATCAAAACCTCCATCTTGGCAAATAGACTCTTGATTTTCATCTTTCTCAAGCTGCTCATGATCTTTTAACTTATAGGATACCAGTTTGACATCAAAGCTTGAACAAAACTACTCCATCTCATCCCAAAATGTATCCTCCTCAATATCTTCTTTGCTCTTTTGGATAGGAGAGCTGAAATTTGCTTCATGACAACTCTCATCAAACTTTCCAAACTTCAAAATAGAATTGTCTTTTTGTTCATAAACCATCTTTTTACATCCCGTGACATGATTATCCTCCTTTACCGACACCTTGGAAGAATGGCCTTCAACCTCTTGTTGTGCATTGTCTATGGTATCCGACATGGTCCATTCTTTTTGTTCATCGGCTTTCTGGAACTGCATAAACCAGATTTGAGAGTCGCCAGCTACGTCTGATTCCTCATCTTCTTGGAAGAGACCAGCAAGATCACTTTGTTTAAATTCAGAATCCTCCACTGCTGCATTTGTTGTTGGTGATGAAGGAAGCTTATCTTGATTTTCAGCTACATAACTAGGAGCAATATTTGGGTATGGCCTCCTTGGAATGTCTTCATAAGGGGAAGAGAATACACCTTGAGCTATTTGCCTTTTGAGGGCAACCAACTCATTAGCCAACTTCTGCAACATGGGATCTGTTCTCTTGGTAGCCCTGATCCCAATGAAGAGATTTCTTTGGACCCATTTGATTCTATCTTTATCTTACCAGCAAGGATAAGATCATCTTCAATATCAATTGCCAAAGCTTGCGCTGCTGCAAGGTCTCTCGGAACTTCCCTTCTCAACAAAAAAACATACTTCTGGCACTTGAGCATTGATGAAAAAGCACTTCAAATTTGCAGCGGTAGGCTGAGCAACAGCTGAAATTTTGTTACACAACTTATTGAATTTAGCCACAAAATCCCACATGGGTTCATGTGACTCTTTTTTCATTTGGGCCAACTGAGCTAACAATGCATGCACATCTTCTACAGTTTTGAACCTCTCTTCAAACTTGACTTTAAGTGTGGCCCAAGATACAATCGAACCAGCAGAAAGGTTATAAAATCAATCAGCTGCAATACCTTGGAGAGTCTCCACAAATAGTCTTACAGATACATCTTCGTGTTCAACACCATGAACACCACATGCAATGTAGAAAGCAGCGATGTGTTCATTAGGGTGTTGCTGTTCATCTCCAAAGAACTTGGGAAAGTTCTTCCTCGAACCATCAAGAAGAGCATGCAAAGGCGGAGTCAAATTCAAGGGACCAAAAGCATTCCCCCAAGGACCTTGAGCAGCCATTTAACATATCCTTGGTGAAAATTTGAGAAAATTACAAAAACAGGAATTACAATGAATAGCATACCGGTATACTTCAAACAAAAGCGTGAGGCTTTTGAATGCGTATTGTATCCTAGAAGAAACCCAAGAAAAGTTATTTCCTTTTTTTAAAATCGGCAAGACACTAGTCTTCAAACGAAAGCTTGAGGCTTCCGAATGCGTCCGTGTCCCCAACAGAGTCGCCAAAAACTGTTGGTTGAAAATTTTGTACACTCGTGAAAGCAAACAAAATTGTGGCTTCAACCACAGTGTGTGAGTATGAAACTTTCCTAATTAAGGGAAGGCTCCCCCTATCTATCTAAAATTGAAATAAAAACAGGATGGGACAGCAGTCTTCCTTCTTTCTTCAAGGAAGCCTATATCCTTTTCTCTCCTTAGAAAAGTGATAGCAAGAAAATGTATAATAATGGTAACAACTTCAAATGAAAACGAGAGAAAGGAAATGAATTTTCCTGAAAGCTCAAAGACTGCCGTCACTTCCTACGGGACAAGACAGCAATATCAAGCTCAAAGACTTGACTATTGGAAGTCCTATCTACCCTTTGCTATACTAAAATTTACAATGAATAAAAGACAACGACTCAAAGACTGTAATAATCTATTCTTTCAACACAAAGACAAGAACTAATGCAAGCTCAAAGACTTGCTGCTATTTCTTATCAAACAATAATTTTTCCTCAAGAATAGACGCAAGCTCAAAGACTTGCTGCTCCTTCTAGAGATTTTCTTATTTTAATTAATCTCAAAATGCCCACAATGGCATAACCACAAGCTCAAAATGCCCACAATGACAACAAAATGTTGTCTTCTCAATATTTTGCTCCTTGACACGAATCTGATGATACCCTGACCTTAAATCAATTTTGGAAAAATATTGGGCATCATGTAACTCATCTATCAACTCATCGATCTTAGGGATAGGATACCTGTTCTTAATAGTCTTCTTGTTTAACTACCTGTAGTCAATGCAAATCCGCAAGGTACCATCTTTCTTCTTGACCAAAACTATGGATGAAGCAAATGGTGAGTTACTAGGTCTGATGTGTCTCATGGCTAGTAGCTCCTTAATGGTTTTTTTCTATCTCATCCTTGAGCCGCTTGGGATGCCTGTAGGGAGTAACTATCACAGGCTTAGCACCCTCTTCCAACTCGATGATATGCTCTATCCCTCTGTCTGGAGGTCTACCAGGTGGAATCTCACTGAATACCTTGGTATGCTTGATTCTCAACTCATGTATGTTAGGAGGATAAATAGGTTTTTGCTGCTCCTCCTATGTTGGCATCAAAACACATCCTGCTGCCCACTCAACCATATCATGACACATGAGTCGTTCCATTCTCCTGAAAGATATAGTCTTGCAACTAGTGTCTTTGAGGGCCTTTAACACATGGGTCTTTCCATCCATCTGAAATCTCATTTCCATGACACGAAGGTTGAGGGTAAACTTACCTATGTCATGAAACCATGTCATCCCTAATACCATATCAGTATCTCCCATGTTCACCACATACAAATCGGCCTTGAACTCAAAGTTATTCAAATGCATGGAAAGATTTGAGATCATCTTATCACACTTGAGAGTGTAGCCATCTGCAACCTTCACTCTTATTCCTTCAAAGTCCTTTGTTCGTATACCACGCCTCTCAACCAACCTAGCATCAATGAAATTATGTGTGGAGTATCAAGCAAGGTGATGATCTTTTGTCCGGCTAGGACTCCATGCATCCTACAAGCACCTTCACGTTGGATGCTAGTGAGACGTGCCCCCTTAAGCTTCACTTCAGTTTCCACTTCTACCTCATGCTCGAACTTCTCTGTGTTGGAATCCTCATTATCTGTTTGCTGATCAGATTCTGAATCCTCATAAAAAGCCCACATAGCTCAATTAGCCTTACCCTTAGTCCTCAAGGGACAGTCATGGTTTGCATCATATGGCCCTTTGCAATAGAAACATAACATCTTCCTCAAATCATTATGTGTCTCTTGATCAAAAGGGGCTGCTGATTTCCCTTTTTGGTTTGACTTGTCTTCTTTCTTGGGAAAATTCTTGTTGTCACGATATGAAGAAGATCCTTTTGATGAGAACTTGCTTGAAGGTGCTGCAAGTTCCATGCTTCGATCCTTTTTCATTGCCTCGTACAATGTTGGTGGATCAAAGGCTTTCAACCAGCCTTTCAATAGCTCCATCAAACCTTCAGTGAACAGCACCACCAATCACCTCTCGCTAATATTGGGAACCATAACTGATAACCTCTGAAAATCAACAACATATGTTTCAAGAGTTCCATGTTGCTTCAATTGTGTCAACTCTTGGAAACTCACTTCAGGATCCTGTTGACGTGGTGAAAATCGTATCGCTACAACTCTTTCTGGGCAACGCAAAGTAGAATGTTCTCGCTAAATATTCTATCCTCTCTTGTATAAGGAAGCCCTCATGCTGTTTTAGTTGATCAAAGGGGACAACCTCAAGGTTCCAAATGTCAGTTGATGATTGCGGGATAGCTCAACGATTGATGTGTTTTGCTGGGAGCACAAGGGGCCTTATGTTTGCAACAAGCTGGTCTGCATCTTAAGATGCTGCGTTTCTCAAGCTGGGAAATAAAAGCAAAGGAGAAGGTTTTACGGATCCTAAGGAGAGCGATAAGAATGACTAGTGTAGCGAGTAGACAGATTTCCATAAACAGATTCTTGTTTCGCCAGAGATACCCTCACAACTAGACAAGAAGAGTGCAATCTCCAAGGGAGAAGGATTTTCAGACCAGAGACACTCATTTAGGCACCCAATTCTGGCGCAGCCTAAGACAAACACGTGCAGTTGAACTAAGCATAGTTTGGGTTTAGACTAACAACGCACGGTGACCTACAATCAGCAGGCCCCCAATAGTATGAACTTGAAATGTATCAAATACCCTCCACTTTTTGCCGTTGAAATCACTAAACTCTAATTCTAACTAGCTGAAAGAAACCATGCAAACAAAATTAAACCAAGATGATAAACACCAAATCAATGTCCATATATTGATTTCAGCTGCTTTTACAACAATTTCTGCAGCAGTTCTACCCTATTCCTAACTACTAAAATCTAACTTTCTACAAAAACTCTAACTTGCTCTAACTGTCTAACTCTAAAAATCTAACCCTTTACAAGAGAAAGGCCTATGCTTTTTATAGATTTTGCAATTTGAATCAAGGGTCAGAATTGATTGTATCCAAGGGCCCTGATCTGCCTTCTAGAAGCCTGGCAGCTTTAACCCATGCCCTGTTACTATCAGTTATCATCCCAACCACATTTCCAACTACCTACAACTGTTTGGCTTCAATTTGGTCAATCAGGTAGTTGGAAATAACTCACCAGTGTCCCCTCACTTTGAATACATTAGGTGGGACCCATAGGCAGTTGTCTTTTTACAATAAACAATTTCAGTTTTCAGAAACTGAATTTTTGGAATTAAATCCAGTTGTGTATTTTTCTGAGAATGCGCATTTTGTAGCATTCTGTGTTCTTGGTCTTTGGTCTTGAGGATGGATTTTCACTTGTCGTTCAGGTGATGATGTGCTTCCCCGTGCTTTGCCGCTTGGACCTTGCGCCCTACAGCACATTCCTCATTCTTGCTTCTTGGCGTTGCTTGTGATCGCGTCTCCAATTTGCGCTTCAGGTTGACTTTCTAGCTCTTGTCAATGCCGTCGATCTGCAAACATCAATTTCGACTTTTAATAATCATTTTGAAAAATTAAAATTAATTTAACAATCATATTAAATTATAAGGCGATGTTGGGCTTTGTTTTGATGCAGATGAAAAACGTTCACTTTAAAACAACTCGATCCTTTGATTTGGAATGCAAACTCGATCCCCAGGAACATTTTGGAAATTCGGCCATTTGGGACACATATTGCATGACTTTATTCCTCTATTTTAAACGCCTTTCACCTAGCTTTAAAATTTCGAATATTTTGCGTAATTGTGTGAACTCTTTGGTTTGCTAACGCCCTCCTTTCAAATGATGAAATTCGGCCCATTTAGGGAAAATGGGAGAATAACCCTTTGCCCCTTTAAACGCCCTTTTCTTGCGAAATGTTGGAAATGGGCGAGTTTAGATAAATTGAGCGATTCTGGACTTTCTATTGCGAACTCGTCCCTAATTGAAGAAATGCGCGATTTTTTTGTTTTACTTTTAAGTTAAAAAAACTCCATCTTTTAAAATTCAGGCTTTCTAGCCTTTTTGCACGGTTTTGACTTTGGGTGACTTCTTTCAAACCATGTTAAAATGTCGACTCCTTTAGAATTTCGGGATTTTGGGGTGAATTGTGCGATTTTGCTTAAGTTGTTTCCTTTTGAAATTCAGGACTTTTGGGCCTTTTGCATGATCTTGGCTTTCATTCTTCTCTTTTTTTTAAAATTCGGACCCTTTGGGCGCGATTTTGCTCTTTTCCATTTTCGGCTTATTAGATTGGAATGCGTGATTCTGTTAACCTAGCTCTAGTCGCGTGATTCTCACCTCTTTAAGTTTTTCGGCCTTTGAAGGTTAAAATGCGACTTGGAATTGCTCTTTGGTTTCTCGAGCTACGAAGTCATTTTGTGCGATTCTAACTCTTTGCAAACTTCGCGATTTTGAATCAAAATGTGCGATTTGGATGACATTTCGCCCTCTTCATTGATGATTTTCGGGCTTATTGGGGAAAATGTCCGAACTTTCATTTTAGATTCCCGCCCTATCATGTCTTCGCGAAGTCCAGGGCCGTCCTCGGCATTTCGAAGGCATGATTTGGGAGGGTTTATTTCGGATTTTATGAGCAAAATGCCCGAGATATCTTCTTCTTTCCTTTTGCATTGGCATTTGGGGGCTTTCTTCGGCGAATTGAAAGGGATCCGAGAGAAAAGAATTCATCCCCATTTCACATTATGTATCCCAGGGGATTTCATCGGGGATAGAAGGCTCATGGTCGAAAATAAGACCTCGCCTCGTCAATTCTTGAACTCAAATTTTGCTCAGACCTGTTTGGAAGATTGAATGTGACTACGGGTCTGATTCGGGATTTTGCATTGGGTTACCAACAAATGCGATTCAAGCACGAGCCTCTCTCTTCTACACGGGCAGAAATCAGGGGTCCCCTGTCAACGATGGGGTGGTGTGTGCAATACGCACAATAGAACATCAAATCTCTCTATCAATCTATTAGTGAATTCATTATAAGTAGTAATGAGATTCTGACCAAGAGTGACCAACCCGTGGTACCACCATTCATGAGCAGCTCCCTCCAAGTGTAGTGTAGCAAATTTGATGGCATCCTCTTCAGGCATTGGTCTTAATGATAGGTAGTTATCAATCTTTTGTACCCATGCCCTAGCTGTACACTTATTACTTCCATCAAAATAGGCCAATGTAAGCTTACCAAGAGCTTGCTAATAATCTGTTCTTGCTGGAGCATAATGTTCATTTCTTCCACCATTTCTCCTATTCCTTTAATTCATGAACTGATCAAAGGTCCATTGTTATCTCAGATCAGGAGGTAAGGTACTATATTCCAAGTAAGTCTGCCTTGCTTCATCTCTGAAAGGTACAGCTGCAAAAACTTGTGGTTGTTCTTCTCTTTGTGTAAAGGTAGGAAAAAGCGGTTTAGAGGCTGATCCTCTAGTGATTGCAGCGTGTTGGACAGCTCTTTCTCCTTCATAGTTACCATTGTTTCCATTGACTCCACTATGTTCAGCTGTGTTGTGATTTTGATGATGATTTTGGGCCACTTGTTGATCCATTCTTGCAAGTAAGTGTGTCATCATGTCAATCATTCCATCGAACATCTTTTCCATTCTCTCTTTCTTTTCCTCTGCAGATAGTCTAGGGCCTTCTGAAATGGTTTCAACTGCTTTACCGTTATCCCTTTCTCTTAGAGCCTCTGAAAAATGTCTCTGCTTCAGGCACTTGTGGATTTTGATACTGCTGTCTTCTTAGTTCCCTATTATAATGTCTGATATCTCTTTCACTCGTCTAACAATTGACTGATTACAGGATGGTAGGAAAATGGCTCTGATACCACTATGATATCCTTGCAAATTCTGAATTCAATTTTCTGATTTTTGACTTTGAGAATTTTGTCAAATACTTGGCATACAAAGGGATATCTTACTACTATAAATTTCAGATTGCTTTCACTTGTACTTAGTCCAAAATGGTACAATAGAAAATGTTTTGCAAAGACTTATAAATATCTAAAAATGAACTAGGATGAAGATGCAATTGTTTTTGGCATTTTCCAAAAGCATATATATGACTTATCTAATGCAAATCAACACCTACAGCTAAGTGGCATTTTTACAAATACTTGTCATGCAAACTTCAATTATATTTCAGACTTTTAAAAATGATAGTTTGCTGATATAAAATTCGGATATAAAATCAGATTACAATGACTTCAACAAGCTGACTACAATGCCCATACAAATGCCCTGAAAATGGTTTCAGGTTTATACTCAGAACAATTACAATGCAATAACATGAAGATATAATGAAGGGAATATGGGATTGATAAGCAGATTTAAATCTGATCAGAATCTACCATATACTGTAGCGGTACTGTTCACGACCACTTCACATGTCACCTTCAATCTTAGGAAAGCCTTCAAACCCTCCCAAAAATCATTGCCAAGACTCACAAAATGGAGTGCCCAACTACCTGTATGAAATCGATGCACAAACAAGCCTCCATGAGCAAAATCATGGGACCTCAACACTGCTGCAAAATGACTGAAATTTGCATTAGAATTATTCCTTCAATCATTTATCCACAAAGTTGGCCCTAGGCCACAAAAGTTGGTACAATCAGAAGACTGAGTTATCTCCTACAATAGCTGCAACCCTTCGGAGGATCTTTCACCACCTCAGTAATGTGAATCAATGGGAGTGTTTGTTCCCAATGACCAATGTAGCAAACTGCAGAAACCCTTGGCTCCACAATAAATTCATCAAAGCAAATATCAAATCTTGGATGCTTAGAAGCATGGCTGACCCCTCTATTTATACTTTTTCTCCAAGAGTTGGTGGATCCTTCAAGAAGCTTCTAGAAACATATTAGTTACTTTAGTGACTTTATGATATAATATTTTCATTCAGTCACTTAATTAAATTAATTAAATATAAAGTCAGCTTTTAATATTTTTTTATTATTTATTTGATAACTTTATAAATAATTAACTTAATTCTCCCTTATTTCTCCACTTAGCCTTCGGGAGCATAAGGCTAAGAAATCACTGAGATGGTTTACTAAGAGGGGGACATTACATCTTTGATCAATGATTTGTTTGTTGAAAGCATTTTGTAGTATGCAGCTTTGTTATGACTTCGTTTTTTTAAATTTTTGGATGTGTTTTAAGAATGTTTGATAGAGAGAATAAAAGAATGGAAAGAGCAGATTTATATTGCAATAAATACAAGACTAGAACAGCAAATACTAATGAAACACTCGCAATTTTTCAACACTATAAATCAGTCATAACCTGAAAATGAATTATAGTGCCAACAGTGAAGATGCCTAGATGGATAAATCTGATTACGAACATAAATACAACATACCCATTTGCTGGTAAGAAAAATAGAGTACTGTAGCATGAAATGAACAACAAATACAAAGCTCCAAACCCTAGACATCTAGCATGAAGGCTTCCAGATTGGATGGGATGAAGAATATGGGCAACATTACATCAAAACCGTATAAAAACCCTTTTCAAATCACCTCCAACAACCAGTAACCAGCTCACAATGCCCTCACATCCCTCCTTGGAGTGGTACGGCCCGCTCATGAAGTATGGCCAGCAGATTATGGTACGGCCCAGCCCAAGAAGATGCATGGCCAAGCTAAGGAATGAGTGCAGAAGCAGTAACTCCCAAAATACGGCCCTTCCTGATCAAATGTGCAATGCAAACCCTCTCAATATCAGAAATCTGAATTACAAATGAGCCTAGCTTTGTTTTCTGTATGAAAACACCAAGAAATTCTCCAAATTATATCTCTCAATAACGTGGAGAATGTTCCCTGCAAGGGGTTTCGTCCTCACAAACCAAAAAAGAACAATCTCCTCTAGAGAAATGACAATGTCAAAATATCAAACTCATCATAAATGAAAATAAACTCCCAAAATGCTTTTTATAGACTTCCCCAAGAGGTTAGAACTTTTTCTACAGGCACACTTTATTTAATAAAAATCATATCTTTTAAATCCCCAATGTCCCATTAACTATAAAGGGCCCATATATTTGAAATAAGTCACTTCTCACTTAATAACTGGCCCTTTAAAGTCCTTTATTAAATAAATTAAAATAATGATAAAGTTAATTTAACTTTATTAATTAATAACCTATCATTATTTTATATATATCTAGCATAAATAAAATATAATATTAAATAAAAATAAATTTAATAGTTAAAATTATAAGGGAAAAAATGGCTCGCAAGGTGCAGTAGAGGCGAAAATTTGCAGGCCAAGCTTGAAGGACACCTCAGTGTAGACCTGGTCAACGGCAGGGGTAGGCTGTCAGTAGTGGCAAAATCGGCTTGCTTACTGGGGCGAACTCGATCCCACTTGGCAAAAGATCTGCTAGCGCAGCGATTTAGGCAACTAATGGAGGCATCGGAAACATAGTGAAGCAGCAATCAGGAGGAAATCTCATAGGGGGTCCATCAGCAGGGGCATCAAGGATCGAGCCATTGAAGGAGATTCACAGCGGGTTTAAGGAGCAGTCGGTGTCAAGATCGGCATGGGAGGATTGGGAATTAATTTTTGACAAGGCAACCACCGAGAAAGAAGTAGGGATACGGAAGAAATGGCAAGCCCCCCCAAATCGATAGAGGAAAGTTAATCCTCAAATCACCATTATCAACGCCCAAAACAACAGACTCTACTCTCTGCCAGATAGAAGGCAACAAACTCTACTCTCTGCCAGATAGAAGGTGCAAGTTGATTACGATATCTTCATACTACCTCCAACCACATTGGGAGCACCTTAAAAATTGTGGATTATTTTTCAAATGGATGGGTAAGGATCCCCCGATACAGAGGATTATGGATTGGTTCAGGATGACTTTCGAAGATCGGGGAAGTGTCAAAACCCTAGCTGAAGGTTTTTTTCTTCTTGAATGTATAAATCAAAACCTTAAAAAGAAAATCCTTTATTGGGAGCCAATTTTCTTTAAGGGATTTTGCTTTTACAAGTTAGATTGGGAACCAAATTTTAACCCTGCGATGCATTGCCCAATTTACCTCCCACACTGGGTCACCCTAGTGAATCTCCCAACTGAGTATTGGAGTGCAGAAATAATAGAAAAGATTGGGAACTCAATAGGAAGAGCAATTGGATTCAAGGAGTTTTTTCTAGGGAAATATGGGGTTGTCAAGATTTTGATCGATCTAGATATGAATTTCAGATATTTAGATAATTTGGAGATCCTAACAGATAAGGGGAAAGGGCTTCAAAAGATTGTAGTCGAATCTTCAGGGGGTAAATGCATAATTAGTAAGACCTACATTGCCAGCTGCTCGATGAGCAAAGGCAAATCAATAGATCTCACCTTCGAGGAGGTTGGCAGATCTAGAGAAATCGATCCGTCATTGGCAGATGAATAATTATTCTTGCATAAAGAAAGCGTGCTTGCTTTCTGATACAAAAGTAGGTAAGGGCTTGATAACAAAACACAAAATTTCGGTGGGTAGAACATAAATGTTACACATCAAGACAAGCTCAATCAAACTTCCCTTCCTGAAATTGTAAACAGGGCCCCCTCCCAAAACAATCAATGTGAAATGAGGGAGGAGCCTCGGCCCTTTTCCCCCATTATTCTAAATTATGGTGATGGCAGTCTTCCAGATATGGACATTGATACGAAGCAGAAGGGATTGGGGTTAAAAGAATTGTTGGCGGTAATATTGTATGAGAATAAAACCGTAGTTAATTAGGTAGTACTTTACTTTGTTAGTAAGGTAACCGAGGGATGGTAGTTACGGGTGCGACAGTTGCCCCTCGCATCCCCTCGGTACCTTTATATACCATGGAAGGTAACTTGTAAAGACACACATGATTAGGAATGGAAATAGTATCTCTTATATTTGCTTGATCTTATCTGGTATCTATGGCATTATCGTCTTTCGTTAACCATTCTATCTGTATGTTCTAAACTGTTCACCCAGAGGGTAAACATTTGGCGCCGTTGCCGAAATTTATTCGGAGCACGGGAATATACTACATTGCACGTGGATAATGGGACAACCATTGGCCGAAGGGACGAGCAGTAACCCTGACGAAGAGCCTGAAGAACTATTCGAGGGAGAAATAGCACTTACGAAAGATTTCTCCTGCATCCTCCAGGTGGCGATCGAAACACACGTATGAAGAGAAGCCACCACCGATGATGTTCCAGAGGATGTTGTGTGGAGTGTGCTTGGTGTAAGCCCGACGGTAAATCGTTTGATGAGCAACTTGCCCAACCTTTTGGCACAGGCATTTTTGGCTCTTCAAAACTGCAGGGAAGACACTTATCGGGAGAACCGACGCCAACAAATCCTACAGGAGTTTCACGAGCACCATGAAGAGGAGCGCAATGAAACCGAGCGAGGGGTAAATAATCCCTGAACTGTGTACGGGTGAAGGAGAATAAACAAGAACACCCCCACTATAGTGACATACATTGTATACGAGGGATGAATTAATAAAAGTGTTCTTTTCAATATGATGTCTTGTTCCATTTCATAAGGAGAATTTAGAATTAATGCCGAATTTGCTAAATAAGGACAAAAAGGAGGAGGAATACATAGGGGACTCTGAAGCCGCTCAACGAGCGTTAATTCTGAAGCAACAAGCAAAATGAAGAAGAAGATTCAAGAGGATTGCCGAGGAAGGAAGAGGCGGAAATGGAAGCAATGGCTCTGGCGAGGGCCAAGTTTCCGTACTAATAGAAACCACCAGGAAACGGTTGGGGGACCTTCCCCTAACATTGGAGGAGATCGGTGACGGGAGTACGGTAGAGCCATACACGCCATACAGAGGTGCCTAGACCATGAGGAAGACGAGACAGAGACTGAGAACAAAGAGGCGGAGGATACCGGTGCTACCGAAGGTGTTGGGAGGACACAAGGTCACGGTAGTAGAAGCAATCTGTTCGGTGCAAGCTCATCACACCTTGGTAGTCAGAGCAACTTGGTGGGGCCCAACGGACCAAATCTCAGCGGAGTACCTTCGGGAGGACCAGTGTCTGGAGGAGTTCCTAGAGGGACAAGTTCGAGTTCCAGAGGGTAGACCAGGCCGCTGCCAAGAAATGTAATGGCGAATCGGCAAAAATTGTCGAAGTTCACCAGAGATGGGAAAGAAGACCCCGTACGACATTGTCGTACATGTGAAACAATTTGGTTGGCCAATGGCATGGCCGATAGGGCGGAATGGGTGGTGCGATTCCCCACCACCCTACAAGGAGTAGCCATCGATTGATACTCAGATGCTGACAAAACCCAACTGACAACTTGGGATGAATTGCACAAAGCCTTCGAAAAGGAGTTTCGACTCCTCAAAGATGATAATGAAATCGTAGCAGAAATCCTGAGCACCAAGCAAGGGAAAAGTGAGACCATCCGAGCATATAGACGACGCCTCAAGGAATTGTTGGGAAGAATGGATAACCAGCCGACGATGGGTTGAAGAAAAGGTGGTTTGTGGAGGGCTTAAAATCGTCACTCAGAAAAAAAATGAAAATTGTACCCCCCACATCCTTCGAAGATGCCTATAACAGGGCAATGGACCTGGAGAGTGAAGGGAAGATGTCCAAGAAAAAGAAAGACAGATCCTCTGAAGAGGAGGACTCCTTCGACGGAAGTAGCAGCGACGAGGGGTCAAGTAAAAAGGTGCAAGCCCTTCAAAAGGACATGCATCACATGATGAAGGAATTCAAGAGCATGAAGGGAAGCACCAACAAAAATGGGGAAGTATGGTGCGCAAAATGTGAGGAGGAAGGTCACACAAAAGGCTCTTGTCTAAAAAAGGCCTTTTGCGATATTTGCCAAGTGTCGGGACACTCTACCAAAGAATGTCCCTACAACATGAAGACACGCGGGAACCAAGTGCTCTTCACCTAGGAGCAGCCGTCAGTGACAACAGGCACATCGCAGCCTCAAGCCAACACAACGGCATCATCTGGTGGTTACAGAGGTAACCGAAGGGGAGGAAGAGGCAACAATAATAATAGCAATAATCGGAGTCGAATGTAGTATGATGCCAAGGGATGGCCGATGATTCAGTGTCGGGCATGCAACTAGTGGGGACACTTTGCGCGGGATTGCCAGAAAGAGGAGGCACCCCAGCACTTGTGCAAATGGTGTGGTCCTGGAGACCACGATGAGAAAAATTGCCCCAAGCCAGGGGTTAACCTCCTCAACATTGAGAAGATTGGTGATAAAGAAGTACTGGCAATCACCCGTGCTCAGACCAAAAAAGCCACTTATCCCGACCCCCGTACGGAGAAGGAGAGATTACGGGAGGCAAAAGCCAACATTGAGCGTGAGATGACGACAAAATGACGAAACAAAGAGGTGGTGAGTACATCATCCTGTACTGAAGCCAAAAATAACATAATTGGGCAAGTACTGCAAATGGAGGTGCTGATAAGGGTGAAGGACCTTCTAGACACAATGCCGCAGCTGAGAACTGCCATTTTTAGTTCCGTACAAACCACTGCACAGGCACCTTCGGGTGCGACAAAGGCGGAAGTTCCGGTCAGCCCCTCGGTTGACCCAATGTTGTTGGCCTTAAATAGTGGTCGGCATCCTGTGGCAGTAGAGATGGGAATCCTCGGGGCTACCCTCAAAGACACTATCGTGGACGGAGGTTCGGGGGTGAATGTGCTGTCGGAGGATACATGGAAGAAGTTGGGCAAGCCAACACTATGGCCACCCGCATTCAACTTGGTAGGAGGAGACCAACATGACATCAAGCCACTCGGCACCTTGATGGCCCAGCCGGTCACCATCGGCACACAACCCTTCCTACTAGATTTTGTGGTAATTCCAATCAAGAAGAAGGGGTATGACGCCATCTTAGGGAGAGGGTGGTTGGTTACAACAAAGGTGAACCACAACTCGAAGAAGAACACCCTTTCCATGGAGAAAGGGGGGTGGAAGTACACCTTTGACCCGAGGACCCAGTTTGTCGGCGAGGAGCTTGCATCATCTGACTCGGATTCAGAGGACTCAAATAGATGAGAGTGGGATTCCTATGAAGGTAAAGACGAGAGGGAACCAAACGACGGAGGGGTGCTTGAACATGGTGGATGCTCAGAAGATGACACTTCCTCATTGAATGGACTCTTCCACTGGCAAATGGAACACTATGAAGTGTTTCACCCTGCTTGTCACATGTTGCAGATTGAGGACGAGCTAGGTGAGAAGGAGGAGTTCCTGCCAGAGTACATAGAGTATAAGGAGGGAGACACCAAACTAGATGATGTCCCGGCGTACGAATTTTCAAAGGACAAACCAATGCGGTACAAAGACCCCACTGTGAAGGAGACGAACTTAGGAGAAACTGCCAACCCTAGAAATACCTGGGTAGGTGACGACTGGAGCCCGATGCTGAAGGCCGCAACATTCAAAATCTTCATGGAATACAAGGACGTATTCGCTTGGTCCTACAAGGATCTGAAGGGGGTCCCGCCAAAAATGTGCATCCATTGGATACCATTGGTTCCAGGAGCCCAACCGGTACAGAAGAGGCCATATCGAATGAATAAGAACTATGCTGCCAAAGTGAACGAAGAGATCGAACGGATGCTGGAGGTCGGCATCATATTTCGGGTGGAGACAAGTGAGTGGGTCTCGCCGATTGTGACCTCACTAAAGAAGGATGCCAACCAGATTTGCATCTGCGTGGATTTTCGGTGCCTCAACGTACTCACCATCAAAGACCCGTTTCCTATACCTTTCATAGACAGCATCCTGGAGGAGGTGGCTGGCCATGAAATGTACTCATTTCTTGACGGCTTTTCGGGATACAACCAGATTTCGATAGCTGAGGAGGACAAGTTGAAGACCACCTTTGTGGTGGAGGACGGAGTCTATGCGTACAACCGGATGCCGTTCGGGTTGTGCAATGCTCTTGCAACCTTCCACAGTATAGTCCTTCACATCTTCGATAAGATGTCTATGGGAAATTGTAAAGCTTTTTTGGATGACTGGTCGATTTTTAGTAGCAAAGACACTCACTTGGTGGCGCTAAGAGACTGCATGGAGAGATGCCAAAGGGCCAGGCTCGCCTTAAATCCACAGAAATGCAGATTTATGGTACCACAAGGAAAGTTGCTGGGCCATATCGTTTGTAAAGATGGACTGAAAACTGACCCGGATAAGGTACGGGTAATTGTAAAAATGGAGTCGCCCATTGATGTGACGGGAGTGAAGTCCTTCTTGGGACACATTGGATAGTACCGAAAGTTCATCAAGAACTTTGCCCAACTTTCTTTCCCACTAGACAAACTAACAAGGAAGGGCGAACCGTACATATGGGAATTGACACAAGGGGAAGCATTCGAGGAACTCAAGAGGAGATTGGTGGCAGCATCCATTCTGGCCTATCCAAACTGGGACCGAGAATTCCACGTGGATGCCTCAAACTATGCCATTGGGGCTACATTGGTGCAAGAAGGGGGACATGGGTTGGATCATCCCATCTATTTTGCCAGTCGGTTGATGTCGAAAGCCGAGAAGAACTACAGTACCACCGAGAGGGAAGCCCTCGGAATGGTCTATGCCGTACAAAAATTTCAACACTACTTGCTGGCGACACCCTTCACTTTCTATGTGGACCACTAGGCTTTGACGTACCTGGTAAACAAACCCATCATCCAAGGCAGGATAAGCAGGTGGCTATTGCTTCTTCAGGAGTTCACGTTCACAATAATTGTATGGCCAGGCAAGAACCATGTCATTGCTGACCAGTTGTCTCGGATTAGGTCCGGAGAGCTGCCAAAGGGGGTGAATGACAACTTTCCAGATGCTCACCTATTCAAGATCGCAGTACTGCCACCATGGTATACTGCCATCGGGGAATATCTCTTCACCTCCGTATTCCCCCAAGGTATGCCACCGGGAGAATGAAGAAAACTCGTGTTGAGAAGCCGCACGTTTCAGTTGATTAATGGATTGTTGTATAAAATGGGACTTGACCAGGTGCTACGTCGGTGTGTGATGGAGGAAGAGGTGCCAAGCGTTCCGAGGGAGGCACATGAGGGGCCTGCGAGAGGCCATATGGGACCAGACACTACGACAAGAAAGGTGCTGCTAGCGGGCCTGTGGTAGCCCACATTGTATAATGATGCTAGAGAATGGGTATTAGGTTGTGATACGTGTCAGAGAGCGGGGAAGCCGCTGAAAAGGGATTTCATGCCCCTCAACCCTTCGCATGCTCAGGAACTATTCGAACACTGGGGGTTGGATTTTGTTGGGCCACTCAAGGCCAGCTGCACTAGGAGGTGTCGCTACATTGGGGTAGCCACAAAATATTTAACCAAGTGGGTTGAAGCGCGGGCCCTACTTGACAACTCGGCCGTAAGTAAAACAAGATTCATTTATGAGCAAATCATTACACGGTATGGTATCCCTATGCAGTTGACCAGCGACAGGGGTGGACATTTTGTGAACCACGTTATTAAACTCCTCACTAATGAATTTAAAATTTTTCATTGATTGTCCAGCCCTTATTATCCGCGAGCCAATGGGCAGGCCGAGGCTACCAACAAGATTCTCGTGGGAGTAATTTAGAAGTCTTGCGGTGTCGAGGGAGAAGACTGGGAAGAAAAATTACCTTCGGTCTTGTGGGCCTACCGCACAACCTACAAGGTGACCACCGGCCAGACTTCGTTCCAACTCATGTACGGGCAGGAAGCTGTTGTGCCGGCGGAATTCATGGTACCAAGCCTTCGCATTGCAATCAAGAACAGGTGGGGGGACATGGAGTGCCTGAGGGAGAGATTGTATGTCTTGAACAAGCTGGATGAGAAAAGAATGATGGCCTAGTGGGCTACGGAGGCAGCCCAACAAAGGAGGAAGTTGTGGCACGACAAGCACTTAAAGCGAATGAGGTTTGCTCTAGGACAACTGGTACTGAAATATAATGGGCGTAATGAGATTAAACTAGGCAAATTCAAGGTACGATGGATAGGACCATATAAAGTCCACGAGGTGGCAGAGAAGTTGTGGACACTGGATGGACGAGAGGTTGCAAGCAGCACCAATGGGTCGAAATTAAAATTGTATCATGAGAAGAGGCGATCGACCGACCCCGAATCCTCCCGAAGAAATAATAATTAAAAAAAAAAAAAAAAAAGGAAAAAGGTGCACTGTATGACAAAACCTCATCGTGCGGTGGAGCCTGTGCTCCTGCACGGTGGAGCACTCCGTGCAGTGTCTCCAACCACTCCTATTTTCTTAATCAACCGCACAATCGTACGGCCAACAACAGACGACGGAGGAAATGAAGGAAATCAGCATCATACGGTTAAACACCGTACACCGTACGCCAGGCAAGATAGTAGAAACACTTCTGTACGATTGAGGCAAGGTTGTAATTACCGAATGTACGGTGGAAAGAGAGGTTGGGAAGGTTGCAAGCACCGGCCATACGGCGAGCAGGAGACAACCACGCACACTATATGCCGTACGCCATACCACACTACGCACATCGTATGACGGGGAAGCCACACACAGGTACATTGGGCCGTACAAATGTCAGTTTTTTGTATAAAAGATTTTGAGGTAGTTTTGCGTGCCATGATTGGCACCTATGATAGACACCGCTGCCAGTCCGTGTTTGAATACCAGCACCAGCGGATAACTGTTTCCTTCATGGCAAGCGAGTTCACAAGGGTTTTTGGGATACCTGGAGTGAAGGGAAAAAAAATTGATACTTAGCAGAAAATCACTCGAGATGTCTGTGCCACCTTGCTACAGTTGATGTTGCGGGATAACCTCACACAAGCAGAAAAGGATAGCCTCAAAAGTGCTGGTAAGGGAAGGGGGGTCAAGAAATCATTTTTGGCGAAAGGAGTATGCAAATGGTTATTGTCCGTGGTGAAGAGTCGCCTTACAGGTGCTAGCCGTGCGTCTGATATAGCTATTGCACAAATTGTCTTAATGAATGGGCTGCGCAATTGAGTGGTGTACGATTGGGCATCATTGCTAGCGGATAGGATGGAAGAATTCATGACCCTCCAGTATAAGAAATTCTACATGCCACATCACGCCATCTGGCTATTTCTTGATGCAATTCGCACACAAATTACCCCAGGCTCACAGCCATTGCAGCCATAGGGCCGTGTTGCACTTGACCAGCCGCCTATATTTTACTGGTCGCATTTGGATGTCTTGACACACGCCACTGAAGCATGTTTGGGCAAGAAACGGAAGAAGCCTGCCATGTCAGAAATGGAGTCAGAGACGGAGGAGTCTGATGCAGATGAGGAGGATGCTGATAGTGGCAAGGAGGAATCCGCCGACACCTCCCAGGTGAGCGGAGAGAGTTTCCGGTTGGCAGGTAGAGGGGGTGACTAGTTGCTGGATGAGGAGGTAATGGAATTGACGGGTGTTGAAGGATCCTCACCAGTAAGCACTGCTCCAGCATCAAATCCGGCTAGGGTCCAGTTTACACCAGCACGCCTACCAGTGACTTGCCAGTCGGCGGTGCCACGTTCATTTGGGATAGTTAGTACAGTCATCACCGTGCCCATACCTGGTTTTGGGCAATCTCGAGTGACGATCGCTATGACACCACCGAGGGCCAAGACCACACCAGGGACCGATTCTATTACTATTGCAATCCCTGTGGTGGGCTCCGTAGAGTAGTTGGGTATCTTGGAGGGTGCAGGGGCCTCCATTCAGCAGGATGTGCCGAGTCATATACAGGGGGAAATGGTGGAAACAGGCGCATTCCAGGATGACCTTAGTGCCTGGTTGAGCCGCTATTAGCTCACACCAGTGGCACCTATAGGCGAGGCTGCTCTATCTCCACGCAAGGAGATGCATTCTCTGGATGTTATTGATCTCGAGGAAGGGAGTTCTCCAAGTAGTAGGGAGCTTCAGAGGGCTAATTCGCCCCCCCCGGATGTAGTGATGAGTCCTTACAGAGATGAGGGGGTGACAACTGGAGTACAACAGGGTTTGGGAGAGTTTGAGCAGTTCATTCCCGATATGACTCTAGGAGCTCAGCGGCTTGTGACCTCTGCGAGGCTCTAGGAGGATGTCGCGGTGGTCGAACAGATGGAGAGATTGTTGACTTTTGTCAGCACTGGATGCAGCGAAGAGTTTGTGAGGTGTTTTTGAGTCTGATGGGTGGCCTGAGACGGAGAACCTGGGGATGCTGGAGGCTTGGCGCCTCCTTGAGGTAGTTGGAGAGACCCGGATGCAGTCCTTATTGAGACAGGTGGAGCAGGCCTTCCGAGAAGGCTACTTTGAGCTCCGAAGGACACAGCATATGGCATCCACCGCTGAGGCCTTGTGCATAGCAGCAATGATGGCTCGGGAGGAGCTGGCTGCTGGGTTTCAGGAGGTTGAGGCTACATTGGCACATACTCGGGCAGCAACAGACATTCTGGTAGTAGATAAGTCTGCCTTGGTTATGCAGTTGGAGGAGGAAAGGGCAACCAAGGCGAGGATGCAGACGCAGTTGGAGGAGGAGAGAGCATCTAGAGCTCTGTTAGAGACTCGATTGGCTAGTGCATTGGAGAGCATCAACAAGAAGGAGAGGAGGTGTTGGAGGCAGCCTATATGGTTAAGACTGCAATGGAGAGGCAGATGGTGGCAGAACGAGATCTGAAGAGGAGGACTAAGCAGGTGTACGAGCTGCGTGGGCGATTGGCTTCCACCACTACACCACCACCGACACCTTCTTCATTAGGGACACCCTCTGCACCCCCTTAGTTTTTGATTTTGGGTCCTCTTGTAGCAATGTATTCCCCATTTTGTTTGTAAGTCGTCCAGAGACGACGTTTTTGGGGGGGGGATGATGTTGGCAGTAATATTGTATGGGAATAAAACCATAGTTAATTAGGTAGTACTTTACTTTGTTAATAAGGTAACCGAGGGATGGTAGTTATGGGTGCGGCGGTTGCCCCTCGCATCCCCTCGGTACCTTTATATACCATGGAAGGTAACTTGTAAAGACACACATGATTAGGAATGGAAATAGTATCTCTTATATTTGCTTGATCTTATCTAGTATCTATGGCATTATCGTCTTTTGTAAGCATTCTATCTGTATGTTCTAAACTGTTCACCAAGAGGGTAAACAAGGATAGGTAGAACATTTGAGTCATGAGGTAGAGTTTCTGCAAGAAGAAATAAATAGCAACCTTGAAACAATGGCTCAACTAGGTAAAATTGATCCAACAAATGGATAAACAATCCATTATTTACACAAAATCAGAGTAGACACGAGGGCCTGATTGCAAGAGATTTGGAAATAGAGTCGATCCATATGGAGGAGCCCGAAGATGGAAATTTGAATGAAGAAGAAATAGAATCTGAAAGGCAAGCCTTGATTCAAAAAATAATGGAGTTGGATAATCTGAATGAAGAAGGCTTGGTGGATGCAAATACTCAGGAACTTGTTTGGGGATGTAGAGCGACTTGATCTTATCTTGCCTCCATCAGGAATTGTCCTCCAAAAATTTGCCTGATTGTGGCAAAGGTACCCCCAACAGAAGAGGAACGAAGTCTTTTTTAGAGCTTCGAACAATGGATGGGCAAGCAAGACAATGAAGATAACAACTCTTCTATCTCAGGGGCAGGGAAACTCCCTTCCCCAAGAGCAATGAAGGTCTTGTCATGGAATGTTAGGGGCTTAGGAGCCCCTAACAAGAAGTGCTTGGTCAAGCGCAAGTGCTTATCAATCCAAACTGATATTCTGCTACTCCAAGAAACAAGAATGAGTGTTGAAGAAATTGCAAACTTCACAAGAAAATTAGGTCCCTGGCAAGGAGAGGCAGTTAATGCAGAAGGTGCCTCTGGAGGATTGGCCATTTTATGGAGAAGAAATGCAATGAGCTTTGAACCAGTGATAGCTGAAAGGCATTGACAAGGAGGCCTTGTCAAATCCCTCAACAGTAATCTTAAGTTCATTCTCATAAATGTTTATGGTCCCATACCTACTGCAAGGAAAAGAGAGGTATGGTCAGAAATTGAAGGGTTTCTATCAAGATTTTCAGGCAATCGCTTCATTTTGGGGGTTGATTTCAATTCCATCTTACATTCCTCTAAAAAAAAGGGGCGGTTCTCAGTTGATGGGCCGCTCTCAGTTAGATTTCAGCAATTGGGTTAGCAGGAACAATCTACTTGAAATTGAGACAGGCAGAGGAGAGTTTACTCGGAATAATAGGAGATTGTGCTTCGGCCAGATTGCTGATAAATTGGACAAGTTCTTTATCAAAAAGGACCTATTTACCCTCCCTTTTAACCTAAAAGCTTCTATTCAACCATGGTCAGGGTCTGACTACTATCCAATTTTGCTAGAAATAATGGGAGACAAAAGACCCTGCTGGTCTACATTCAAATTTGAATTTATGTGGCTAAAACACAAAGATTTCTACAAAAATCTTCAGCAATGGTGGAGGGAGGAACAATTCTCAAGCTCAAAATCCTTCTGTTTAGTGTCCAAGCTTAAAGCCACCAAAAGCAAGCTACTAAAATGGAATAGGGAGTAGTTTAAAGATATCTTTTCAGAAAAGCTACGAATAGAAAATGAGATGACAACTTTGAATGAGCAGGTTCTTAGAATAGGGATGGATCAAGAAAGCTTCATCCTACAGAAAAATCTCTTGCAAGAATATGAAGATATTTTAGCCAAGGAAGAAATATTCTGGAAACGGAAGTCTAGGGAAACCTGGCTAGAGGATGGAGACAAAAACTCCAAATTCTTCCATAATTCAGTCAAACAAAGAAGAGCAATAAATAAAATCACAAGAATCTGCAAGGATGATGGAACGATAGTGGAGGCCCCTCCCTGATTGCGGAAAGTGGAGTAGACTACTTCAGAGGTATTCTTAACAACTTGGAAGGTTCAGATATTGCCATCCAGAGAAGATGTTTACAATTCATTCCCAAGTTGGTAACTGATGAGAAAAACAGGATGCTCAATGAGAGAATATCTAGGTCTGAGGTAGAAGCAGCCCTATCTCAGTTTCATATGGACAAGGTGTCAGGCCGAGATGGCTTCCCAGCTGGTTTTTATCAGAAATGTTGGGATATCATAGGTAATGATGTGGTGGAAACCTTAATAGCAGCTCAAAAGGTTAGGAGATTCCTAAAGGAGATCAATAACACCTATCTTGCACTAAATCCAAAAAAAGAGAATACTTCAGAGTGGGAAGACTTCAGGCCCATATCTTTGTGTAACATGATATACAAATTACTGGCCAAGGTTGTGGCTAACAGACTAAAAAAGGTTCTACCTAGCATTATCTCAGATAAACAGACTGGTTTTGTTCCGAGTAGATCAATTTTGGATGGCATAATTCTGGCCCAAGAAGCCATCCACTCAATTCAAAGTAAAAAAAGGCCAAGTATGATTATTAAATTAGATATCAAAAAAGCTTATGACAAAGTAGACTGGCTCTTCTATTGCAAATGCATGGAGTCTTTCAGTTTCAGTAAAAGATGGATAGACTGGATCTTCTTCTGCATATCAACTCCTCGTTTCCCTGTGTTAGTTAATGGCTCACCAGAAGGCTTCTTTGAAACCTCTAGAGGCTTGAGACAAGGGGATCCATTATCCCCATTTTTATTCATAATTGTGGCAGAGGCTCTAGGGAGGGGTATTATGGAATCAAAAAGATTGGGTAAGATTGAGGGCATTCAAATTTCTAGTGGGGTGGATGCTTGTACTCATCGGCAATTTGCAGATGATCCCTGTTGATGGGGCTAGGATGCAAGGACGCTTGGGAACTCAAAATGATTCTTATTCAGTATGAGAAAGCTTCAAGGCAAGAGGTGAGTAATGAGAAATTTGAGATCTTCTTTAATATGAATCCAAGAAAGGAACTTGAGATAGCCAATCGATTGAGATTCAAAATTGGTAAGCTCCCATGATCATATCTAGGAATTCCTTTAGATAGAGGCATCCAAAATACCAAATTATGGGAACCTCTAAATGAAAAAATGGAAAGAAGGTTATCTTCATGGAAAGGGAAATGACTCTCTTGGGCTGGGAGAATGATGATGCTCAAATCAGTCTTATCAGGCATGCCAATCTACATGTTATCTTGTCTTGATCTCTCCGTTGGGGCTAATAAAAAAATCATTCAAATTCTGAGAAAATTTTATTAGCAAGGAGTTTCGAAAAAAAAGATAATTGCACTAATATCTTGGATAAGTTATGTAGATCTAGGCAGGATGGGGGCACAGGCATCAGGGACTTGATATGGCAAAATTAGGCTTTGGGAGCAAAGCTTGGTTGGAGAATATACTCAACCAAATCTCAAATGGATAAGGGTCATTCAGTCGAAGTACTTAAACTCTGACAATAAAGAAGAAATTTTCAGCGTAGCAAACCCTCCAAAAGGTTCTAGAATATGGAACTTTATTCTAAACAGTAGGAAGTTGCTTCTGCAACATATATCATGGGATATTTTTTATGGCAGGATTGCACTTTTTTGGGAGGACTCCCAAGCAGGCGCCCCCCCAGTTGATAGTTTAATGGACATTGGTACATTCAAGGATATCTTCATTCAGAATTGGGGCACGACTCTTCATTGCTATGTAGAAATGGATGACTCTCACTCGTCTCTGGGTTGGAAATGGAAGGATTTCTCAGCTTTCATGAGTCAGGTTGATTGGTATAGATTGAAAGATATTCTCTCAACTAGAACTTTGTCTTTATGGGAGGCTGTGATAAGGTTGTATGGGCTAAATCAAAGAATGGACAATACAATTCTAAAGATGGATTCCAGGCGGTTTACAAAGAAGCTTTGCAGAGCAGGGATAATCTTCCCACCACTCTCTGTTGGGACAAACTATGCGTTCCAAAAGCGGGGGCCTTTGCTTGCGCAACCATTCAAGGCAGGATGCTAACCTCTGAATATGTCAAGAAAATTGGTTTTTTAGGCCCGTCAAGGTGTGTCTTATGCAAAAGGGTAGAAGAAAATCCCGATCATCTACTTCTCACTTGCTCATTTGCCTAGTCTTGTTGGATGTGGTTACTCAATAAGTTAGGATGGTCAACAACACTTCCTTCGAACATACTACAATGGTTTAGAGGGTGGCCAATCATTAAAAAATCTAGTTTGTTTGGCAATCTCTGGATTTGCAGTCCATCTATTTTGATTTGGGAATTGTGGAAAGGGAGAAACAGAAGAATCTTCAAAGATAAAGAGTTAGAAGCAGATAGACTCCTCAACAAAATCGAGGCTGCCATAGTTGAAGTGGTGAATAGTATAAATCTGAAGTATGTGAGAAAAGATTGTAAATTCTCGGATTGGGACAATCTAATGAGAAAGAATTGGAAAGGCCTTAGGATTCCCCCTTTTTTCGGCAAAGATAATGATTATAAACAAGAAAAAAGAAGGTAATGTATTTGGTCCGAGCCCAAATATGGGTGGTATAAGCTCAAGTTTGTGTAATATCCCCGACATTTTTTTTTTTGATTTTTAACAAGATTACAATCACACCAACACCCGTTAGGGATTAGAATAAGAAAACTAAACCAACTGAAAGGAACCCTACACCTTTTGATCACTGAGAGCCCAAGCTAGGAGGGTGAGAGCATATGGTAGCAAGGGATCGTTAGATGTAAACTGCTGAAAGTACTAATTACAATAATGGGCGGCAAGTCAGCCCCATCCATTTTCCAGCGGGAATAGAAAAACTAGAAAGCTTGGCGGTAAACCAACCAAGGAGAAACAAGAACATAACCAAGCACGAATCACTCTACTGCAATATTTCAGCGGGAGGGTTGAACACATACAACAAAGCTCAGCTCAACCGCTTATGCAGCGGGAGGACCATTACAAACAAAATATCACTCGACCGCTTATTCAGTGGGAGGACAAAATTACAAAGATCAAATGTAGGCGGCAAGCCAGCCTCTTCCACTTTACAACGAGGATTTGCTTTACAATCCAGAAATGGCTATTAGTACTACTATCCAGCCGTACAATAAAGAGATGCAATGCATAGAGAAGAGAGAATATTTAGTCCAATACCGATGAATATCTCCAAACTTAACACAATTAGAAAATTTAAACCCACCCATAAAGAAATAACACACCATTAATCACTAAACTGAAAATACAATCTGCTGTCCGCATAACACCCAGAAAACAGCCACTACCAAATTGACTATTATGCTCATAACTCACCCAAAACAACTCGGAATGACACAAAAACTGAAGCAAATGAAAGCTATGACAACAGCGATACAAACAGAATCTCAAACCTACACCACGAACACCACCAACACCCAGCACGAAACCCAAGGCAGCCAAGAAATGGTACGACCCAGCTGGGAAGTACGATTTGCTGCCAAAAATCATAGTGCACCAAAACAAACGCCAAGGTAGAAGAATGGTCGCCCTCCGAATATGCTTCGAACAGGCTAATACCCAAAATGATGGATTGCACAGTCAGGGAGATATGAACCAATCTTTGCTTCAGCCACACCAAAAAACAGCAACACTGAAAACCACACCACACTGAAAATCTGAAAATGCAAACTGAAAACTTCACGAACAATCCAACACTCAGCTAGGTACTATGTCTCAAGTATGAAACTGGCTAAACTAGGGAGGTACAACTCCGAAGCTCAAGTTCACTCACCATTCCGACAGCATAACGATATGATTTTTTCAAGATAACCGATTACTCCTTACTGAGAAGGGGACATTACAGTCCGCCCTCCCCAAGATTGCTTGCCCTCGAGCAATCGCAAGCCTGGATGTTGCAGAATCTCCTCATTCTCCCAAGTGGCATCCTCAACTGGTAAGTTCTTCCATTTGATCAAGTACTCCTTGATCACCCTTTTTCTCAAAGAATGCTCCCTGAAGTCAACGATACCTTCAGGAATGAAAACCAACTCTCCCTCCTCATCAAGTGGAGGCAACTCAGCTGAAGCTACAACATTATGTCCAAGAACCTTCTTAAGGCGAGACACATGAAAGACATTGTGAATTCTGCTGCTCGTCGGAAGTTCCAACTCGTATGCCACTTCCCCAATCCTCCTGCTAACTCTGAAAAGCTCGTAGAAACGTGACTTCAATTTCTCAATTCCACTCTTCTTGGGAGTAGATTGTCTGTAAGGTTGGAGCCTCAAGTAAATCATGTCGCCCACCTCAAACATGCACTCAATCCGCTGGTGATCAACATACAACTTCTATTGATTTTGTGCATGCTGGAGATTGTCCCTCAAAGACCTCAAAATATCCTGACTCTGTTGCATCATATTCTTTGCTTGAGGGGTTCTGTTATCACCAAATATCAAATCAGCGAAGCAAGGAGTTTCATAACCATAGAGTGCCATGAATGGTGATATTTTGATGGACATGTGATATGAAGAGTTGTAACAATACTCTCCTAGGTGAAGCCATCTCACCCATGTGTTCTACTGCTCCGAGACATAGTTTCTGAGATAGCCTTCCAACCACTTATTCACAATCTTGGTCTGCCCATCAATTTGTAGGTGATAACTTGTGCTTGGAGTGAGCACATTACCACATAATCTGAAGATCTCCTACCAAAAGGTACTTAGGAACCTTCTATCCCTATCACTTACAATGTTCTTCAACAATCCATGCAACCTGAACACCTCTCGAAAGAACACATTAGCAACTTGAGCTGCTATAAATGAGCAGGTGATGGCAAAAAAGTGAGCAAACTTGGTCAATCTGTCCACCACAACATATATACAATCCTTCCACATGGCCTGTAGCAACCTTGTGATGAAATCCATGGATACACTTTCCCATTTCTGACTAGGAATGGGCAAAGGTTGTAACAAACCAGCCGGTAAACTATTCTCATCCTTGTTTTTTTGGCATGTATGACACTCCTTGATGTAGTTCAAGACATCATTTTTCAATCATTTCCAAGAAAATCTTTATCGGATCTGCCTATATGTCTTGAAATAACCTTGGTGACCAGCAAGAAAAATGTCATGGAAGGTCGACAAAATCTTCTCCTTGAGCTTAGATTCAGGCACAATGAAGATCCTTCCCTTATATAAAATCAACTCACCAACCAATTCGTACTTTTCACCATGAAAAGTACCCTCAATAATACTGGTTGCAAACTGTTTTTTGGCATAATCAGCAAGCAACAAGTCCCTCCAATCTGTAGTAAGCTCACACAAAGAGCTCAAGGGTCTTCAAGACAAAGCATCGGCCACAATGTTATTCGTCCCCTTGACATACTCAATGTCAAAGTCGTAAGCCTGTAGCTTACTCACCCATTTTTGACGTCTCTCATTCAAATCCTTCTGGTGCATGAAGTGCTTAAGACTGTTATGATGAGTCTTAACAACAAACTTACTCCCCACAAGATATTGCCTAAACTTCGCAAGAGCATGCATTATGGCAAGCATTTCTTTGTCATATAATGGAATATAACCTCTCAGCTCCTCTCAACTTCTTGCTTTCAAAGGCAATAGGATGGTTGTCTTGCATGACAACCGCACCAACACCTTCTCTTGATGCATCATATTGTAGCTCGAAGGGCTTGGTGAAATCTGGTAAAGCCAAGACAGGGCATGAGCTTATAATCTCCTTAAATTGATCAAGCACAGCTTGTGCCTTTTTTGACCATTCAAAGGCTCCTTTCCTATTGAGATCCGTGAGGGGGGCAGCCAATTGAGAGTAACCCTTCACAAACCTCCGGTAGAAACCACATAGACCCAAAAATCCCTTCAAATGTGTTATGTTCTCAGGTGGAGGCCAATCAATTATAGCCCTTATCTTTTCAGAATCAACCTTCACACCCTCTGCACTGATAATGTGACCAAGATAGAGCAGTTCTTTCATTCCAAATTCACATTTGGACTCCTTAGCAAATAGGGATTCGGGCTCTAGTATATTGAGCACTTCATCCAAGTGCTTCAAATGCTCCTTCCAAGACTTGCTGAAAATGAGGATGTCATAAAAAAATGTGAGTACAAACTTCGTTAAATGCTTTTGGAAGATCTTATTCATGCAAGACTGGAATGTGGCAGGAGCGTTAGTCGAGCCAAAGGGCATGACTAGAAATTCGAAATGCCCAAAGTGGCACCTGAATGCAGTCTTCTCTACATCTAATGCCCTCATTCTGATTTGATGGTAGTCCGATCTGAGGTCAATCTTTGAAAAGAACACGACACCATGTAGCTCATTAATGAGGTCATGAATCCTCGGAATGGGGTATCAATTTTTTATGTTTTTTGATGAAGTGCCCGGTAATCCACGCACATACGCATGGTCCCATCCTTCTTCACCAATACAATAGCCGAAGCAAAATGACTCTTGCTTGGCCTGATATATCCCATGTCAAGAAGCTCCTTAATGGCTTTCTCAATATCATCCTTATGATAAGGAGTTGTCATAACAGGCTTAGTTCCTTCTAACTCAATGATGTGTTTTGTACCTCGCTTAGGAGGTCTATCAGGAGGTGGATTCTCAAACACCTTACTCCTACTTGTAATCAAAGCTTGAATGTCATCAGGATAACTTCTTTTCTCTTCAAGTGAATTAGATGGCATGATAATGCATTTAGAAAGTTTACCAAGAGGGAGATTCCCAAAAATTTTACTCTTTTTTGTGATTAATGCTTGAATGTTTGCATAGTAGTTCCCCTTTTCTTCAAGTGGACTCGATGGCATTATCAAACACTCTGCTGCCCATTCCACTTCATCATGGCGGATCAGTCGCTCGATCCTCTTCAGTGACACAATTTTGAGACCACCATTAGACATTCCTCGCAACACTACCCTCTTCCCATCGGACATGAATTTGAATTCAATGGTTTGCAGATTTAAAATGATCTCACCAAGAGATCTCAGCCACTAAATGCCAAGGACTGCATCATCAGTCCCTTCTATGCTCACCACAAAGAAGTCATCTCGAATCTCATGATTTCCCAACTTTAGAGACATGTTGGAAATCATCCTATTGCATTAAATGGTGGAGCCATCAGCTACCATAACTTTGAATCCTTCAACTTCTTCAGTCACTAGCTCTCTCTTAGCAATAATTCTTTCATCAATGAAGTTATGAGTTGCTCCCGTATCAATAAGAGCTATGACACGGTGCTCTCCCAACACTCCTCTAACTCTAAACGACTCATTCTTGTGAAGGCTCGAGAGTTGAGTAACCACACCTCTATCATCTTGTTCACTTTCAGGCCCTTCAGGAGCCTCTTCATATTCGCTGTCCTCAATCACACCTCTATCATCTTGGGAAGTGATGCATACTCCATGTAATGTGCGCGTATCTCATCAGCGACTGAGACTTCCACCACAGGTGGCGGTGCTTCCTTTGGAAGCAAAACAGGTTGCAAGGGTCTTGACACCGAACCAATTGGTACTCCATTGTTACTACTATGGTTGCTCCCATTCCCATTACCTCCTGAATTGTTAGAGGTACTGGCATGGTGTCCATTGGTGTCTTGATTTTGACTGAGGGCCCCACCACCATTCTGATTCAACGTGGCCAGCAACTGGGACATCATGTCCATCATAGTATGAAAATTTTTCTCAACTCTCTCCGGAGCCCCATTAGCACCATTCTGATCTATTGTTTTCTCAGCCATGGAATCCACTGAATCGGTTGAATCAATCTCTTTCTCTTTGTTTCTCAAAACCTCTGAAAAGGTTTTTGCCACTGGCATTGACGGTATCTGAAACTGCTGTCTTCTCTGCTCTGTGTTTTAGTATCTAGTATCTATGTCACTCATGGAGAACCTTTAATACACAGGCTGGCATGATGGATGGCTCTGATACCACTGTAATATCCCCGACAATTTTTTTTTGATTTTTAACAAGATTACAATCACACCAACACCTGTTAGGGATTAGAATAAGAAAACTAAACCATCTGAAAGGATCCCTACACCTTTTGATCACTGAGGGCCCAAACTAGGAGGGTGAGAGCATACGGTAGCAGGGGATCGTTAGATGTAAACTGCTGAAAGTATTGATTACAATAACGGGCGGCAAGCTAGCCCCTTCCACTTTCCAACAGGAATAGAAAAACTAAAAAGCTTGGCGGTAAACCAGCCAAGGAGAAACAAGAACATAACCAAGCACGAATTACTCTACTGCAATATTTCAGCGGGAGGACTCAACACTTACAACAAAGCTCAACTCAACCGCTTATGCAACGGGAGGACCATTACAAACAAAATATAACTCGACCGCTTATTCAACGGGAGAACAAAATTAGAAAGATCAAATGTAGGTGGCTAGTCAGCCTCTTCCACTTTTCAGCAGGGATTTGCTTTACAATCCAGAAATGGTTGTTAGTACTACTATCCAGCCTTACAACTGTTGGTTGAAAATTTTGTACACTTGGGAAAATATAAAAAATTGTGGTTTCAACCACAGCGTGTGAGTAAAACTCTCCTAATTAAGGGAAGGCTCCCTCTATCTAACTACAACTTTGAAAAGAAAATGGGATGGGACAACAATCTTTCTTCTTCTTTCAAGAAAGATAATATCCTTTTCTCTTCACAGAAAAGGATAGCGATTTGATATAAACAAAAGTAACCACTTTCAAAATGAAATGAGAGTAAGGAAATGAACATTCCTGAAAGTTCAAAGACTTCCGTCACTTCATTCGGGACGAGACAACAATATCAAGCTCAAAGACTTGATTATGTGAAGTCCTATCTACCCTTTTCTATACTAATGCTATCAAGAACAAATTATAACAGCTCAAAGACTGGAATATCTTATTCTGTTCTACTTAAAACAATGGGAAGTAGTATAAGCTCAAAGACTCACAGCTATTTCTCAAAAAATCTACTCCTAAATTCTCCTAAGAACAAGTTAAAGCACAAAGACTTACAACTTCTCTCAACAAAATATTTATTTTAATCTATATTAACCTCAACTACTTCCAGCACAAAGACTACAAATCAGATGTGATTAAGCTCTTTAAGAAACACTTGCAAGAAAGATAATATAGAACATAAACTCAAATATGTAGCACAAAGACTCAAAGCTTGAGCAATTTCCTTCTATTCCTTTCAATTCTTGAATTTACACATGAAAGCTCAAAGACTTCTTTGCTTTAAATTTGGCAGAGTTTTTGCTTGCTTTCTAAAAGATAAAAATTACAATAGACCCCTCAAGTATTTATAGAAGAGGAGCCTTGAGAAAAAGGTGGGAGGATCCTAACTAACTTGAGAGATTCTCTCAACCACCAAGACCTATTCAATAACTAACTAAGACTTATTTCAACTAGAGTCCTAATTGAACACAACCTGTAATTGCCTTACATGTAATTACAAAAGTGCAAGTAATGACTTAACTTGCATTTTACAAGAAGGTTTTTACATGTAACTTGTCAAAAGAAAAACTACAACTAAAGATTACAAATGTGGAAAAATACAACTAAGTGTTGAAAAACACTTAAGCTGTAGCACGTGAAGACATGAATCCTTCAAACTTTTGGATGATCATTTGTAGTTCATCGGGATCCGGTTCATGGGTGTTCTTGGCAACAACCATGGTCTTCACAATAGTATCATGACATCGGAGGAGCGCAGAGCTATTTTTCTCCAGGATGGACTGGATTTCATGCAAAAAGATTTTTTCATCAACATTTGAATTGAAGCGGCCGAGAATTGTTTGCTCCTCCATTCATTATGAATCCTCATCTGTAAATCAGCAAGAACTTCTTCTTCTGGAATCAGCTCTCCATCCTGACTTAATATGTTGCAAGAGGCCTTTTCACAATGAGAGACAATATCTCGGAAAACTTCACCTCGTAATCTCATTGTATCACCAATCTCCTCAATCAAGGATTTAAGAACAAGGTCCTTATTTTCCAGAAGTTCTTCAAATTCCAAGTACATGACCCTGGAAGAGATGATGGCATGCTCCTGTAGAACACTCAACTGTTTTTGGGGCATGGTAAGCCAGATTGTCAAACTATCTTCAACACTTTTTAGATTTTTTTTGAAAGTATCGGAGGTTTGATCCCGTTTCTCTTCAACGGTTTCCAACTTAGACATCATCTGAAAAATGTCTTTCATCACTTGTGCATATAGATTGTGAAGCTGATCAACCCAGGAATCCAATGCTTGTACCTTCTGAGCAGCCCTTTCCACTCCACGAATTGATTCTTGGGAACCGGAGGAACCTATGGAGTTACTCCCTTCAGCAGCAGGTTTTGTGATTTTATGAACAGCTGCCATAAGTTGTCGGTTTTCCTCTTCTAGCTTGTTTTTCTTTGCTTGAAGCTCATCACACCACTGTACCAATGAAGCTACAGAAAACTGAGCATCATGTTTAATCACCACATGCGTTTGCTTACCCAATTCTATCCTTGTAACTTTGTAATCAGCAGCTGACATTTCTTCAAGTGGCTTATCTGCAATGCGTTCAACAATTTCAGCTATCTTCACCTTTTTACTGTCAACAGTTACCCTGGAGATAGTCTTGGCCTTTTTAGCAACCTTGGATCTAGACTGTTTTAGTTGCTAATAATCAAAAGCATTAGGTGAGATTTCTTGCTTCTTCCTTTTTGGAGTAAAAGAACTAAGCCATGGAGGTAAAGCCATCAACTCTCCTTCAGTAGCAGCTGTAGGCAAATGAGAAGCAGTTTCTGTTTGAATAATCGTGGTCATCTTGGGAGGAATATTTGTTTGGATGGCGACCACGGTTTGCTTAGTAACCAATGGGCATGAAGATTGCCTCATGAATTCTTCAAAACCAGAAGTGGAGGTATCAACTTCTGACAGCTGGACACAAACAGGAGTATCTTCAGGAACTTCCTGCACATTCTCTTGTTGATGATCAGGAGGTGGCTCGTATGCCAAAATAGGAATGGCATTCTGAGGAGATTCATCAACAAGCAAGTCAAGAGGAGAAAGGGGTGTCTCAATGGAAATTGGAGGAATAATCTCATGAGGCGAGTTGGATGTTGGAGACTTGGGAGCATCATCAGATTGCTGCCCTTCTTCTGGATTATCCAGATTGATCACCTGGACATGAAATCGTGACTTTTCCTTCCCACGAATTGTCGCCTCCTTAGGAGGAAGCACTATTGTCCGACTAACTCGCAATTTGATCCTTGTGCCCGAAGATGATGCGCCTTCCTTGTTGTCAACCTGAATCTCAGACTTACGTCCAAGAGGCCCTGTAGAATCATCTTCTTTTCCAATCTTGATTTTTATGAGTCTAACAACATTACTTTTCAGCGAAGCGTTGGTGTTAGCCAAGATAGGCTGAAATCTCTCAAGAATGGATATGCACTCCTCATGTGACCATTGGATTAAAGGAAGTGGAGCTTCCTCAACCCTTCGTGAAATATATTCAAGATCAAGTACGTGCCCATCATCAATCATCCCTTGTGGAATCTCCACCAAGTTCAAATCGACAATCTGCTCAACAGTGAGCCTGCAATAATCCATCTTCAAAACCCCGACCTCTGTGCGAAGATCTACCCAGATATTCTCAATGCAATGCACGTGCACAAAGGATTTTTTGATCTTCTTCTTCATACCTTGGTAATCAAAATCAGCTCTGGACTTAAACCTTTTGAGTTTAATTTCCTGCATTTCGGTCTCCATGGCCTTGGCTTTAATGGATGTGACAAGAGAATACCGGCCAATTTTTAATGGGTTTGTTGTAGAGATCCCCATTCCAACCTTATGTCTGGCAGTCTGATGAGTGTGGATAGCCATGATTTGTCTTCCCAACTCCATAAGAATGAGCTTATCAGTTGGGTATCTAGGGAGCATCTATCGCTGCCCACTATAGCATCCGATTCTCATATAGGTGAAGGTCAGGAAGTGTAGAAACAAGCATCCATACTCACTCACCCTTTCCCATGCCTCATCTGATACCCTTTTGTTCTTCAGAGTCCTGTCAATCTGACACATGAAGTTACCGAAGAATACATCCTGGACTCTTCTAAAATGCAATCTGCTGGGTCTCAAAGGCAACTGATCATAATATTCCCAAATTGGTATAAGGGAGTGATCACCCTTGGTAGAAAGACCTGGAAAATGTCTAAGTGATGCTGCCAAGTACACCAAGTATGAGTTCATGTAGAAAGTCATGGTGGAAAAGACTGCTGAAAGTTGTTCACACAAAGCATCGCTGATGACTTCTCCCCATGATATATGATGGAACGGCCTTATGAACATGATGAACTGGTACATCCAGGGCTCAAAAACATTAGAGTGTTCAAGGCCCATTATCCTGCTGAGGAGGGTCACGATGTCTCCTATTTCCCATTTGAAGTCACAGCGGTACCCGTACAACTTAGCCCACCTTGAGAAGGTGGCTCGTGGCTCATGGATCCACCTGTTGATATGTCGTTTACAATCTTTTTCCCTTTTCACATAATACTCAGCTGCACTCTCTTTGGAGGTTTCCATATAAACAGGTGCGGGAGGTATTCTGAAGACCTTCTCAATTGTGTCTGCATCAAGGTGGATTATTGCTTCGCCATCATCATTTTTAATGATTCTTGTCTCCTTGTCAAAGTGATGGGTGCAAGCGAGAACAAATTCAAGTTCTAGGGCAGCCATCGGGAAAGAAGATGCGTGATGGATATGGCTGTCCAATAGTCACTGCATATTGCTATTTTGTGGATCCTCAACCCTTTTGACAAATTCTGACATGTCTACATACCCTATCTCTGTATCTCTGATACGATCCAAAGGAAAGGAAACTTGGGAAGGCGCAACCTCGCTTTGGTATTTGTCATATTTGTACTTCATCTTTTTTGGAATTGGTGATGACGACAAATTTGACATTGATGGACAACCTGAAATACTGTGATGAAGACTTAAAAGCGTTAAGGCAACATCATATTCAGCTGCAAATGACATTTTTCCTTCTTCAAATGGGAAAAACTTCGACTCTTAAACTTCGCGACTTTGTGAGAGAAAGAGGGGAAATAAATGGAAATGGGGGAATCTTGACTTTGACCAATTTCGGATCTTGGGGAAATTTTCGCAAGTATACAAGTTGGAAAGGGCATACATGCAATCGGATTTTTAAAATCCGAATGCAAGTACACTTATAAATTTGCAAATGGAGAAATGGATGGAAAATGAGAATTAGACTTGCGGAAAATAACTAAAATGGAAAGTACGGATATGGGTGACATGAATGGATAAAAATGGGAAAATCCGGGAATGTCATTTTCATGAAAATGGGAAGAACTTTTCAACATGTAATCCGGTTCTTAAAACCCAATTTTGAAAGGAAGGATATTTCACATTATTTCAACTTGGAATTTTAACCAAAAATGGTTAAATTCTTTAACCGTAAGGGAAGAACAAAGATTTCCAGCCAACTTGTAATCGGGATTTAAAATCCCGAATACAAGTAAAGAGGGAAAATGGGGAAGAACAATGCAATCCAAAAATTGCATATCAAGGGGGAAATACTCTCTCACAAAACTGATTTTTGGGGCAAGAACAACATATTTACAAATTTACAATTAGAAAGGAAAACTAAGAAAACAAGAAAAGAAGAAAATGAAACAAGAAAAGAAAAGAAATCATACCTTGTTTCAAACTGAAATTGCCTCTCCCAAAGATGCAACAATCTTGGAATGAAGAAGACAATCCAATAAATAAAGACAATCTGCAACCCAAACCCTTGCCATGTTTTTACAAAAACGCCATTTGCATAAAAACGTGGCAGCAAATCCAAGGGAAATGGTGTGGAAAGTGACCAAATCTTCCTTCAACTCCAACACATCAGCAAGAGATGCAAAAACGACTTGGGAGATTGCTGCTTCGTGGAGTGAAAATCCCTCAAAAAGTGGGTTGAAGGAATCACATGGCAAGTTTTGAAGGAGAAAAAAAACAGCAATCTAAAACCCCCAAATGGCGTGAAAGATGTTTGAATATGCACAAGAATAGGGAAGAATCCCAAACGCCTCTCCTTCCTAGAAAATCTCCACAAAAATTTGCTTGAAATCTTCAACAAAAACATTTCTCCTTGCTGGTCAGGTTTTTTGTAACAAATAGTAAGTTTGAATTTGCATGTATTGCTGAAAATCGGGTTTTTTGGAGGAAATAACAAGTTTAAAATTGCTCTTTTTCATCAATAAGGCAAAAATCGGGTTTTTAAAATGCAATTACATGTTTAAAATCCTCAAAAATGCACTTTATAGGCAAAATCGGGTTTTTTGGACCAAATAGCAAGTTTTAAATGTCACTTTTCTCATTCCTAGGCAAAATCGGGTTTTGGAGAGATATGTGCAAGTTTAAAATCACTTGTAAAGGGAAAATAAAATCACTACAACAAGTTATAATTCACTTGCACACATGTAATAGGGGTTTAAAATCCCTATTACAAGCAAAAACCATTAAAGTAGGGGTTTTAGAAAAGAATTACAAGTTTACTTGTAACTTGACCAAAAAATCCCTATTTTAATTGAAAAAACCAAAAAGCATCAAGGGGGAAATAAAAAGAAAATTACAAGTTTTTATTTTTGAATAAAGTGCATTTATAATTAGCTAAAAATTTCCCTACAAAGACCAAAACAATGAAAATCATTAAAACTTGCAGTTCAACGAAAATTCTCCACCTGCAGTCAGGGAGAAAAAACCCGAAATTGAAGGAAAGACACAGCAAACGAATCCAGAATGCGACGAAATTCGAAACGTAGTTCAAGGATGGATTGAGGATTAATACAATCTAAGGATTAGTGAAAATTTTGCCTCGAGAAGCGTGCCATAGAGTAAAATTTTCATTTTTTCACAAAATTTTTATGTAATGGTCCTTCATTTTTGAAAACAAAAATGAGGACAACAACAATAAAGAGATGGAATGCATAGAAAAGAGAGATTATACTGTCCAATACCTAAGTTACCAGTTCGGGTTCGGATTCAAATATGGATTTGCGGATTCGGAAAAAAATAAAAATTCTTGGGTACGGGTTCGTCCGTACATATATATATATATATTAATTATATATATATGTTCGAACATCAAAATTATAAAATATAATTATATAATTTATAAACTATCACTACCATTATTGATTATTACAATGATACAATCCATACAAAAATGAAATATACAATGTGACTGCTGCAATGATATATTACAGCAGTTATAAACATAAAATATTACAGAGAATAATATAATACAACATTATTCAACCACGAAAAAAGGATCCTAAGTTAGAGCACGATAAAGATGAATAAGAATAGCATTAGGACAAAAGAATGAACAGAATAAGGGCATAAATAAAAGCAGATCTGCAGTAGTCTAGAATAGCTTAGTGCGGTGGAACAAGAGAATATATGAGCAGCCTTATGTAGAGGATAAGAACAAAATTCAGAACAGACCTGTGAAGCATACTGGAAAAGATCAGTGAGACATGGGTTTACATGTTAAAAAAATATTAAAAAAAGTATTTTTTTATTGGTTTTTGTGTTTTTATGACCCGTGGGCCCCGTTTTTGGGAACCCACAGGCCTAGGTTATCCTGGGTCCACCCGGGTTCTCCCTGGGTTCCACTTAGGTCCTGCAAGAACCAGGACCCGGACCTAGCCTAAAATGCCAAGGACCGGTATCTTAGTCCAATGCTGATGAATATCTCCAAACTTAACACAATTAGCAAAATCAAACCCACCCATATAGAAATAACACACCACTGATCACTAAACTGAAAATACAATCTGTTGTCCGCATAACACGCAGAAAACAACCACTACCAAATTCACTATTATTCTCATAACTCACCCAAAACAACTCGGAATGACACAAAAACTGAAGCAAATGAAATCTATGACAAAGGTGATGCAACCACAATCTCAAACCTGCACTGCGAACACCACCAACAGCCAGCACGCAACCCAAGGCAACCAAGAAATGGTACGACCCAGTTGGGAAGTACAATTTGCTGCCAAAAATCAGAATGCACACCAAAATAAACAACAAGGTAGAAGAATGGTCACCCTCCGAGTACGCTTCCAATGGGCTAATACCCAGAATGATCGATTGTACAGTCAGGGAGATATGAACCAATCTTCGCTTCAGCCACACCTAAACCAGCAACACTGAAAATTTGAAAGTGCACACTAAAAACTTCACCAACAATCCAACACTCAACTAGGTACTATGTCTCAAGTACGAAACTGGCTAAACTAGGGAGCCACAACTCCGAAGCTCGAGTTCACTCACCATTCTAGCAGCATAACGATATGATTTCTTCTAGATAACCAAATGAGGAGCCCATCCCTTGTCTTTATAGATTTCTCCCTTTGAAATTCAAATGCAAATGGTGCCCAAACTCATTTAAATTTACTTCATTTCATTTCATGTCCCCCTCAAGACATGGCGTCCCCTTTCTAGCCTCCCTAGTCGAACTTTACTGTGATAACCCCCACGATATCACTTGATGCAAATCATTAAATAATATTAATATCCTAAAGAAGAAATAAATCATTAAATATTGTAAATAAATGATTAAAATATTAATGTATTTAATATATAAAATAATAAAGAAAAATATTATTAAATATATTATTAAATGTCAATATAAAAAAAATAATAAAGAAAATATATTTAATATATATATTAAGAAAGTATTATTTGATATTTAAAAACATTTACAAAGGCAATATTTAATATATAGTATATTTAAAAAAAGAAAACAACGAATATTTAATATATAATAAGTTCCCCCCCCCTAAAACTCATTAATACCCCACCCCCATGATCACCCCCGCACAAAGGGATGCGATGGTAAATGCAGCCTGGGTTGCGGTTACCCTCGCGCCCCTTCATGCGGAAGGGGACCCATGAAAGGGCACATCCCTTCACGAGGATTAAAGGGGAAGAGAGGGAGGAGAAGGGAGGGAAAAGAAAGGGTGATGAGGCACTGCAGAGGAGGTTACGGGCAGATAGGTAAGGGATTTGGTATAATTATAGTTTTTGCATTAATATTTAAAAAAAAAATATAAATGCTATTCTATATATTATATAGGTTAATAGGAATAGTATGTATTAATAAATATAGAGATATAAAGATAGGCAATGGATTATTATATATATTAATAGGAATAATTAATATATATACATTAATAAATACAAATGCATAAAAATAGATAGTGACATTATATATATATATATATATATATATATATATATATACGTTAATACATAGAGGAATAGTTAATATATATATATATATATTAATAAATAGGAAGGAAGAACTTGTTGTAAGCATATATAATGAATGATTCTTAAATAGTAAAGAATGATAGGTAAAATACATATCAGGGTAATAGGAATGTATGTTAAGGAATACATGTGAGTAATGGTTAATGAACATTTTATGAATATAGGTAATGAATACAAGACTATGTACATGTGGATTATGAAATAGGAAATAGTAAATGAAAATGCAAAGGAATGTATTATGAATGAAATCACATGAGGGAGGCTATAGGGAGGAAACTTTCTTAGTCTAAGGGGGGATTATGATAATCCCTAGGGCAGTATATACTGAATATCTATATGCATATATACACGGTTTGGCTGATTAAGTTCAACCAAGAAGAGAAGGATCTGGTCAATTCCCTTGAGGACTTGGATGATGGAGGCATCACTCAAGACAAGGAAAGGCAAGGGTCTTCCTTGGCTGGCTTGGGTGTAAGAGGTTCTACCCAAGACAGGACTCAAAGGTCGGGCCGATCCCCTTTGAGGACTTGGGTGATGAAGGCATCACCCAAGGCAAGGTAAGACAAGGGTCTTCCTTGGAGGGCTTGGGTGTAAGAGGTTACACCCAAGACAGGATTCGAACTCATCTTCGATTTCCTAGAGGGCTTGGAACCAAGGGGTTCCAAGAAGGCGAGCCTCACGGCCGCCTAAGGACATACTTTGTATGGCATTCGTATCCTTTTTATTAGATGAAAATTATGATTATGTTAATTGAGCATTGAAGTTAGATTGCAATTTAATTTACTTATATATATATTTATATGTTTGTTATGTTCTAACAATCTGTTCTGCAGGTTAATGATCTCTAAATAGTAGGGACATTACATTTACCAAGGTGCACAAGTTCAAACTTTGAGAAAATAATGGAGTGTAGAATGACTTCATTTGGACGCCCAGTAGACTTAGGAAATAAAATGGGACTTAGGATAAATAACATAATATTTTCCTTCCTAAGTCATTCCTCCAAAATATAATCAATGTAATGTACCCAACTGTACAGTACCCAAATTTCCACCACACGTCACGTACCACTATGATGTACCGGCGCTCTCTTATGGCACAATACCCAACGAAAGCACCAGAGGGAAGCACCCGAGGGAAGTACTCGAGGGCAAAGTACCCGAGGGCAATTACCAAGGGAAGTATACCCGAGGGCAAAGTACTTGAGGGAAGTACTCGAGGGAAAATACTCAAGGGAAGCACTTGAGGGCAAAGTACCTTCGACACCTTCGGCCCTCAATCAACGACACTCGACACCCTTTGGCTTCGGACGCAAGTTCCACTCGTACGGAAAAGTAGGCCACCACTTCCAAACACTTCGTACGGTATTGTTACTTCCACTAAAGGATCCAATTGTAGATAATTTCTCCCTCGATAAGATTATTGCAGGCACGGGAATGGATTATCAACACAGAGTATACACCAACAACATTGAATGGCCAAGAACTAGATATTTGTAATTATATTTCCACACGTTAGAGATAGATCCAACAATGAAGTACAAAGTGAAATATCAAAAATGATATCTCCAACGACAGACTAGGGTGGCTACTAACCACCGAAACTGCGAATACAGAATAGGGAGGATCTTGTACCTCTGAAACTGCAACAGTGCCAAACTCCAACTGGAATTCGTAGATACAAAGAAAATATAAAATTCACCATACCTACAACTATGCCAAACTCAGTCTTATAAAGAGCTTCGGGATGTTTCTTGAAGGGTTACAAGCAGGCCGACAATAGTTTATTATCATATTAATTTGTGACCCTTTATTTAATAATTAAATTAACTGATTAAATAAGCCCTTATGATATTATTTAAAATTTAGGACCACTTAATTAATTAACTTAATTAAGTCACTTTTTCAAAATTGGGGACACTACAGTCCTCCGACGCAAAGATTGCTTGCCCTCAAGCAATCCTTAACTATCTGCCATCTGACAAGCTCAAGGATCTGTTGTGACGTATTCACACATCGCCCCATTACAAATGGGGACCCCTACTTTTTGCCTTCTAGGGTTTGTTTTCTAGGTCTTTTAGGTTCTTGTCTATTAGCCTTTGCATTGGAGAGTTGTCAGAGGGGTCATTAAGATAGCAGGCTCTGCTTGAGCTAGGGTAAGTTAGTGAGGGATTGAGTCAGGTGGATCTCCTCAAGAGGTCAGGTTAATTGAGTGATTAGGGGTTATTTAGATCATTCCTAGGGTGTTTTTTGTATACTATCCTGTTGCACTTCAAGTTGCTAAATCAAACCTTGGTTGAATGCATAATGTTCTCCTAGGTCCCATCCCTTACATCAAGGACAGAGCGAATTTGCCTTGAGAAGTCTGGAATGTCATCTTGATCCTCAAATGTCCTGAAATTTGGCTCTATCTGGAATGTCATCTTGATCTTGAAATTTGACTAAGTCTGGAAAATTGAAGAATCCTCCAAAAGCTAGATTTTGCATTATAACTCCTGGAGGTCCGAAACCACTCTCAAACATCCTGACAATTTATATGGAATATAACTTAAAGTATAGGAAATGTTCCCTTATACTTAAATGTTATATTCCATATATGAATCTTGACGGAGAGGCTAAAATGTCAAATTTCGCTCCTGACCCTTCCAAAGGGTCCAGAGCGAAATTTCACAAAGGACCTAAGATTTCACCTAAGTCATTGGTTGGTTGGATTGATTTGCAAGGATATGGAAGGAAATGCATCAAAGGGTTGAGTCCAGGGCAAAGACAAGTTAAATTCAAGGAAAATTGAGCCAAGAATAGGAATTTCACTCCTGACCCTTCCAAAGGGTCCAGAGCGAATTCCTCTATAAGACACTCTACATTGCCCAAAGCCATGAGCTAATCCATGTCCCAGGTATTATTGTAGGCAATTCACTTTTTTAAATGAAGAAATGTGGGAAATGGAGTCAGAAATCAACCCAAAATGCAAATTTCGCTCCTGACCCTTCCAAAGGGTCCAGAGCGAAATTCATATAAGACCCTATTTCTTCACAAAATTTTGAACTAGATGCCAACTTGAGGAGCAAATTCACTTGATCATGATGGAAGGAGGCCTAAGAAGTTATATTCAAGCCAAGGAAGGGAGGAAAAAGGTGAGAAATGAGCCCAAGTAAGAATTTCGCCCCTGACCCTTCCAAAGGGTCCAAAGCGAAATTCACATAACCTTCATTTTCTTCCTTGTCATGGCCAAGTTTTGGACTTTTAAGGCATGGTTGGAGTGACCTTGAGGTGTTCTAGCCTTTGAAAGAAGGTTTGAGGTGATGAAATGGTGAAAATCAACCTAGAATGGAAATTTCGCTCCTGACCCTTCCAAAGGGTCCAGAGCGAAATTCTGCATAAACCTCATTTTTTTCCTTGTTTAGACTAAAAGCCTTGTTCCTTGGACATAGTAGGGGTAAATGGACATGTTCTTGCCTTAGGAAGAGAATGAAAGCATTGAAAAGTGAGGATTTTGTCCAAGATTGGGAATTTCACTCCTGACCCTTCCAAAGGGTCCAGAGCGAAATTCTTCATAAGCCTCATTTGCTTCCTTGCTTAGACTACCAACCTTGTTCCTTGGGCGTATTTGGAAGTAGATTAACATGTCTTTGCCTTTTGAAGTGATGGAATGTGAAGAAGTGAAAGATTTTTAGCCTAAAACTAGAATTTCGCTCCTGACCCTTCCAAAGGGTCCAAAGTGAAATTCTTGAAGAACACCTATTTTTTCTTGGAGAGGGTCAAATCCTTGGGTTTTATGGCGTTGATGGGAGTGGAGTGATGTGTCCTTGCCTTTTGAGGTGGATTGGAGTTGAAAAATTGAAGAAATGAGGTCAAGACAAGAATTTCGCTCCTGACCCTTCCAAAGGGTCCAGAGCGAAATTCCCCAAATCTATTCTTTCTTCCAATTTTTGTGTCAAGACAAACCTTGATCAGGGTGAAATGAGCTTGGAGATACCCCTAGGCATGCCTTTGAAGGGCTTGTGGCCACCAATGATGAAGATTCCAAGCTAGAACTTGAATTTCGCTCTTGACCCTTCCAAAGGGTCCAGAGCGAAATCCTAAATAGGTCCTGTCCCTAGCCATGATTTTTAGCGAAATTCTTCTTTCAAGCCATTTTGAGGTCAAACAAGTGTTGTCTTCGTGAGAGGGGGATCCAAAGTTGAGAGTCAAAGGAAAGCAAGGTATGAAGAATGAATCTAGGTGAAGGAAAACAAGCAAATCAAGAATTTCGCTCTTGACCCTTCCAAAGGGTCCAAAGCGAAATTCCCAAAATCACCTAATTTGCCCATGATTGAGATTAAGAGATGGATTCCCAAGCCTTGGTGGAGAGAAGACTAGTGCATGCTTGCCTCGGAAGGCATTTTGGAGTAGAGAAATGATAGAATTTGTCCTAGAATGTGAATTTCGCTCCTCACCCTTCCAAAGGGTCCAAAGCGAAATTCTTAAAACCTCTATTTTGCTCCAATTTCGCATCAAACCTAGTGTTGATTGAGATTAAAGGCATCCTTAGACATGCATTTGAGCAAGATGTGGTCACAAAATGTGAAGAGTTTGTCCTAAAATGCAAATTTCGTTCCTAACCCTTCCAAAGGGTCCAGAGCGAAATTCCTTATAGGTCATGTCCTTGGCCAAGGTCCAAAGCGAAATCATCTTATTTGGTCTTTTTGGAGGTCAAATCAATGATGTCTTCAGGAGAAAGCGATTCAAAGGTCAAGAGAAGTTCAAAGCAAGGAGATGATGAAATTTGAACTAAAATGCAAATTTCGTTCCTGACCCTTCCAAAGGGTCTAGAGTGAAATTCTTATAGGGCCTGTCCCTGGGGAGGATCCTAAAGCAAATTCCATTTTGATCCCTTTTTGTTAATGATTTAAGGTAAAAGTGCTATGACCAAGATAAATATATCATGTGTGCTGAATCATCTTTTGGTTTGTTTTGCAGATGGAAGAAGGTCAGGTCAGGTCAGGACAAGGACGACCTATTCCAGTCCCATCATCATCAAGGACATTCCAAATGCATAGAGGAGGACTCAAGGTGTTTTGAGCGTTGGAAGACTATAGGTGTTCAAAGAGTTGCAAGCTATCTCCAAAACCTTCATTTCGCCACATAAAGGAACCACATGATGACAGAGAAGAAGGATCTTACAAATACTTCAAGGCAAAGTATGCTATCAGAAAAAGAAATGACTTGACCATGTGAGGAAGCCTCATCAAGCACATGGAAGTCAAGGAGGTACATCATTCTTCGCATCAAGGATAGAGGAGGATCAACCAAGATACAAACGTCAAACAAGGTGGCATCCCAGTCACTTTTCCTCTAGTCGGATTGGTCCACCTCAGCATGTCCCGATTCAATGTACCTAATTTATCAGGGACGACACAAACTTCGGTGTACCTACCCCTGCTTCCTATTGGTCCACACTCATTGAATGTAATTTTCTTATTGGCTAAGGAAGTTTGTTATAACAAACCCTAATTAGGGTTTCTATCTTGTAATCCTAGCCATTGATTCTAAGTCAATTAGAGCCATCAATTTGTAAAGGGGCTCTCTATGTAAGGCCCTGCTCTTCATTTGTAACGGTTAATAGTCAGAGAATAGTTAAGAGTTAGCAAAAGAGAGATAGTCAATAATTAGTAGCTCAATAGTAGATAGCATTTTAGAGTAGAGTAGAAAGAGAAGGCAAAGATTGTTGTCAAGACATTATGCAAAAGACATATAAACTTCATTGAAGGAATGGTGAATTCTATGTGTCGATTCTACAATTTGCATGGTCTCTATACTTCTTAAATGTAATTTCATGTTATTAGATGAATGGAAGAAATTTATATATCCATACTATTAGCGATTTGTTGATTGCAAACTTGCCTTGCGTAGTCAACTGGAATCATTCAACTTAAGCTTAACTTCAATTATCGCTTCTTCATTGATATGCATCAACCTGATGGTGTCTATGCTTGTAGCGATGATCTAAACATCATAAAGCTATCCTTAGAAGATCACACTAACCTTGTGAAGATGATCATAGCATGTCAAAGCAAGACTTAGTTAGAGTTTCATCAAAGGTCATCCATTGCTCCTACATTCTTAGTGTTAGAATTAGATTCCTCTCCAACCCTTATCCTTTTTTCCCTTTTTTAAAATCAAGGATCAGTAAAGACCCACGTTCTAGTGATATCCAAAGTAAATCAGACGCTCAGGTCATCAAATGTAAGTCCCCTTGTGATTCCAGCAAAATCACATCATACCGCAAGAGCTTATCCACACGTAGAGACCCTACATATCAGAACCTTGGAGTTGCTCCAATTGATCCTTCGGCGAGCTCTTTAACAATCGGGGAAAATTTGTTCAAGAGACGATAGGATACCTTGGTAGTGTATTCTATGTTCGCATGTGCATAAAAAACACATCAACAGGATCCCAGACCATGCGCGGATGCTGGTAGCCATATCTACCGAAAGCTTGACGCCGCACCTTGACTGCGAGCACCACTTGCAAATCCCCAATCAGCTTGCGTTGTTCCACTCTGATATAAACATTGCCCTGCTCAGAGTTGAGGAATAACTCATCAAAATCCAACTTGCTTTCTTCGTATAGATGCCACTCACAAGGAGAGATGACAATCATGCATGCCTCATGCTCAACCAAATAAACTTCGTATTCAACCAATTGTAGAGATTTCTCTTGTAAGGGATTATTGCTAGAGTTCGCATCTCCATGAAGTTGATCAATCACTGTTGGCTTGACAAATTTCATTCAAACATCTTCATCCTTGCAATTATCATGAAAGTTTAAGTGTTCTCCACATGAAGGGACAATTGTTGTCTCTGGCTTGTCCATACCCTCTTGTCGCTGGGGTGAACATGTGAACTTTTCTCCATCTTTCTTTGATTCTGATTGAGTTCCTATTTCAGGATCCAACTCCTCTTTTCTTTTCCTTACACAGTACCTATCAAAGGATTCGATAGCCTTGATCTCCTCAGGTTCACTTGAGCATTAATCAAAGATTCTGATAACCTCCTCATGCACAGGTATTCTTTTTATTATCATAACTAGATATTCTTGAAATGTAAGAAGATTCTTCCTCTTTTGATATTTGTTATACCACTTGGTGATTTAATTGGCAGCAATTTCATTATCCCTTTTTTCCATTCTTGTAGTCATCCTAAGCATTCCATAGGCTGGCAGGATCTTGGCTCTGATACCACTGTAATGTACCCAACCGTACGGTACCCAAATTTCCACCACACGTCACATACTACTATGTTGTATTGGCGCTCTCTTATGACATAGTATCCGAGTGTAGCACCCGAGGGAAGTACCCGAGGGAAAAGTACCCGAGGGCAATTACCGAGGGAAGTATACCTGAGGGAAAAGTACTTGAGGGAAGCACTCGAGGGCAAAGTACCTTCGACACCTTCGACCCTCAATCAACGACACTTGATACCCTTCGGCTTCGGATGCAAGTTCCACTCGTACGGAAAAGTAGGCCGCCACTTCCAAACACTCCGTACAGTATTGTTACTTCCACTGAAGGATCCAATCATAGATAATTCCTCCGTCGATAAGATTATTGTAGGTAGGGGAATGAATTATCAACACAAAGTATGCACCAACAACATTGAATGACCAAGAACTAGATATTTGTAATTATATTTCCACACGTTAGAGATAGATGCAAAAATGAAGTACAAAGTGAAATATCAGAAATGATATCTCCAACGGCAGACTAGGGCGGCTGCTAACCACCGAAACTGCGAATACAAAATAGGGAGGATCTTGCACCTTCGAAACTACAACACTGCCAAACTCCAATTGGAATTCGTAGATACAAAGTAAATATAAAATTCACCATACCTACAATTATGCAAAACTCGGCCTTATAAAGAGCTCTAGGAAGTTTCTCGAAGGGTTACAAGCAGGATGACAATAGTTTATTATTTTACTAATTTGGGACCCTTTATTTAATAATTAAATTAATTAATCAAATAAGCCCTTATGATATTATTTAAAATTTAGGACCACATAATTAATTAACTTAATTAAGTCACTTAATTAAAATTGGGGACATTACAAAATAATATAGTGTAGAATGACTTCATTTGGACGTCCACCAGACTTGGGAAATAAAATCGGACTTAGGATAAATAACATAATATTTTCCTTCCTAAGTCATTCCTCCAAAATATAATTAATGAAATAATTAAATATTAAACTTAGAATAATGTAATAATATTTAATTAGCAATTATAAATCAACCACTGATTGCTGCCAAATCAACCATGTGAACGGAAGTGTAGAAAACACTAATCTGAACTGGATTGGAGCTTTGCTCAAGGCTGCCAAAAATAGCACTGCCTAAACTGACTCTTACTAGAAATTGTAAGTCATGAAAACATCTCCGAAAGACATGCTCATCGAACCTTGTGAGAGAGGTCAGAAAACCCAGAAAAACCTCAAAATCCAGTCAGTTGCCACCAACTTACTAAAAAGAGTAAGTTCATAAATCACTTCGGAACAAAATGCATGTTAAACCACCGTGAAGCTCTCGAAAATCCTGGAAGGAATCCTCAGTTCTATTTGCCAAACTCCAACCAGAGCATCCCTAAAAACTGCTAAGAATCCTCCTAGAAATTAGGAAACCCTAATTCCTCATTCCAATCAGCCTACGGGTCTTCGGAATAGGCCAATGGACCATTGATTACTCCTCACTGAGAAGAGGACATTACAGTTTGACAAAGCCTCTCGTGGAAATCCGGGTATGTCAAGTGCAGGGTATCATCCACTCATGTAAAAAGAAAATTATTGCATATAAAACAGTATGCCTGGGATAGGCCACAAATAACTTAGCAGAATTCCATGGCTTGATTGAAGGCCTTCTACTATGCAAGTCATTAGGTATTTCAAAAGTGGAAATTGAGGGGGATTCGACAATCATCATTAATGCCATTAGAATGAGAGATACGCCTAATTGGAAGCTAAGTGGCCTTCTTGATCTTGCTCCAGTGATCTTGGATATAATGGAAGATTACACAGTCAACCACATCTTTAGGGAAGCAAATGGACTAGTTGACAGGCCGGTTAATCGGGGTGCGGATGGAGAAAATATAGTTGTGCATGAGCTGTCAGCCAATTCAACATTATGTGCCACATAGGTCGGATTTGATACAAATACTCGAAATGACATCGACAGGGCTTGATATGAAAGCATCATTAAATGAGGTGTACATGGTAATTATTTCCTATCGAAGCCAAAGATCTAAGGATTGCGGACAGATTTAATCTCACCTCAAGGTTGCATTTTTTAAATTTTGGCAAGTTGATAAAGGCTTTACATGTATGTGACTACCTCGATATCGTTTTCATCATTGTGTGGTGGTGTCATATGAGGTTTGTAGCTTTTATAAGCAGGCTTGTAATAGAAGCTTTAAGGTGAAATTTGGCAAAGCTCAGTATTTGACTTGTTATCTCAATGGAGTCCACGTTGCGCTTACTCTCAGAGAAACGACAAATGTCATTTCTTGGCGCTATCAAGGATAAAAGATGGGCGGAGATTCTTGAGTCGGAGGATGATTTGGTTAACAGATCAGTTAGGCAAATCTTAGGGGATGAGTTAATTGAATTGGACTATCGTTATCGGGCGAACATGGACATCCCTGCGGTGTTTGTGTCTATCCTACTGGTGATGGGATTGCCAAAATTTGAGGCAATAATGCTATGTCGTGCCCTTTTTCGAAAGGAGATTTTGGGAAATTTGAATTTGGTTGTAGACAATGTGGATGAGGAGTTGAGGGCTCCATACCCAGAGGATTATCTGGTGAGGGTTGGGTCGAGGGACTTGTTGGTGTCTGTTTTATCATCTACCAAACATTAGAATAGGATACTCGAAGGTATTCTATCCTCTCCTGAAAAATCACTACTGATTCCAAGGTCTATATGTGCGAACAAGCGACTTTAGTGAAATAGCTTCTTGGGTAGTGTATGCTGAAAATATCAAGGGGGACTTACGTTAACAAATGTCTTGAACTGTTGGACTTAGATGGATTTAGCAATTTTAGGCTCTTTTTTTTTTTTGGAATTTTTGGGGATTTAGACTTCCAAAAAAGGAGAAAAGAGATAGGGTTTGAGAAAGCTAATCTAATCCTACGAACTTCGAAGACGGTATCAATTGGGCGCTCTCGAGAAACCAAACTTTGCTTCGCCACACTAGGGACAACTACACAAAGCCGGTGCAATCTTCAATGGATTGTGCTTATGATTAAGGTATTGGGATGCACAGAGGATGGGCTCAGACTAACTTTGCACGGTTAAATGGAAATCATCCATTCACCAAAAGTATGAGCGAAGATACACCATCGATTGGCACTTATCAAATCCTTCATTCAAATTAACAACAAAGGAAGCAAATCTAAATTAACTTTAACGAAGTGTTGAGGAAATTAAAACCATGCAAATCATTCAAACAATAGGGATTACAAAGCCTTAAGAGAAAGCGCACATGCAATATATTATCTGGAAATGACCTTACGCAACAATACATCAAAAAACCTCACCCTCTCCAAATGAGAGGAGGTAGCCTTATATAGTTTCTCAAAAATAAATGAACGGTCGAGATCAAACAGTGATCAAGGGCCAAGATTGAAAGCTCTAAACCCTAATTAAGGTTTCCCAAAACACTGTCAGCTTGAATGAATAAGAAAGTGACATGTGGCACAGCTGCTAATCTCACTGAGGTGAGTGTCCACTTTCCTCTTTCGCAGATTCAATGTACCTAGACACAATAAGCCTGACCTCCTCCATAGTGACACTTGGCAAACTGCTAATCTGGAAGTCGATGATGTCCACATCATCGGTACATGTGGCGAGGATGCTTTCCCACTCAACCGCTTGGGCAAGAAAGTTTTCATCGATGAAGATAAAGTTTGCAATCTCCAAAAGATCGCCCTTGTCAATCATCCCTGAATCCTTGAAGAAGCTTGACTGAATCCTGGCTCTCAGGTTCTCTTCCTGCAAATGCTTGTCCCTTATACTCTCTTTCTTCCAGATCTCAGATGCTACATGAAACACCTTGCTTAGGATCTCCCTGACACTCTCCTCTGTCTCAAAGCACTTAGTCTCGGATTTCTTCAAAACTTCAATCCGGGTGACCAAGGCATAACACCAGGTGTTGAAGTCATACCTATCTCCGGCCTGTATGATGCCTCCATCCACTAGACTTCTCTTCGACAAGCCTCGAATAACCTTCAGATGCGGAAGTATTTCATCTTGAATTTCCTCTACGTCCTCCCAATTGGTAGCTAGATCCTGGATACGGCTGATCAGCGAAGAGGCCGACTCATGTGCTGACACTAAATTTTCTACCAGTATATCAGCACGTGCTAAAGCGTCTGAAATCCACTCCTTGGCCCATGTGAACATGCCCTTCATATCTTCATAATCCTTCATCGATTCCTGCTGAAGAGGCTGTGGAGGGGTAACCGGGATCTCATGGTTAAGTGGCCTGGTAAGATGGAGAACGTACTTTCTCCATTGCTAGTTTTCTTCTTCAACCTTCTTTCTCTTCTCTCTTTTTTGAGCTAAACTTGCCTTCAGGGCGTTACAAGAGTCATCGAAATACTGGACCTCTTGGTCTTGGGTGGGTTTACCCAACTCTATAGTGGTGATCTTGTAATCATCTGCGGCAACATTGTCCCTACTTTTTCCTTCTTTAAGCACCGCTATGTGGTCTGTCTTGAATCCTGCACTATCTCTTTGAATCAAAGAAAACTTTCTGGCGGGCTTGGGTGGTTTAGCTATAGCTGGCTCTTTCACCTTCTCCAGAAATGCTGCTGTGATTTCTTCAGAACAGGCCTCCTTGGGGACCTTAGCCTTTATTCTTTCCCTTAGCCAATCAGGGATAGTTGATTGCTCTACAGTATTCTGGTCAAATCCATCATCTGTCCCTCCTAGGTTTGCAGCTATGCCATCTAAGAAGACTATGGGAGATGTAGGCGTTTCAATTTGCTCTCTGTCCGGACTTTGGACAACTTCTTTCATTACTTCCTCAATCGAAGGAGAAGGCACTCTTACTTCATCATTAACCATGCATATGTCCATCTCCTGTTCCTCAACTACATTCTGATCAGGTACGATAGAAGTGGCACTTAGGATGGATTGGCCTTCGCTGGACTCCCATCTTTCCCCTACAATCTTCTTTCCTGTGACCTTTACGGAGCTTCCAACTAACTCCTTCCTCTTCCGAGACCCAACACTTTCTGGATTCCGGGCATTACCTGCAGAGGTACAAGGATTGGAGGACAAAGAGTCATCCACTCCCATCAATTCATAGGTCAAGGCCACACCTTTGGACTTTAATTGCCTTGTCCTTTCAGATGTCCACCACCTAGAATACTCAACCACCGTCCTCATGAGGTCTGCTAGATTTGATTTCTCTCCCTTTGCCCAATCTATCAAAACTAGTGGTTCATTCTTCATCTTTTCAAAGCCCGGCTGCTAAAGCTCAAGGCTATCCTCTACTTGGTCAGCAACTCTGAATACCTTTGTTTCTCTTACCATGCTCAAAGGAATCCTCGACCAAAATCTCTTCCCGATCTTGAAACTATCGGCTGCATTAGCCCAATAATCTTCTAGATCAGCCCTTTGTTCAAATGTCATTCCTTCGACCCTCTTTATTTTGTGGAATGGATTGAAATTCCTTCTTGCCTTGTACTGATAAAAGGGATATCAGGCCAACTCCTTCTCAGTAGTTGCAGCATCTTGTGACGATGGACATGTTTCCAATCCATTACCAATTGTAAGAGAGGAAGTTCCTGCCTTCTTCTGTTTATCCCTTTGAATCGCCATATACCCCTCCAATTGCCTCATAACCTCGAGTAGCACAACTCGGTTGGTAGGGTAAGCTGGAAGCTTATAGGGAGACTCAGAGAATACCCGAATCCTAAGGTAAGTGAACTTTGGATATTGGATATACCAATACCCGAATCGACTGATGAAGTCCATAGACTCTTGAGAGAGTCTCTGGTGTAGTCCACCTTGCAACGTCTGCGTGATGTGCATGAGGAAGGTATCATTCACTCTTTTAAAATGGAACTTTTCTTCCATGTGGAACTGCGGATAGCAATCATAGACTGGAAACTGGTTCTCTTTGTTCCCTACTTCTCCTCTGCAAATGAGACCTCTATATCTGTAGGTTCTGGCCAAGGAATAAAACAGGTACGAACTCATGAAGAAGGTTCTATTTGCTTCTAGGTTCCTCAGCTGACCATCCAAGTTGTCACTTATCATCCGCGCCCAGTCTATCATTTTTACTCCATTCATTATTTCATTAATGAAATAATACATCTAGGGCTCGAATGGAGCACCTTGAGGATTTCCCATTATCCTGTTCAGCAGAACGATCATGTCTCCAATGTCTTCCTTGAAGTATGCTCTCACTAAGCTCTTCCTTTGAAGTTTGGAGGCGCCTTTCCTTGGCTTGTCCAGCCAGGAATGGTTGACAATGGCATCATATTCTTCCAAGTGGTCCTGATACATGCTATCAACTTCGTCCTTTGTCACATGCACCGTGTTGTGATACTCTGGGATCCTGAAGGCCTCTCTGATGGCCTCATCACTTATGTTCGCCAGCACTCTTCCATTAGGCGCAACAATGTCTTTACTAGTGGGGTTGTAATGCTTAGCACATTCAACTACTAGTTCAGTGCACTGCATGGCGGGGAGAAAGCCAACAACATGCATGATGCCACTCTTCATCATCTTTCATGCAGTTGTGGTAGGCACAAGGTTGTGCAGACCAAACATTCGCTTTTTAAATTCCCTCAGATTGATGTGTCGGAGGTTGGTGTCGCTAACATTTTTCCATTTCGAAGTCATCCTTGACTCAGGAGGAGCATCTTTATCCACTTGAAATTTCATAGTGCCTAGAATTTGCCATCAGACAATGAAACCTAAGTTAGGAATTGATTCGTAAATTGAAGAAAATAAAGGGGGCTGCGAATGGCTAAGTGTTTGAAGATTTCAATTTATTTGTTTTTTAACTTAGCCATAAAAACTGAATTTTCATCTGTAAACTTCTTCAATTTTCAAGGATGGCTGTGATCACAATACCATACTACGTGCTATAACTCAAAACTCTCCTATACTTAGTCAAAAAAAATGATTTTTCTTCACTAGAAATTCGAATAAATCCACTAAAAATCATTTTTCAAAACTCTGAAAAAACTTAGAAAATACAGAAATCTGCATCGTAAATTCAACTTCACCTTCGAATTGATTGAAGTAAGGCTGGAAAATTCTTTGGAAAACTCAGAAAGGATTAGCTATTCTTTCTTATACCAGCTGGCTTCACTCAAAAATCTGTGAATCCTTCGTCACGAAGTTCGTCCAACTACCAGCAGTATCGAAATTTTCTCCAGATGAACTCCAAACTGCCAACACTTTACTTTGCTCTCCTCAAGAACTTCGAACTTCTTGGTGTGTAAAAATGAAGTTACAAATGAAGTATTTGTAAATAAAGTTGAATTCCCAATTAGAAACATGCAAAATCCTCCAACTCATATTTCTAAATCTAACTCGTATTTTGGGAAAGTGTTGTCATCTTCTTTAGTTCGAAAATCCTTCACTTATGCAAGTTTCTAATTTGTTTTCAGTTGATTAATTCGAACTAGGCTCATAAAAGAATATCTTCCAAAGTTTCTAATTTAGAACTTAGTTCGAAAATCCTCTTGATTTTGCAAAATATCTTCTTTCCCATTTTACTTTTGAGTTTCCATTTTAATTTCCCAGCTCAATGATCTTTGAAAATCTCCTTTTTCCAACTTTCTAATTTGATTAGGAGTTCGATTTTCTTAGAAGATTTGATGATATCACTCAAAATTTTATTGACTTTGCTTGACTTTCATGTTTGGGCGGACTTTTGGAGGCTCATTTTACTAAGGCATAGGGCGGACTTGGATGCTACCTCCACCAAGGCAGACTTTCCAACTATCACCAAGGGGGCAGACTTTGCTTGGGCTTCAACTTCTCATGAGGGCAGACTTTCTTGACCTCTCCTTGGGCGGACTTTTGTGAAGGCTCCCACATAGGGCAGAATTTTAAGAGGGCATCTTGGAGGCTTATACACCATTATGAATGGACTTTAGACATCCCTCTACATGGCGAACTTTGGAGGTGACCCTACCTAAGGCATAGGGCGGAGTTTTAAGAGGGCTTCTTGGAGGCTTATACACCATTATGAGCGGACTTTAGACATCCCTCTACATGGCGGACTTTGGAGGTGACCCTACCAAAGGCATAGGGCGGAGTTTTGGGACCATTCTACAAGGCGGACTTTGAGCCTTTCCCATGATAGAGCGGACTTTGATGATCTCTCCTTGGGCGGACTTTTGCTTCCCCTTCACCATAGCAGACTTTGACGCACTTCCAATCATGGCGAATCTTGATCATCTCCCCATTGCTAGCATCTTGGGCGGACTTTGATGTTACCTCATCATGGCGGACTTTGAACATCTTTTGCTTGGGTGGGCTCTCTGAACCCCTGTCATGACACTCAACCTTATCCATTAGCTAGCTAGAAAAATTTTGGAAAATTTCAAAATTTCACATTTTAGCCAAATTTAACCAGATTAACTAGAAATTTGAAATCCATACTCAGGTAAATCATTTGAAGCATTATGACCCCTAAAAAGTAGGGAACTGGCTTTTTAGGTCAAAACTTGGAAATTTTCGATCCCGGTCGAAGTAGGTCAGTGGTATCAGTGCAAACCCTAGATTCCCATTCTGAAAAAGCAAAAATCAGACATCCCTAAAAAATAGGAAAAACTTTCTAAAAATAGCCATATCGGGGATTGGGCTAAAAATGCCAAAAACGAAACTTCCTAAAAAATAGGAAAAAAGAAAAAAACAATTTTTCTAAAAATAGAAAGTTGTCCGAATTTATCCAAATCATTTGCGATCTTCGTCCTTTGGCCTTTCTAAGCACTTTGGCGGTGTTCATACTTTGGAATCACGGTTTGCAAAAACTAACCTTCAATCCTTGGGACCTGAACTGCTCAAAACTGGGCAAGGCTTGGCATAACTGAAGTGGAAGGCCATGAGACACTAACAAAAACCCTAGAAAGCAGGAAAAGAGAGGGTCCCCATTTGAAATGGGGCTACGTGTGAAAAAAGGTCACAACAGGACTCGGGAGCAAATAGGGATCAAATTCCTAAAAGACCCATCCTCATTGTCAAGGATGTGGCAACCGTTGAAGAAAGGAAACCCAACATTGCTAGAAATGTCGAATTCCTATAGATGTGGCTCGGTCAGAAGGCGACCCCGGGTGGAGATTGGTGGAAGGAGTATATGATTGTAGAAGGGTATGCTCCATGGTCCCATGAGATGGCAGAAGCCAGAGAGGAAGAGGAGGTGACTGAAATTCTGCAGAATCTGATGAAGAAAAGTCATGATCGCGCTGGCCCCAGCGAGCTGCAGAAGGAGGTGATTCAAGCAGCCAAACAACCTCTCCCTCCTCACGGGGAGTGAGTCTATGTGGATCAGAGTCTGATGAAGGTGAAGGGTAAAGGCAAAAAACGAGGGCCAATTCCTAGAGGCTCTTCTACAAATAAGGCTTAATTTTCATTTGCATTTGTAGTAGTATATGCATGAATTTTTGTATAGGTAATCATGCTTAATCGCTAGTGCCAAGCACTAACACCTGATATTAGGTAAAGAGCAGTTCCCTGAAAGTGTCATATAGGGCACTCTGATATAGATTAATTTTGTTTTGAATGTGTAATTGCAAGCATGAATTTTGTATAGCTATTCATGCCCAGTAGCTAGCAATAGGCATAGGTGCCTGATATTAGATGGAGAATAGCTCTCTAGAAGTGCCGTATAGGGCATCCTGAGATAGATAGCAAGCATGAACTGCAATAGTAGTATTTTGTAAGACTTTTTATTATTAATATAATACCACTTCGGCTGTGGCTTATCAAAAATAAAAAAGTTATCATTATTTTATTGAAACCCACCAGACTATATAAAATGCTGAGATAGTCATCAAAACTAAACCCACCGACAATGCTAAAAAATAGTAACCCTGCTAGCTGGCCCAGTCGGTGCTAGAAACTTACTGAAAATAGTAAGTATTGGAAGACTAACCCAAAATTGCTCCAAAAAAGGGCATTATGCTCATAATAATGGTGGGAGCTCAACTAACCATCAAATACTATCAAACCATTGGATAAACTGCCTCCAAGGTTCCCTAACCCTGACTCATTAGCCTATGAGAACCAACTGGATAGGCTAAAGGTTCACCAACTCAACTAGTTAGGAAGGGGACATTATACATCCTCATTTCCTAGTAATTCCAAAATTTGAATATCATCATAAAAAACATGAATTTTTTTCTTATCATTTGAAACAGGTGTAGAAATTATCAACAGAAGTTTATTTAATTTAGCAGTAGTGAGAGGAAATATAGATATATTAGAAGAGACTAAAGAATTGTACTTTGATTTTTTATGTTGTGCCACTAAAAATTGATGTTGAGTGCATTAATTTTTTTAGTTAAATCTAAAATCCTATGGTTAATCTACCCAAATATCTTGAATTATACTGAATATACTTCTTACTTATCTGGCAATCAACTCGGCATCACCAATTACCTTTGATGCCTCTGCTTCGTGTCCAACTGTTGTATCTTGAAGAAACCATAGAAGACAATCCATTTCTATATACTGCTGTCTATTGGAGACTGGAGTAACATGTAATATCATAAAGCATTAAGTAAATGTTTGGGAAATTTTCCGTGACAAAAAGTTGGGAACAATTAAATAAAAACCAAAGAGATCTTTCTAACAAGGCTATAAAAGTAGTGTTCCACTAGGATGCTTCCCTCCCAAAGAAGTTAGTTGCTTCCAAGATGGGGACATTCTTGGGATGGCAAGTTGACTTATCCTTGTTTTTTCTTATGTGTATGTTGGTTGCATGCATGTTACAAGAACCAGGAGCTGTGTGCAAACCTGTGAGCATGAATGTTATGTTATTACTATGAAACAAGGAAAGTATATTATCATAAAAACTTGGATTATAATAATGTATATAAATATTTCATGGGCATATTGCATGACTGAAGCTAGTACACAGTGCACATATGTTCTTAGTTGTTCATTTACCAAGGAATGGCCGATTGAAGTTGAGGGATCATGGATGGTTGAGTTGTCTTTTGCAGCGATGTGAAAATTACATGCAGTTCTTAGCATATAGATTCTCATAGCTAGTTGGCTGGTGGATAACCATGGCAGAGTTGGAATCCAAACTAAATATAGTCTAGTAGAAGTTACAGAGATTTGAAAGGATTTTTGTTGTGAAGTACTAGATCAATAGGGGCTTGTGAATCACCTTGGTACTCTTAAAATTTCAATTTTGTTGGATTCTGATCCGCATCAAATTATAACAACAGTCAACCATGAGGGCAGGAATCTTGAATGGAACAAAATTGGATCCTTATGATGGAGCACGACTGGCTGGTTGTATTGTATGTTACATTCCATGATTTATAAATATTTAATATTTATCCATACATGAAATTATAGATGCAAACATATTTGCAAACAAATAATTTTGAAAGAGGAATCTAACACCCTAAGAAAAGAGACTGGCATCTCATTTGTTCAGTTGTTCTTTCATGCTTGTATGCTCGATGATTTTTGTTCCTACTCAGTGTTATATTTTTTCAATAGGATTTGATTGTAGGGATGTATGATGTATCAAGTATATAACAAAGCACCACTTGGAATGAATTAGAATCTGGCACAAAATGTCTCAACATTGCAATGAATGTCACATTTTACTATTGTGGTTGATTTCATGAACTTTATTCTTGAATGCAGATTAACAATTTTCCTATATTAAAAAAAGGTATTTTTCCATGCTTTTGGAGAGCACTAACTGATAATGATAAAGGAGGAGAGGAGCACAGTTATGCCTTCCGTTGGAAAGCTTTCTTCCTTGACAGACTTGAAGTTCACACTACAAGCTGCCATATTGCAAAGGTCACACGGCATGTTGTCCAAATAGAAGTGACTCATCTTATTAAACCAAAGGATGTTGAAGATGTGGCACTTATAGAGAGGATGAGCAAACAAAGTCATTATTCTTCAAAATTAGAGCAGGCACCATCGGATAAAACAACTGACCATGTTGAAGAAAAAGTAAAAGGTGACAGCCTTAAGCAGCTTGAAAGCAATCCCTTTTGGTTCAAGGTCAATGTTACATATTGGGCATATGGAACAGGAGATCTAATTCTGCAGTACAATGTAGAACCAAACAAGGAACTTCCACCTCTTCCACGCATTGGCCTAGAGTTTGGGATAGATAAGAGTTTTAAGCAAGTCGAGTGGTTTGGCAGAGGACCCTTTGAATGCTATCCAGATAGAAAGCATGCAGCTCATGTTGGAATATACAAGAAGGATGTTTCAGATATGCATGTTCCATATATTGTTCCCAGTGAGAATGGTGGCAGAGCAGATGTCAGATGGGTTGCATTCACAAATCCTCAAGGCATTGGTCTATTTGCTAGCTGCTATGATGAGTCTCCTCCAATGCAGATGAGTGCAAGCTATTATAGCACTGAGGATTTGGACAAAGCAACTCATGAGGAGGAGCTTAGAGAAGGGGATAGCATTGAGGTTAGTAGTTTCTTGCTTTGCTTCTTGTTGTATCTTGAAAAAGTAGATGAAATAAAATTGTGATTTCCTGATCCTCCAACACAAGTATCTCACTTTTATCTCCATATCTGTTTGTGTCCATTTGCTTATTTGTTATAAATAATTATCAACAAAGAAAACTTCTGGATATCAGCAGGAATCCTATACATGACAGTTTATTTCTTTGAAAATGAGAAGATTATATTTTAACAGAATCATTGCTAGTTCAAGCTAGTTTTTCTTTCTTTTAGATGATTTTTTTTAAATTGTGTATCATTTACCTGAATGTTTTTAGACAAACTTACCTGTCTTGGTTTTTACCGTAAACTATATTATAAACTTAGTAAGAGTACTTGGGAGAAGTATTGTTAAGATTTTTATAAAATGACAGTACCAGTTGAAAGACTGAAACATGTCTATTCAGCATTTTGTTCTTCGAAGTCCTTGAGTTCTCATGGTATGAATTGCATTGCAATGCACACAGATAAGATAGAGGATTAACAGCGTTAGAACTAGACTTTAATTGAAACAGCTCTATATTCTGGTTATATTAGAGCTGAGAAATATTAATCCAGAAAGAGAATATAGATGATAAATATTCGTACTTCATAAAATACTTACAAATGTTACAGTTACCAGGAAACTCTAGTTTATGACCAGGTCCTTGTCCTTGTATCCACGAAATTTGGTGACTATATATATATATATATATATAACCATACTCTTATTCGTTTATTTATGTATCCTAATTTTAATAGTGTCCTTGCTTCCCTTATTGTAACCTGTTCCCCCACATCTCCACGTCCATTTTTACAACTTAGAAGTAATCCAGAAAGAGAATATAGATGATAAATATTTGTACTTTATTAAATAATAGTAACCTAGAAAGAGAATATAGATATTATATATCTTAACATTATAAAATACTTACAAATTTCATAGTTACCAGGAAACTGTAGTTTATGACCAGGTCCCTGTCCTTGTATCGACAAATTTTGGTGACTACATTTAAATAGAATATAGTCATATTCTTACTCATCTATTTATGCATCCGAAATATAATAGTGTCCTTGTTTCCCTTATGGTAACCTGTTTCCCCACATCTCCACATAGCCATGCTTACAATTGTAGAAGTTTATTAGTCATGCTTTCATGAGTGTTATACCCTTTATAACACTTCGTTTTGTATGTGAAGGACTCTGCTTGCTGGTATATAACAATTTCTATTTTTGTTATGGCCAGTATATGGGGAATATACCAGTTATAGTAGAGAATAGCTTTAGCCCTCCTTACATAAAATCAGCTTCATCCCTTCCCGTTGTTGAAATTCTCATTCCTTCCCGTTGTTGAAATTCAGAAATGCTTTAGGCATTGATTAAAATCCAGGCTATTCTGAGAACTTGTCCTATTTTTTTGTTGCACCAATGGAATTTCGAGTTTTTTTCCGGTAGGTTCCATTGCTGTTGAAATTGGTAAGCTATTACAGATGGCTTTGACTGCAGCCAGATGTTTGTTGGCAATTATGGGTTTTGATAGGCTGAACTAAGGTTTCTGGTGCTTGGTCTGGTTCTGTATCTCTATCTGTATCGTGCAATCGTCAAGGTGAGATTGTCTGTTTATTGTGTTTGTGACATGGAGATAGGTATCGCTTTTGCTGATTTGTGGTGTGTTGCTAAAAGATTCCATTTTCTGAAAGGCATTAGTTAATTGTCCTAATAGGTGTAGGCAATGGTATCTTGAGGTGTAGAGGGATTGCTTGAGGGTTAAATGTTATTCATGGTTGAAGGATGGGCTTGGAAACCTGCAGGATTGTTATTGGTGTGGGTGGTTACCTAATCTGAAGCTATTGAGAGGCTTGTTGGTATGCATTGTGTCCATTTACAAATACTTTTAGAGCCAAGAAGGTATGACCATGTTAACTTGTGGAGATCTCTACTATATTTGAAAGAGTGGCCACGATTAAGGTTCTACCAGCAAAATTCATTGGCATGATATCTACAAGATGGTGTTGAATTAGCATCATACACTTGGACATGAAGGGGAGAAAGAAGTGCTAAAAAATCATCAAGTTCTTAGGATCTTATGAGTATGATGATGGGCAAAGTTTTCCTATTTGGTTTTTTAGTAAGTGTTTTCAGTGTAGGAACTTCGCAAGGGTTGTGCAATCTTGCATAACCCAAAAAATATATGTTTGGTTTTCTTGTGTGCTTTGTTTTTGGGAGGATTTTCAGAGTTTTTGTTAGTGTTGGATTCTCAGTTTTGATTGTAGTTTACATCAAGCTTGAGAATGCATATGCAGTGCTGCATGGTAATTGGTTGAGTTTTGTTTGTTGCATCAAGATAAAGGCCTAATTAATAGTCTTGTGTGTGTGCGGTAATGCACAAGGAATATTTTATCATCTAGAAGTTGTAGAGTAACACCATTAGGTTGAATGTGTTCATAATTCAAGATTTGCCACAGCATGAAGTTCATTTATTCAAATTATAGTGGTTTTATTTTTCTTGGAGGATAAGAGGAAAGCATCCCATGCTTTCTGGTGAAGAAAGGGCCTGATTGGGTTTGGAATCATTCTTGGGGTACAAGTGTACATGTTTGGTGATTTTGGTGCCATGACAATCCTTAGTGAAGAACTATTGCTTTGCACCAAAGAATAGAAAGATTTTTGATGCCCATGAATTGATGAAAAATGTTTTAAAAGATAATTGTTTCATGAGGCTGGCCAAATTTGGTATGAGTTTCTTTTAAAGGGTTTGTTTGATAATTGCCTATACAAACCAAATGTTTGAGACTCATTTGAATTGTGGGGTTGGAGGAGAAAGGATAGAGAGCTTGGCCATCAATGGTAAAGGGATGTTTGTTAAACTTTTGTCCACAAGTAGATCATCGGAAACATCCATTTATATACTCAAATCTACTAATTTAAAACTTTAAAAATCACAATAACATTGTTTACTCAACATCAATAATCATGCACATGAGAAGAACACAATAACACACAATATTTATGTAGAAACCCTTACAAAAGAAAACCACAACAAAATATTGCTTTATATATAGTAATCTCTTTACAAGCTTCGTACGCACCAACCCACAAGAGACACCAATCCCCTCCACTCTTTGTAGGCACCAACCTACTAGAAACACCAATCCCCAACCAAGAGTTTGCAAGCACCATGTGATGTCCCCGATATAATTAAATAATACTTTATTGTAAGGCCCAAATTTAATAACACATCTTTCGGGCCCTTAATTTAATTAGATTAGTCAAGTCTTAGTTTGGCCCTGTCGGCCTGTTTGTAACCCTTCGGGAAAGCATCCGGAGCCCACTTTTATGGCCGAGTCTGTCATTTGTGTTGGTATGCGAATTTGGTATTTTTCTTTATATGTGCGAATTCCAGTTGGAGTTCAGCTTGTCTGTCATTTCGGAGGTGAGAGATCCTCCCTACTTGGCATCCGCAGTTTCGGTGGGAGTAACTCCTCACCCTATTCTACTTCTGCTCGGAGTCTGTGTAATCTGTTGTGCGTATATTATCAATATAATTTCTCTTTGCATGTGCGAATCCTCAAATTATTTCTTTCGCAAGTAGGAATCTCCATCTAAAGTGTCTTGTGTCCAGAATATCAATAATTCATTCCATTTCCTGTGTAAACCGTACTTTCCAAGTGACAGAGGGCTCAAGGGGGAGATTGGCGGTTATTCACTCACCGTACATTCCCAGCACAACATACCGTACAGCCAACACCCCATGCATAACATACCGTACAACCAACACCTACTGTACGTCCAAACACTCACCGTACGAACAAGATCATTAACTCGCACACCAAAGGGAGGGACATCGTACAGACATCACTGTTCATCCCAAGGAGGCCATGCAAGGGACACTGTATGGACATCACCGTACATTCCAAGGAGGCCACGCAAGGGACACTGTACGGACATCACCGTACATTCCAAGGAGGCCACGCAAGGGACACCGTAGGGACATCACCGTACATTCCAAGGAGGCTGCGCAAATTATTCCAGAGGGGAGTTTACCGTACGTAGAGGAGAAGTGGTTGAAGAGTTTCGTACAGTGTACGAAATCTTACAGTGGTATCAGAGCTGGTGATCTTGCCAGCCTGTCGAGTAGTGGATGCAAGTGTACACTAGAAGGATGTACCGTTCGGCCGACCGAATGGGGGAACCATAGGATCCTACAAGAGAAGTCATGGCAGTATTAAGGGAGCTAACCAGAAGCCAAGCTCAGCTCAACGACACCATAGCCAAAGGGGAGCAACGACAACAAATCATGGAGGAAACCTTACGACAATTGGCCTTGGGAAAAACGAATGGAGAACAGAATGGGCAAGGCGACGATTCAGTCACTGAATGTTCAAACATCCAACGCTCACATTCACGGCCGCTAATGCCGACTTTTCCTCAGAAATCAGAAGCGCCACACAGGGAGCAAGAACCCACCTTTCAGGAGATGCAAGCACAGTTGAACCAAGATTGGAGGGATGCAAATCTCGAGGGGGACATATCCTTCAAGGATTATGCTGAGCTCCAGATGAAATACTCGAGCGGCAAAAGTTGGGGCCATTATGGTCACTATAACAATGATATCAAGCGGAAGGTTGGCAAGGTCAACCTATCATCCTTTGATTGGACTAGAGCAACCTCAGCATGAGCTTGGGTTCAAAAAGCAAATACCTACTGCCAACTCAATCCAATGCCTGAAGATGAAGCTATCAAGTTTGCAACACTTCACCTAGAAGGAGTTGCGCACGAATGGTGGCATCATGGGATGGTCACTCTCGACCAAGACCAGATAACTTCCTATGCCGACTTCACGGAGAATCTCATAGATCGATTTGACGGGAAGGATCCAGAACTCAACTTCAAGGAGTTTGCGCAACTAAAACAGTTGGGACCTGTGGACAGTTACATCACAGAATTCTAGAGACTATCCATGTTGGTAACAGACATCTCAGAGCGGAGATTGGTGGTCTTGTTCATAGACGGATTGATGGAACCACTGAAAGGTTGGGTGAAAGGGTTCAACCCCAGCACGCTCACGGAAGCAATCAAAAATGCCCGTAACATGGCAGCATCTTCCTCTTCCAGAAATTTTGCACATACCAAACCACCTTTCGTTCTGAAGGAGAAGGATAATAAACCCTTTCTGAAGAGGTCATCGCTCGATGAAGCCACAAGACAGAAACTCAAAAGGAAGAAGCTTTGTTTCACCTACAAGGAGCCATGGGAACCAGGACACCGATGTTTGGGCAAAGGAAAGATTCACTATATTGAAGTGATGTCCGATGGAGAAGAGGACCATGAGGAAAGTGAACCACCAAGGGAAGAATCTACCGAAGAAACCAGCCTGGCGGAGAGAATCTCTACATTGGTACGGAGGGGAGGCATCATTGCCACACTGGCGGGTACCCCGAGGTGCAGTGTATTTAGGGTACGTGGTACACTCCAAGGGCAACGAGTCCTTGTAATGCTCGATAGTGGGGCCTCACTCAACTTCATAAACTCATCACTCATCACTTGAAGGGGTTTGTGTACAAAGGAGCATGAAGGGTTCGATGTCAAGGTGGCAGGAGGCAATCTCCTATCATGCACTCACCTGGTTCCGCAACTGAGCATCACCATGGGAAATTACACCGTGACCGACGACTTCTTTGTAGTAGATTTGGATGACACGAATGTCATATTGGGCATTCAATGGATGGAGACCCTCGACCAGTACACGTAGAGCTTCAAAAGGATGGAGTTCTCATTCGAGGTGGATGGCAGGAAGGTGGTTCTCAAAGGAATGTCGAATGGTGGCTTGAGGGAGATTTCCGCCAAACGGATGGAAGCCATCTTCAGACATGATGAAGTAGTCTGGGCAGCACATTGCTTGATCTCGACAAAACTTGTGAAAGAGCAACCGACTTACTACTAGGATGAGGAACTTCAGTCGGTTTTGGATAAGCATAGTTTGGTCTTCGCTGATATTCCACCTGGTATACCCCCACACCGAGGGTTTGAGCCCACCATCGAGTTGGAGGAAGGAGCAAAACCCGTTATCACCACACCCTATCGCCACCCGAAGAAGTTCAAAGAAGAGATAGAGAAAACGATCTAGGAACTCCTCGATAAAGGATGGATCTGGCCCAGCTCTAGCCCATTTGCGTCCTCGGTGGTACTGGTGAAGAAGAAAGACAAAACTCTCGGAATGTGTGTCGATTACTGTGCACTGAACAAGAAGACTATCAAGAATAGATACCCCATCCCAAGGATTGATAAGTTGTTGGACGAACTACATGGCACAGTCTATTTCTCCAAGATTGATCTCCACTCCAGCTACCATCAGATCCGTATGAGGGAGCAAGATGTGGAAAAGACAACCTTTCGTTGCCATTACGGACACTATGAGTTCTTGGTCATGCCGTTTGGATTAACCAATGCTCCGGCCACTTTCCAGTCCTGCATGAACCACATCTTCAACAAGCAACTGCGTAAGTTCCTACTGGTATTCTTCAATGACAGACTCATCTACAGCAAGACCTGGGAGGAACATGTGGGACATTTGGATGAAGTATTGGGGATTATGGAATCGCAATCACTGTATGCCAAAAGGTCTAAATGTGAATTTGGATTGACCGAGGTCCTATACATGGGTCACATCATCAGCGCCCAGTGGGTACAAGTTCACCAGGAGAAGATTTAGGCAATTTTGGATTGGCCTACACTCAAGACTCTCTCAGAGCTGCGTGGATTTTTTGGATTGTGCAGTTATTATAGAAGGTTTGTGAAAGGATTTTCACAGCATGGGGCACCACTGACAGATCTGACAAAGAAAGGATTCTTCCATTGGAATGCACAGGCGCAACAGACCTTCAACAAATTAAAAGAAGTTATGAGTACGTGTCTGGTTCTGGCACTACCAGACTTCACTTGCCCTTTCATCTTGGAGTGCGATGCCCCGGGAGAAAGCATTGGAGCGGTGTTGATGCAAGACCATCACCCCATTGCATTCGAGAGTCGGAAGCTCTCGGGAGTTGAGCAGTTGTACTCCATCTACGACAAGGAGATGCTCGCCATCATGCACGCACTGACGAAGTTTCGGCAGTACCTCGTCAGGGCAAAGTTTGTTGTACGAACAAACCACAACAGCTTGCGATATTTCTTGGAGCAGAGGGATCTGAATGAACAACACCAGAAGTGGGTGAGCAAAGTCTAGGCATTCGATTTCGACATTGAGTATGTGAAAGGCAAGAATAACGTGGTAGTTGATGCCCTGTCAAGAAGGCCTGCCATATATTCTTTATCCCAGATTTCGGCAGATTGGAAGGAACACCTGTTGGTTGAATACTCCAAGAATACTTTTGCCTGCGAACTGTTGGATGGTTAAGTGCAGGATGACCGATACAAGGTGGTTGACGACATCATTTACAAGGACAAAATTTATTTAGTACCCGAGTCCAAGATGAAGGAAACGATTCTGAAGGAAATGCACGACTCTCCCTTGGCCGGACACCCGGGATACTTGAAAACCTACAGACAGATCCAAGAAAGATTTTCCTGGAAGGGACTTAAGAACGATGTCCTGCAGTATGTGTGGGAATGCTCCACCTGTCAGCAGAACAAATTTGAGCACACCTTACCAGCCAAACTGTTGTAACCACTGCCGATCCCTGACCAAAAATGGGATAGCATTTCAATGGATTTCATTACTAGGCTCCCCAGAGTGCACGGAAAGGATTGCATTTTCGTCGTAGTTGATCGCTTGGCCAAGTATGCTCCTTTTTTTGCCATCCCCACAGGATACCAAGCAATTCAAGTGGCCGAGTTGTTCTTCCGTGAGGTATTCCCCTTACATGGTCTATCGCAAAACATAGTCAGTGACAGGGATAGCCGTTTTATGAGTACCTTCTGGATGGAGTTCTTTCGGTTGGCAAGAACCGAGTTGTCGCCCAGTACGAGCTACCATCCGCAGACAGATGGACAGATCGAGATTGTGAACAAATGGTTGGAGGGTTATCTCAGGAACTACGTCTCAGCTCAACAGAAGGCTTGGGTTCGTTAGTTACATTTGGGTGAACACTGTTGCAACACCACTTATCACATGTCGATAGGCATGCCACTTTTCAAAGCACTGTATGGTTATGAACATTCTTCATTTGTTGATCTGGCTTTGGGAGACAGTCATGCACTGAGGGCCAAAGATTGGCTTTAGGAGAGTTTAGACATCCTGACATCTCTCAAAGATAACTTGCAGAGGGCTCAAAACCTGTTGTCCTCAATTTTTGATTTCAAAAATTGGACTATCACATAGAAATTTTTGTTAAAAAATGAAAAAAATTACTCTATGGCACGCTTCCCGAGGCAGAAATTCTCCCCATCCTTGGACTGGATCGATCGTTGATCCATCCCCAAGCTACGTTTCGAATTTCATCGCGTTTCGAGTCCGTTTGCTATGTTTTTGCTTCAATGTAGGGGAATTTTTCAATGATTACTAGTAACTGGTAATTTGTTTTTCAAAACCCCCTTGAAGCTTTTAGGCTTGTAGGGGAATTTTTCTCGAATTGCAAGTTTTTATAAAAACTTGTAATGGGGGTTTTAAAACCCCCATTACAAGTAGTTTGACTTTAAGTTAAAATAAAACTTGTAAATGGGATTTTAAAACCCCTTTACATGTCTTTGTAACTTAAAGTTATTTTATAATGTTAAAATAAAACTTGTAAATGGGATTTTAAAACCCCTTTGCATGTTTTAAGTAAAATCACTTGTAAAGGGAATTCTATTTCCCTATTACAAGTAATTTTACTTGTAATTCCTTTTCTAAAACCCGAAATTTGCCTTAGAGCCAAAAATATGAACATTTTGAAAACTTGTTGTTTTGTTCCTAAAACCCGAAATTTCTTCCATGCCTTTGCAAGCTGATTTGGGTTTGAATTCTTTGGAGGAAATATAGGGATTCTTTCCAAGTGTAGATTTGCTGCAACTTTGAAGGATTCAAACCCTTTTTCTACGCATTTATCCAATTCGTTCTTTGCCATTTGTCCTCTTGAAGCGTTTTTGTTTGAATCACGCATTTATGCGTTTGGTTATGGTTTAAGGGTTGGAATCCACCTATTTCCAAGGCGTTTTTGGCTCTTCAATAGAAACGTTGGAATCTAAACTTCATTCAAGCTATTTTATGCGCATTTTTGGTTTCGGATTTGCCAAAAAGGCCCTAAAAACCAGTCACGTTTTTTGCAAGATTTCACACCTTTCTCATTTAAGGTATGCTTTCAATGCTAAATCGTTTTTGCTTTGTCTTGTAGTTAATGATGAATCAAATCAGTTTCGAACTACTTCCTTGGCATTTTTCATGGCATTTTTATAGCAAATCGGTTTTTCTTTGGTCACCATGCGTGGCTAAGTTTCCTCCTTTGTGTAAATTCTATTTAAAGGGCATCATCTTCCATGTTGGGTTGATTCTCCAAGTTTGGATTTCTTCTTAACCTTGCAAGGTAATTTTTATTTTTTGTATTTCTTTCTTATTTCTTTCCTTGCATTTTCTTGTTTAGTTTTAGTTTTGGTCATGTTCATATTGGGTTTATGAGAGGAAATTCCCCATTTTACAAAGAAATTTGTAAAGTAAAGTTGTTCTTCCCCTTTGCAATTCTCCTTCTTTACTTGCATTCGGGTTTTAAAAACCCAATTGCAAGCAAGAGGAAAATTTGTGTTCTTCCCTTTTTGGACAAAGACTTAACCTTCTTTGATCCAAAAGATCAAGTTTCAAAGCAAGAAAGATGTGTTCTTCCCAATGTGTTCTTCCCAATTTGCAAAGAAATTTGCAAGTGTGAAAAGTTCTACCTCAAAATGTGTTCTTCCCTTTTTGGACAAAGACTTAACCTTCTTTAGTCCAAAAATCAAGTTTCAATGACGAAGAAATCAAGTTCTTCCCAATTTCGGGTTTTGAAATCCAGATTGCAAGTTGAAAGTTCTTCCCATTTTGGCATGACAAAGTTCCAAGTGATCTTCCCGAAATTCATTTTTACCTATCCGCTTCCAATTCCCTTATCTGTACTTATCATCTTCGTCATTTCCCGCATGCCTAAATACCTTTTTTTTTGTCCATTCCTTAGATTTTCAGTTTGTAAATAAGTTTGCATTTGGATTTAGAAAACCAATTGCAAATGTGTTCTTCCCAACTTCCAAACTGAAAACTCATTCTCCTTCCATTTATTCATGCTTTGTGTTTTGCAAGTATAATTGCATTCGGAATTTAAAACCTGATTGCACATTTGTACTTCCCTCTTGTGTACTTGCAAAACATGTTTCAAAACCTAAAATAAGTCAAAAGCTTATTTTTCCACCTCTTATATTTCCTCTCACAAAGCCAAAGTACGAAAGTTGAACTTTCCCATTTGGAGGAGTGAAAATGTCTAAAGATACTGACTTTGATGTTGCCTTGATACTCTTGGATTTACATTGCAGCATTCCTAGTTGTTTCCAGATGACAGATGTATCATCATCTCCCACTCCAAAAAAGATGAAATATAGGTATGATAAATACCAAAATGAAGTTCCGCGGTCACAGGTTTCCTCCTCCCTTGATCATATCAAGGATACTGAGATAGGGCATGTTGACATGTCCGAATTCATACAAAGGATTGAAGATTCGAAGGAGGGGGATATGCAATGGTTGCTGGACAGCCATATCCATCATGCCGCATCCTTTCCAATTGCTGCCCTAGAACCGGAATTTATTCTAGCATGTGCTCATCATTTTGATAAAGAGACACGAGTTATTAAAAATGATGATGGAGAAGGGATCATTCGCCTTGATGCAGAAGCTATAGAGAGGGTTTTCAAAATACTTTCTGAAACCATCTATATAGAGATCTCCAAGCAAAGTGCAGCTGAATACTTTGCCAAAAAGGAGAAAGACTGTAAGTGTCATATCAACAAATGGATTCATGAACCTCGCACTGCGCTTACCAAGTGGGCTAAGTTATATCGATCTGATTTCAAGAATGAAATCGGTGATACTATTACCCTTCTGAGCCGTATGATGGGATTGGAGCATCCAATGTTTTTGAACCTTGGATGTACCAATTTATTATGTTAATAAGGCAGTCTCAGCACATCTGTTGGGGTGAGATCATCAGTGATGCTTTGTGTGAACAACTTGCAGTCGTCTCTACTACTTTCACCTTCTACATGAATTCATATCTTGTGTATATTGCTACATCACTTAGACATTTCCCAAGTCTTTCCACCAAGGGTGACCGCATGCTTGTACCGGTTTGGGAATACTATGATCAGTTGCCTCTAAGATCAAGTAGGTCTCATTTCAGAAGGGTTCAGAACGCTTTCTTTGGTCATTATTTGTGTCAATTTGACAAGAACTTGAAGAACAAAAGAGTCTTAGATGAAGCATGGGAAAAGGTGAAAGAATATGGTTGTTTGTTTCTCCAATTTCCAACTTTTACCTACATAAGAGTTGGATGCTATGGCGGGCAGCCTTACATGCTCCCACTATACCCAACAGATAAGATTATTCTCATGGAATTGGGAAGGCAGATCATGGCTGTGCATACACATCAATCAGTCAAGCACAAGGTTGGCATGGGTATTTCTTCCAACAACCCATTGAAGATTGGTCAATATTCTCTAATGACTTCAATCAAGGCCAGGGCTATGGAGACTGAGTTGCAGGAAATTAGACTCAAAAGATTCAAACCTAGAGCTGATTTCGATTACCGAGGCATGAAGAAGAAGATCAAGAAGACCTTCATCCATGTACATCGGATAAAAGATATCTGGGTTGATCTCCGTACCGAAAAGGAGATTCGCAAGATGGATTACTGCCGACTCACTGCAAAACAGATTGTGGATCTAAACCTCGTGAACGTGCCACAAGGTATGATTGATGATGGCAACGTTCTGGAGCCTGAGTTTGTCAATCAGAATGTTGATGAGGCTCCACTTCCTTCTATCCACTAGTCCCATAAGGAAGGCACTTCTATCCTGGATAGATTTCAGTCAGTTCTTGCCAATACCAATATCTGGCTTAAGAATAATGGTGTCAAGCTCATTAAGATTAAGGTTGGGAAAGAAGATGATTCTATAGGTCCTCTTGGGCGGAAGTCTGAAATTCAAGTAGACAACAAAGAAGGTGCATCCTCTTCTAGTACGAGGATTAAATTGCGAGTCAGCCGTGCAATGGTGCTTCCTCCTCAGGAAATAACAGTTCAAGGCAAGGAGAAGCCACAGTTGGAAATTCATGTGATTGATCCTGAAGCTTCAGAGGAAGAAACTCAATCTGATAATGCTCCTCAGTCGCTTTCTACAGAGTCCCCACATAATTCTCTTTCTTCACTTCCTATTGAGGTACCCATGTTTCCTCCTGTGATAGATGTGAGCTCTCAATCTGCCCCTTCAGTTTCAGAATCTCCGCAGAACGTCCTTCAACTTTCAGCAGCAGAACCATCTCAAGGTCATTCTCAGGAAAATTTGTTGAATATCTTTTCGGAAGATCCTTCATATGTACCTGTGTCTGATATTGATACTTCTATGACCTGTTTTGATGAGTTCATGACATCTTCATCACATCTTGTCATCACTCAGCAGACTATGGTGGCTATCCAGACGGATACTTCTCCCAAGGTCACCACAGTTATTCAAACAGAAACTGCTTCTCCCTCTATCTCAGAATCAGAGTTAATGGCTTTACCTCCATGGCTCAGTTCCTTCACTGCAAAGAGGAAGAAGCAGGTGATCTCACTTGATCCCTTTGACTACCAACGGTTGAAACAATCAAAACCTAAAGCTGTTAAGAGGGCAAAGACAGTTTCAAGGGTGACCGTTGATGAAAATCGGATGAGAGTGGCAGAAATTGCTGAACCAATATCAGATAAACTAGTTGAAGAAATGCAAGCAGCTGATTATTGGATCACCAAAGTGCAACTGGGTAAGCAGACTCATGAGGTTGTCAAGCATGATGCTCAACAAACAGTGGCTACATTGGTACAACGGTATGATGAGGTGTTGACCAAGAAAGATCAATTGGAAGTAGATAATCAAAGACTCATGGCAGCCATCTAAAGTATTACTCAACCTTCAAGTGGAGAAGGCCAAGTACCTATTTCCTCCAGGGTTAGTGAACCAATCTAAGGTATCGAGAGAGCCGCCCAAAAGGTTCAAGCCTTAGACACCTAGGTTGATCAACTGCATGACTTATGTTCACAAGTCATAAGACAGGTATTTGAAACAGGGTTCCGTGACTCGCGGCGAGTCACGCGAGTCACGCGAGTCAGCGGGCCGGGTGACCCCTGCCGGGTCACAGTGACCCTGACCCGAGCTCGGACAGGTCAAAGGGCGTGACTCGCCTGACTCGCCGAGTCCGAGGGTCGTGACCCGGCTGGAGTCACTTAATAAAGTGCAGTAAAAAAAAACAAAAAAACATAACATTTTTTAATGACTTTTTTCGCCATTTCCCTTTCTTATAACACCCGACGCCTTTAGAAAATAATAAAAGTATTTTTGGCCCTTGACCCCAAGTTGGGGGCACTGCCCCCAAACCCCCGTTGAAAAATATAGGGGGAAATCGCGCTGATAGAAGTAGGGAAAATCTAACCTCTGACTCTGATTAGGCTCCATATAACAACACAACTTAGAAATCTTGGTAATTGGTATTTAGATTTAGTATTTCAAATTTCCTATAGTCTCATTTGAAAATGTAATTCTTATACTGTAATACTGTCATACATCTTTTCAAAACTAGTTTTTCAAGTACTATATGTATATATATAACTATATTAGCACCACCACCCTGCCACCCCCTCGTCGCCATCCCCCTGCCGTCCCCAAACTTAGGCCCTTGGTCCCCCCGTCCCGGAAACATGTCCCCTCGTCTCCAACACCTATGGCTACTCAGACTGGCACATCACAAGCAGAGACTTTGGCTACTCAGTCATCCAGGACCTACCTTAGATGCCTTTCTAGGAGGCAGATAGACGAGGCTGAGCCAGAGCCTGAGCCATAGACTTGTTTTTGTTTACACTTTACAGTTACATATATGTTTGGGAACATTTGAAGTCATGGATTTTATATACATTGGACAACATTTATAACTCTATATATCTATGTTTTCTAATTCCTTCAGCTACAATTTACATTTCTACGCATGTGATGGATGTATGTTTATGTATGTGATCAAATTAGCTTCTATTTGATGATGTTATAGTGTCTTTAAGCTTAATTCAATAATGGGTGTATGAAACAAGTTTTAAATCGTTAAAAATCTCTAAATTTCAAGGGTTTTCTTATTTTGCCGAGTCGTTGCCAAGTCATTGCCGAGTCCTTGCCGAGTCAGAGCCGAGTCCGAGTCTGGGAACTTTGATTTGAAACAATGGTTAAATTGGAGATCATTGAAGATAAGTTGAATCAAATCTTGGGTGCTTTCAAACTAAATTTGGAGAAGGTTGAGGGAAATTTAGTTTCTTGGCAAAAGATGCCTCAACATCAGTTGGGCGTTCTTCAGGTGCATAATGTAATTCCTTCCAGAGTCATGTACATTGAAGAAATTGATGAGACCTTAAAGTTGCGTGAAGCAGTCTTTCAAGATGTTACCTCCCATTGTAAAAAGGCATCCTGCAACATTTTAAATCAGAATGATGAGTTGCTGCCCAAGGAAGAAGTTCTTGCAGATCTGCAACTCAAGATTCATGATGAATGGAGAAATGAGCAATTCTCAGTCGCTTCCATTCAAATATTGATTAAGTATCAAACTGAGTTGCTGGAAATCCGGTCAGCATTGGAAAAGGGCAATTCCACGCTATGCCAATGCCATGATGTCATCGTAAAGACTAGGGTGGTGGCTATGAACACTCATGAACCAGATCCTGATGAATTGCAGAAAGTTATTCAGAAGTTCGAATTGTTCATATCTTCAAGAGGTGCAACTTAAGTGTTTTTAACACTTAATTGTAAAATTCAAAATTGTAATTTCAGAATTGTAGTTTCCCTTTCGGCAAGTTTACTAGTAAAAAGCATTTTTGTAATTGCAAGTTGTCATCACTTGCATTTTTGTAATTACTTGTAAGGCAACTACAAGTCGTGTCCAATTAGAATTGTAGTTGGAATAAGTTGTAGTTAGTTAATGAAGTCATAATTAGTTGTTGAATAGGTCTTGGTGGTTGAGGGAATTTCTCAAGTTATTTAGGATCCTCCCACCTTTTTCTCGAGGCTCCTCTCCTATAAATAGAAGAGAGGGTCCTTTGTAATCTTTATCTTTTGGGAAAGCAAGCAAAAACTCTGCCAAATTTACAGCAAGAAGTCTTTGAGCTTATGTATGTGAATTGAAGGTTATGGAGAATAATAAAGAAGGATTACTCAAGTTTTGAGTCTTTGAGCTACAAGTTTGAGTTTGATTCTTTTTATTTATTCTATGCAAAGTGTTTCTAAAGGAGCTTAGTCCAATCTGATTTGAAGTCTTTGAGCTGCAAGTACAGAAGATTAATTAAAATAAGAAATCTCTAGAAGGAGCAGCAAGTCTTTGAGCTTGCGTCTATTCTTGAGGAAAAATTACTGTTTGATAAGAAATAGCAGCAAGTCTTTGAGCTTGCATTAGTTCTTGTCTTTGTGTTGAAAGAATAGATTATTCCAGTCTTTGGGCTATTCATTGTAAAATTTAGTATAGCAAAGGGTACATAGGACTGCCGATAGTCAAGTCTTTGAGTTTGATATTGCTGTCCCGTCCCGAAGGAAGTGACGGAAGTCTTTGCACTTTCAGGAAACTTCATTTCCTTTCTCTCATTTTACTTAAAAGAGATTACTGCTGTTCATATTCAATCGCTATCCTTTTCTGTGAAGAGAAAAGGATATTGTCTTTCTTGAAGAAAGAAGGAAAACTACTGTCCCATCCTGTTTTTATTTCAGTTTTAGTTAGATAGGGGGAGCCTTCCCTTAATTAGGAGAGTTTTTACTCGTGTTTTGTGGTTGAAACCACAATTTTGTATATTTCCCCAAGTGTACAAAATTTTCAACCAGCAAAAGATGTATGACGATCGACACCGGGTTGAGCGAAATTTTGAGGTGGGCGATCTGGTATACCTCCGACTTCAACCGTACAGACAATCCTCCTTGAAGACAAGTGGTAAGGAGAAGCTGAAGCCTCGTTTCTGTGGACTCTACAGGGTGGTTCGGAGGGTGGGCGAAGTTGCCTATGAGTTGGAGCTTCTTGAGGGGAGTCGGATTCACAATGTTTTTCACATGTCGTGTCTCAAGAAGGTCGTCGGGTAGCGCGTCATAGTATCCAAGGATCTGCCACCCATCGACGAAGAAGGAAAACTAATTCTGGAGCCGACGAAAATCATTGATGTCAGAGAAAAAAGGTTGAGATCACGCATGGTCAACGAGTTCCTTGTGCGTTGGAAGAATCTACCTATCGAGGATACCACCTGGGAAGGCGAGCAAATTTTGGAGCATCCAAGTCTGCAATTGCTTGAGGGCAAGCAATTTTTGGCCTGGGAGGACTATGATGTCCCCGATATAATCAAATAATACTTTATTGTAAGGCCCAAATTTAATAACACATCTTTCGAGCCCTTTATTTAATTAGATTAGTCAAGTCTTAGTTTGGTCGTGTCGGCCCATTTGTAATCCTTCGGGAAAGTTCTCGGAGCCCATATTTATGGCCGAGTTTGCAATTTGTGTTGGTATGCGAATTTGGTATTTTTCTTTATATGTGCAAATTCCAGTTGGAGTTCAGCTTGTCTGTCATTTTGGAGGTGAGAGATCCTCCCTACTTGGCATCCGCAGTTTCGGTGGGAGTAACTCCTCATCCTATTCTGCTTCTGCTCGGAGTCTGTGTAATCTGTTGTGCATATATTATCAATATAATTTCTCTTTGCATGTGCGAATCCTCAGATTATTTCTTTGGCAAGTACGAATCTCCATCTAAAGTGTCGTGTGTCCAGAACATCAATAATTCATTCCATTTCCTATGTAAACCGTACTTTCCAAGTGACAGAGGGCTCAAGGGGGAGATTGGCTGTTATTCACTCACCGTACATTCCCAGCACAACATACCGTAGATTATTTCTTTGGCAAGTACGAATCTCCATCTAAAGTGTCTTGTGTCCAGAATATCAATAATTCATTCCATTTCCTGTGTAAACCGTACTTTCCAAGTGACGGAGGGCTCAAGGGGGAGATTGGCAGTTATTCACTCACCGTACATTCCCAGCACAACATACCCTACGACCAACACTCCGTGCATAACATACCATACGGCCAACACCTCGTGCATAACATACCGTACAACCAACACCCACCAACACCTACCGTACGTGCAAACACTCACTATACAAACAAGATCATTAACTTGCACACCAAAGGGAGGGACACCATACGGACATCACCATACATCCCAAGGAGGCCACACAAGGGACACCTTACAGACATCACCGTACATTCCAAGGATGCCACGCAAGGGACACCGTACGGACATCACCGTACATTCCAAGGAGGCCATGCAAGGGACACCGTAGGACATCACCATACATTCCAAGGAGGCCACACAAATTATTCCAGAGGGGAGTTTACCGTACGTAGAGGAGCAGTGGTTGAAGAGTTTCGTACAGTGTACGGAATCTTATGCACCAACCAACTGGAGACACCAATCCCCACACGTGAGCACCAACTCAGCAAGATACTTCAATCTCTTTCAATAAGAGGCACCAACCTCTCAATTTCTTAGAAAAGAGGGATTCAATTTTCAAAGTACAATATGATAGATTATGCAAACTTCCTCTTCAAATTTTTTTTACGAATCTGCTCATACCCTTATTGAAGTCTTCACAATACTTTCTCACAAGTCATACACAAGTTCATTGAATGTCTTCACAAAATGAGATCAAAAGAATCTTATAAATCTGCTTATGTATTTGACATATATATCTGCTGCAGCCTCTTCTTAATTTGGCCCTTCATGCACACAAATGATCCTTCATTATGCTGTTCAGAGGTCTGTTGTAGGCTTGTAATCTTTCATAAATCTACTCACATGCTCTTATAGTCTTTCATAAATCTACTCACATACTCTCGTAGATCTGCTTATAATCTTCCATAAATACTTTCATAGATCATTGCCAAGCTTCTTCTTAAATTTACTCAACCTTCTTGTAAATTTTCTTTGTATGCTTTCTTCAATGCAATTAATATTTCATTGTCAACTTCCTTTCATTAAACATAATATAAATGTAATTGCATGATCACGTATGCCTCATGATCACTAACTGTCACCAGCAACTACCTTTGAAGGGAAGAATTCTTTCTAACACGTGAAAACTGCATTACATTCAAGAACTCTCTTAAGAGGCTATTTAAGGAAAAGTTTTCCCCTTTGCAAGTTCTCCACAGCCACGAGCTAACAAATTTGATTCAAGGTGCACTCAATGAGTGCAAAATAGCAAAACTTAAGAAATCTATAACAGTTAGTTTCCCGGTTAATGCTTGGTTTGATGAGGAATGTAAAATCGCCAGGAAAACGCTAAAAGGATCACTCAAGAATATCAAAATGTATAAGCAGATTTTGAGGAAGAAAAAAGATGATTTCATGAATACAAGACATGAAGAACTAATTTATCTTGGTAAGAATAATCCCAAGGCCTTTTGGAAAGAACTCCAGCCTAGAAAGAAACAAACTGAAAATAAAATTTCAGATGCACAATGGTTTGAATATGCAAGACAACTCTATGAGCAGAAATTTGAGGCTGCCCCTCCTCTTGTGGTCAGCACCACAACAAAGCTTTTTACTGTGCAAGAGGTGGAGATGGATATTAAGAAGTTGGGGACTGGTAAAGCAAAGGATTTGGCTGAATTGCAAGCAGAATATCTGAAGTGGGGGATGAGATTTCTTGCACCTCACATAACGAGAATATTCAACAACATCATGCAACATGGGTTTCCTAAGGAATGGTTAACCAGCCTACCAATACCTCTTTTAAGAGCAAAGACATCAATTATCCTTCCAATTATAGAACCATCATGATAAATCCATTGTTTGCAAAGCTATTTGGTAGTATGATAGAAAAAAGAATCAGCACATGGGCTGAAGAAAATGATAAGTGGGCAAAAGGACAAGCAGGTTTTAGGCCTAAGCATTCTACAGTTGATCATGGCATCACTTTGAGGCATTTAATTGAAAAGGTTTGGGAGAACAGGGAAGAGGCCTTTTGTTGTTTTGTGGACTTCAAGAAGGCATTTGACACGGTCCCTAGGGATAAACTATGGCAGAGAATGGAAGAACTCGAGATTCCTTTGCATCTTAGGGTGGCAGTCCACAGGCTTTATGATGAGGTTAAAGTTAAAATCAAAACTTCAACTGGCATCTCAGAAAGTTTTCGGAGTGACATAGGTGTTAAACAAGGGTGCCTCTTATCCCCTACTCTTTTTGGTCTCTATATTGACAAGCTCGAGGAATGGTTAAATTCTCAAGGTGGTGATGGGGTTCATTTAGGGGAGTTTGTGATAAGGCTTCTTTTTTATGCTGGTGACCTTATTTTGATTGCAAATTCTGCTCAAGGGTTGCAAGAACACTTATTTGCACTTAAATGCTTTTGTATTGTTGTGGGGATGCAAGTTAATATTAGCAAGACTAAAATCATGATTTTCTCTAACAAAAGAAAGCCAAATCAGCGTAAGTTCTACTTCGGAGACAATATTCTTGAAGGAGTCAAGGAGTACAAATATCTTGGATTTTACTTTAACAACAAGTTAAGTTGGAAAGGCTGCAGAAATAAGAGAACTTTAGGAGGTTGGAAAGCATTATATGCTCTCCAAAACAGATGTAGAGAGGCAGAACTTTGGGATTGGAAAACTACTCAAGTTCTTTTTGGTCTTTTTGTGATCCCACTTGTGTTATATGGGTGTGAGTTATGGGCTAGCAGCACATCTATTTCAAAGTGGAAACAAATTGAGAAAATTCAAAAGGGCAGTCTGTATTGAAGCAATAGCTATGATGCGTCACATAGGATATTTAAAGAGAATCGAAAAAATGGAGGCAAGTAGATGGCCTAAGATGGTTTTTGGAGACAGCTTGAGCAAAAGAAAAAAGACATGGACGAGACAAAACAGCAAATGGTTGAGTAAATGGGAATATTTATTTAAATGCATGTCCCATAGGCAAAAAGGAGATTAAGGCTTTTGTTATAGACAAGTTTAACAAGCATATTTGGAGTAAAGAGTTGGGGAGAAAAAAGAGCTATTATATTGAAGAGTTCAATCCCACATATGATCCTTCTCAGAAAGCGTACATACAGTCTTGAATCCCTTGGAGGACCAAAATCCTTATTGCTCAATTGAGAACCAACTCTCATCAACTTCGATGTGAAACAGGACGGTGAAAGAGGCCAAAAGAAATTTGGGAAGAAAGGGTCTGCATCTTTTGTGCCTCCGGGGCAGTTGAATCTGAGAGACACTTCATTTTGGAATGTGATGCCTACAGAGACATTAGGAACAACTCTGAAAATGTTTTGACTGTCAGCTCTTGGTTCAGTCTTTTCAATGTGGGATCCGTTGAGAAATTGGGGGAGCTCATCATCAGATTGTACAAAAAAAGAACCGAACTGCAAAAGTCAATGATGGCAAGGCTGACTGTCCCATAGGCTTTCAATGTTTAGTCTCATGGATGTTAAAAGAAGTAGTTGTTGTTGTTCTTCTATCTGTATTATCATCCTTTCAATAAACTTTTTCTAATTCTTTATATGCAGATCTGACTGTGGTCTTCCTATCTTTTTTTTATTCCATACTCCTTATTCTTTTCACATATTATACTTTGCACAGAAATTATTTCTCCACATACTCCTTATTCTATAATGATATCTTCATATTTAAATGAGGAGACACAATGCTTCATAAGGTATGCATTGCTTTCCAAAGGAGGCATCCTTTCATTACTAATCATCACTCTTTCAATAAACTTACTTTTTCTTTATCGCCGCCTTATGACTTTTGTCTTTTCTGCTTTTTTGTCTTATTCAGTATTTTCTCTTTATTTGCTTTTTATCTTATGTGCTGCACATTAATTGCATTAATAAAATGTCTGCTCTTAACTCTATCGTTACCTTGTTAATTTCTGCCTTGTAAATGAATCGCTGCTTTGACAATAGTCTATGATCTTCTTTGTAATCACCAGTCTTTGTATTGATCATTTAACATATAATCATTCAAATATTCTTAACAAACAAATCTCCTTTGTAATTGCTACTTAGACATGTGCCTCTTCACTTATTGCTCTGTAATATAACCTTGGAGTATTGGCCACTTTGGAGACTTGGTTTGCCATACTTATATTTAGCTGCTGTTCATTGTATACGAAAAACTTAACATAATAATGACTGTAATCATCTGTTCTCTTGCATGATTGTGCATTAGTTTTTCCTTCAACTCATCATGATGTCAATGACAAATATTGCGAATTGTCTAACTCTATATATCTTTAACAACATTTCTATCAACAAATTTCTTCGACATTAATGATAGCAATCTCATTAATATACCTCTGACATCAATGACAACATTTCTAACACCTTGTTGTACATGAATTTCCTTGTTCCAACCCATTCTCTCAAGTGATAGTTGGGAACATAGAGTAGTGTGTAGTACAGTATATAAATATAATTTGGATCCATGTACTCTATGCTTAACAATAACATAATTACTGCCATTGCCACTAGTGTTTGAAGATCTAGTAAATAGAAAAATCAAAGAGGAATAATCTCCATAATGGCTGCCATCTCTTCTCTTGGCTTTATTTTTAGGCTCTTTTGTTTGTCAGAGGTTTGTAATTGGCTTTGTACCTTACACACAACTTCAGGAGATGCAAGTGTGGACACTTTAATATCTTGGCATGACATTTGTGCGAGGTTAATTTTAATCAGTTAATGCCTACCCCCATTAATTTTTGTTTTGCAATGTTTGCAAACCAACTCCCCTTTCATTGACCTTGGGATAATATGTTTTCAACAAGGATCCCTTCTGCTTGGAGCCGAGAACAATACTTAAATATGTAGACTGCAATAAATGTTGATGTAATAGCGTCGGTCGGGATTCTTTTGAGCCGACTTAGACAACTAAATTGTCTAATTGGCGTAATCGGCCTTAGACAATTTAGTTTCACCAATTTGCTTACATTATGTTGAATCGAACTTGTTATAAAATAATAATTAAAACGTACTTGTAATAAACCGATTAAGATGTGAATCAGTTCTATCATAAAAAGTGTTAACATAACAAATTCATAATTATGTTCAATAAGACGTGTTGATTGGAGCATAATCGATCTGTGTGAAGAGACGTGATGTTTTATGTGAGGACCGACTTTTGAAGAAAGTCGTGCTGGTTGAAGGGACTTATTATCGGTTTTATATGATTTGTCTATCCCTCCAAAAAGGGTTGAATCATTGAGACACAAACAGATCGATCCAACCTCATCCATCAGCAGTTCGGATTCTATAAGCAGATCAAATAACATATATACTCCAGCAGATTGGGCATCATCATCTACAGCAGACCAAATCAATACAATCATTCTTGGATCTAGGAGATCGATGATCTTGTTAGAAGATCCAGCAGTTCGTATGGTGTCTTCCATACCTTGCATTGGCATCTACGGTTCGTGCATTATCTTGTGCAAGCAAATTGGCTTTATCTCCAGCCCGTACATTTTCAGTTCATGTGAAATCAATCTACCTCCATCTGCAGTTCGAATATTGTGTTTATCATCAATTGTTCGAGCATTATCATTTTCAGTTTGTGGATTGGTATTTAATTCATCTAAAGGAGCAGATCGATCACATATCATTGTGTAGAGATCGATTACATATTGCATGCTCGGGGGAGACGATAGCAGTATATCGTCTATGGTTGGGAGGGCAACCATGATCTGAATCATTGCGCGTGGTTAAACGAGCACACCCGATGATTACTGTGCATGGTCATCTTCTTGTGATCCTAGTTTTGTAAGAAAATCAACAATAAAAAATAAATTAACATATAGGTTTTAGTTAAATTAAGATAAATTAAGAAAGGAAAAACTTTGGGTTTGCAGCTTAAAAATAGATTAAAAAAATTTAAAAATAGGTATGGTTTGTTCCATGAATTTAAAATGATATACATACATATATATATATATATATATATAAAAGATGACTAACAAAATAAAGATTCAATATAGGAATTCAAATTTGCTTTGACTTGATGGTGCGTTGCTTAAATCAATGGTTGCCTCTTCCAAATGCACCAAAGGCTCCTTTAAATGCACAAATGGCTGCTACAAACTTGCCCAAATATTATTCCATTGATATTTTCTGCTCAAGTTGTCTATTGGTTTGTGTTTCAATGGCATGTGATTTTGGCTCCGATACTCTTTTTCTCTCTTCTTTGTGTTTGCAAGTGAAATGAATCTTTTTTTTTTAGTTTTAGAGGTCATGTTAAATTAATAGTTTCTGTCTTTTCTTTTTTTTCTCTTTTGGCTTTGTTTTTCTAATTTTGACATTACAACTAGGCAACAGACTCTTTCCAGTGGGACTTGCCAGTTCCAACAAGTCTGACAAACTTGACTAATCTAAGTAGGTTCATTGGGTACTTGGGTCTTGAGTCATTGGGTCTAAATTTTCCTTGCTTACTGTTGTCATTTTATGACACCTTTGGTCCATCAGTGAGAACCCATTAGAAATACGCTCTATGGACCAGTTCTGCCCCAGTTGATCAAGCGCCAAGTCAAGAAATCAAGAAAATGTTTTTGTGTTCTCTAGTCATGAGGCGGACTTTGGGCCTTCTACCTTCACCCTTGCATCTTGCCTTCGTACCTTGGAGTCCATTGGTGCATTCTCCTTCCCTTTTCCTTCTTAGGAATTCCGGATTTCGGGATTCGGGGAACCAGTCTACACGTTCCCTTTTTGGGAAGAGGTATCATGTCTCCCCGAACCCCAAAACCTGAACTTCACTTGCCAGATTTCGGGATTCAGGGAACTAGTCTATCCCATCCCTTTTTGGCAAGAGGTATCCACTCTCCCCGAACCTCGAAACTCGGACTTCCCTCGTCGGATCTTGGGATTCGAGGAACCGGTCTACCCCTTCCCTTTTTGGGAAGAGGTATCCTATTCCCCCAAAGCCCGGACTTCCCTTCGTTGCTAGATTTCCGGAATTCGAGGAACCAGTTTACCCCTTCCCTTTTTGGGAAGAGTTATCCTATCTGTAATGTCCCCACAATTTTTCTTGATTTATAACACAACAAGATTCACCCATTAAGGTTAGAATAATCAAACTTGCATAGAAAGGAAATGCTGAAAATAACCCTTTCACTTTCTGATCGCCGAGAGCCCAATATGGGAGGGTGAGAGCATATGGTGTCAAGGGGATCGTTAACTCAAATAACTGCAAGAAATGAAATCTCAAATACAATACTGGGCGACAAGCTAGCCCCTTCCACTTTCCAACGGGATAATGAGAATACTGAAAGATCACTTGGCGGTAAACCAGCCAAGAAACTGAAGAAGCAATCACTCAACCGCTTATCTAGCAGGAGGACTAGAAATGGAATTACAATCAACTCTACCGCTTATGCAAGGCGAGGACAGTATTACAATATTCAAAATAGGCGGCAAAGCCAGCCTCTTCCACTTATGCAGTGGGACTAAGAGCAATAATCCAATTAGATAGCTGTTAGTACTACTAACCAGCTTTACAATGCACAATTTGGATTACAATTTAAGGGAAATCACTATTCCAAAGATAGGCGGCAAGGCCAGCCTCTTCTACTTATGCAGTGGGACAAGAAAGAACAATAGAAACTGTTGTTAGTACTACTACCAGCATTACAATATGAATCATAGCATATAAGAGTGATGACGAAGTGCAATAACATGACCAACAACTGCAAATGAAACCAAGTCCTTTCTCTTCACACCAATGAACTCACACACCCCAAAACCAACTCCAAACACCAAAAACTCTAATTCTGATATAGTCCCTGCACGCTAAAAATACACAGACCAGCAACACCAAATCCCACTAAAACACTCACAACTCACCCAATTCTTAACCAAATGACACGAAATTGAAAGCCAATGATCACTAGGAGATAGGCAATCATTCCTAGGACAACAAAACATGGCAAAACGACCCCAATAATTGATGCATGCATTCCAAAGCGCTCAGCCACATGGTACGGCCAGCTAAGGTACGATTTTGCAAAAATAAAATCCAAAACACCATTTTAAGCTCTATAAACTTGCAAAATGAATTGCCTAAACCATAAAGAAAGATAGATGAATACCCAGAACAAGGAGAGTGACACACTGAGACCTATGACCAAAAATCCACTTCAGCACACACCGCGACCAGCAACATCAAGACTCAAGAAAACACACCAAAACATCTGAAACTGACACAAATTCTGCAATATTGTTCTTCAATCCACTCCTCTGAATGAAGAGCAATCTTTGGCTCGACTAGTTGCTATATTGCAAGCAAGAAATCAAACTATTCCTAGGAGGTAAGTGTTCCCCGAAGCTTTCACTCTGCATTTCGGCAACGTTTCATTATAAAAAATTCTTGGATATCAAAACAAGAGCCCAACACTCTTATTTATAACTTTTTGGAGCCCCAAATTCAAATTCAACTCCCTCCAAATTGCCATGAAATGAAATGAAATGGCATTACACTTGGGCATCCAAACCAAAATATCTTTTATTTGGCAAAAGTCATATTTTTCCCCTAAGTGCCCGCCCAAATAATCAATCATCAAATATAATATAAAGTCATAATCCTTTTAAATGAAAAATACCTTTAAGGGCGTCTAGAATTTAGATTATAAGTTGATAATTTAAATATCAAATCGGCCCCCTTTTATGTCTTACACAAATTACGCCTAGGCCAAGGGGAAAATAATAAAGTATTAAAAAATACTTTTATTGTCATATACTGAATAGTGCTCAAAATGATCTGAAGGCTGTAATCTTAAAAAATGCACTACCCGAAATAGCTTCTGAACCGGACCACGACAACCTGCCAAAAGCAACACTGCCAAAAATAGTACTTACTATAAATAGCATACTGCTAAAAATAGTAAGTGTTTCCAAAGTGATTTTAACCACATTCCGAGAAGCTGTTACACTAACTAAAAATAGTAAGTCCGGAAATAGTCACCCGATGCAAATGCATGTCGAACCATCCTGAAGCTTTTTGAAAACCCAGAAGGAATCTAGAATCCAAACTATCAAACTCCCACATATACCCTTGAAATCACCAAGGAATCCTCCTAGAAAATAGGAAACCCTAATTCTACTCTCAACTAGCCTGCGGGCCTTTGGAATAGGCTAACGGCCAATTGAATTGTTCACTGCTAAGAAGGGGACATTATAGTTCGCCCTCCCCAAAATTGCTTGTCCTCAAGCAATTGCAAGCATGGATGCTGCAAAATCTCTTCATTCTCTGAAGTAGCATCCTCCATAGGCACATTCTTCCACTTCACCAAATACTCCTTGTTTGTTCTTCTCCTCAAAGAACGTTCTCTGAAATCAATGATCTCCTTTGGAATCAATACCAACAGTCCTTCCTCATCCAAAGGAGGCCAATTAGAAGAGACAACTACATTGTGTCCAAGGGCCTTCTTGAGGTGAGACATGTGGAAGACATTATGAACTTTGCTACTCACTGGTAGCTCCAACTCATAAGCCACTACACCAACTCTCCTAATGACTCTGAGTGGCCCATAGGAACGTGGCTTGAGTTTCTCTGCTCTACTCTTCTTGAGAGTAGACTGTTTGAAAGGCTGAAGTCTAAGATAGACCATGTCTCCAACCCCAAATGAGCGCTCTACACGCTGCTGATCAGCGTACAACTTTTGCTGATTCTGTGCAATTTGGAGGTTATCCTTCAAAGCCTTCAAAATGTCTTGACACTGCTGCACCATATCCTTTGCCTGAGGGGCTTTGCTATCACCAAACACCAACCCAGCAAAGCTAGGGGCCTCATACCCAAAGAGTGCCATGAAAGGAGACATTCTGATGGACATGTGGTAGGAAGAATTGTAGCAGTATTCCCCTAAGTGTAGCCATCTCACCCAAGCTCTCTGCTGCTCCGAGACATAATCCCTAAGATAGCTGAAATCAATGCCATGTAACATATCATGCCAAGACAACTCTATTAAATCCACATCAGCAAACTCACTGACAATCACGATCTTGAGTAAAAGAAAGAATATTCCACTCAACCAAAAAACATAAACCTAAGCATCACTTCCCATGATGTCCCCAAAATGAAGAAGATCAATCATTGTTACTACTCTAAAATCTACCAACCAAGGAATGCCTCTACTGTCACCAATCGAAATCATAACACCAACCCGTGACTTCCATGTCTCAAGGGAAGAAACTCGAGTAGCCCAACAAGCCAAATTCACTGTAGTCAACCAACCATCATCTAGAAGTATGCATACTATCACTATGAAGTGACGGCGGTGACCTAAACTCTCCCATGTATAAGTGGGGAATAACAGGACTGTACCCAGAGGATCTCCTGCGGCTGGTTGCATAATCGTTTGCAAATGCTCAAAATCAAACTGCCCAAAGTCAGAGGTCACCAAAAAGAGTGTGGAACAACTCGGACAGCTATAAACGATCTGAAATCTCACTAAATGCATAGGAGACATGAGTGTGGGAATAGCTGAAAAACTAACTCCTCTAATCAATTCATCTCTACCATCAATCCTCAACCATGAATGGCTCATCTGCTGCCTTGAAGGAACCATCCAACACATCTTCTGATCAGAATCTGAACTCATGTGTAACCTGATCAGATTGTGGACAGTAGTGGTAATGCCCATTGTCACAACTCCAAGGCTCTCTGAAATATGAGCCATAGCATAAAGAAGTTCACTGTCCTGGACCAACTTTGGAGGTAAACTGTTAAAGTTTACAACACCAACCTTCATAAAGAGAACTCCTTGAGTTTGAAAGGTCTGAAATAAACAACAACTACTGCTGTAAATGATTGAAAACAATGAAGTGCTCTGCAAAGAGGACAACAATAGTACCAATGAAATTTCCAATTATAAGCAAGAAAGTTGAGCATTCCAATGCTCAAAAATAAATCAAAAGTGGCTGGAAAACACCTCCAAGCAATCTCCAATTGAAAACCATTACTTGCATAACCCAAGAAATTGCCCCAACTCCCTTGAATGTGGTGCAGGAGCACCCTTCAAAGGGCTCCCACCATTTGTTTTTGATTGTGTTCTTGCTTCTCAATGAAGCCATTGTATATAAAATAAGAGCCATGTGCTCATTGGTTCTAGTTAGGGTCCTAGTTGAGCTCTTAGGGTCATAAGTCAAGATTGAGATTTTCTTGAAAATAGAGGGTATGTGTGCCTTTGAGGTGTTTAGGGGTCCTTCATAGCATGGTGGTGTCCTTAGGTTAACCCAATATGGGCCTAGGAGTCAAGAAAAGCAACATTGAGAAAGTTGCTCAAAAGTTGCATGACAACTTTTCCACCTAGTGGTCAAAATCTTTAGTTTAAGCGTGGACAACCCTAATATGGGCACACAAACCGAGGAAAGGGTAGTATAAGTAGTTTCAAACCCTAAGAGAAGGGGTTGGATGTCAGATGTTGTACGACCCAAGCAAGGTGACTTGATTGTGACTGCAATTTTGTTGCCAGTCGGCACAAAAGGAGTAAAAGAAGATTGTTAATGGATTGATTTTCGAGCAAAACTGTGTGGAGTGTCTTGTATGGTGTATTTACCTCCATTGTGAGCAATTAGATTAGGTTTTGTTTTGCAGGTTGTGTGTGTTTGTAAATATTTTGTGAATTTGCTTTTCACTGTCCAGTTTTGGACTGGTTTGTGTCAATGGGCTCATAACTCCATTCCCCATTGTGGAATCACCATGAAACCATGGGGAATGATAGTACAGACCCTGTACTATAATTCAATGCAAGCAGGGCCCTTGAAAATGCAAGGAGGCCATCTAAAGACCCACTCCTAGGCGAGACTGAACAGTGCCCGGCTAGGAAGGGTTAAGTTGCAGAGGTCTTGGAGAGCAAGGAAGGACAGAGGAGGAGGCACCCTTTGGAGGAGGTGTAGAGGGGTGAGTGGAGTACCAATGGTGTGAAGGAGGAGCTTCCACAAATCCAGACAAGGTGGCAAGAGCACCAAACCTACATTGTGACCCTGGCAGGGCTAAAAACCCTCTTAAAAACCCTTAAAAACCTTAAAATCCATCTAGGGCGGTGTACGGACACTTGGAGGCCTAAAACCAGAAAAATCCTTGAGCCCTTGCCAAATGAATAGCAGGTCTTTTGGGAGGTTTCACAAGCAAATGCATCGTTTGCAAGAGGGAGCCCTAAAGGACCGAGTAGGAGGCCTAATTGGTCACAATCTTTGTAGCCCTATTTTGTAGGCAAAAGACAAAATTGTGAAATCGGTAAGGGGTAGGAAGCTTGAAACCTCTTGGGGGCACATGAATGGGTGGGAAAACCATGTAATAGACCTGACCTATCCTTGCTAAGACCTAGAAAGGTGTGGAACAAGCCAAACCCTTATTAGCCTAAGTAAGGGTTCCTTGAAACTCATGAGTAGGTGAGACCTTAGGAGTAGTTTTTCAAGTTGTTGGTCGGTGGATTGGGCAAGGTCAGGGGATTCCTCAAGCAGAGGAAGTCCTAGAGACCCTAGGGGTGGTTAGAACACCTGGTGATCCAAGGAAAGGATCCAAGAGAATAGACTAGGCTAGTCTATCCCAAATCCCATCCCATCAGATTGGTATCAGAGCAAGTTAAAGATTTTGTGGACCGTGTATGTCTCTGTATTCTGGTGAATCAGTAGGGGAAAGCACAATGGTCACTAATGCAGAGCTGGCTAGGGAGGTAGAAGAGCAGAAGGAGAAGAATAGACTCCTTGAAGAAGCTATGAGTGAGATAAGGGATAAGCTGCAGGAAGTGGTGGATCAGAGGACACAAGGACCTTGGGGTGAGGACACCAAGGATAAAGGCAAGAAAACTATAGACATAGATGACATTATACCTGAACCAGATCCCTTGTTCAATGAAGAACCTTTTGTAAAGTCTATTAAGGCTTTGAACACCAAAGCTTTTGAAGGATTGCCACATTTCAGTGGAAGGATGGACATAGACACTGCCATGGAATGGATTGAGGGTATGGAGAACCACTTTGAGTGTGAGGGAGTGATAGAGGCTCAAAAGGTTAAGGTTGCCAAATCAAGATTAAGGGGAGCAGCTTTGACATGGTGGAAGTATCTGCAAGAAGAGAGAGTTAGCATGGGGAAGCTACCTATTGCAAATCGGAAGGCCATGGTGAGTAAGATCAAAGAGAACTACTTACCAGAGGATTATGAAGTCCAACTTCATAAGAAGAGACAAGGATTGAAGCAAAAAGACCTTGATGTGACCTCCTACACCGAAGAATTTCAAAAGCTTTGTCTTAGATCCAAAGTCCAAGAAGATGAATCTATTAAGGTGGCTAGGTATCTAAGCGGCCTAAAGTGGAACATTCAAGAGGAGATAAGCCTATGGACTCCTACCACCGTCCAAAAATGTCATCAGCTTGCTGCCAAGGTGGAAGAGAGGAACAAAAGGAAAGGAGACTCTAATACTAGGGGTAGAGGCAAAGGTAGAGATCAAATGAATCACCGAGGTGGTTACCAAAGCAAGGCAAATAAGTAGAAGAACCAAGGAGAAGCCAAGTTGACTGAACATGGCAGTGTAACCAATCTCAGGGGAGGCCATTCTAGAGGAAGAGGTGCACAAGGTGGTCCAAATAGGGGTAGAGGTACCGGCAGGGGTAACTCCTACTTTGCAACTATGAAATGTTACAATTGTGGTCAATTGGGACACTCGGCCTATAGATGCCCTGACAAGCCTACCTCATCTAACAGTGGAAAGAGGGTTGCTTATGCACATGAAGATTCTTCAAGCAGCAAGACACCTGAGGTGGACCATATTGAATCAGAGATTGGAGAAAATCTAATGTTCAATAGGGTCTTGATAAGACAGCCAGTTAAGAATGAACCTAAGCATAGGAGAGCATTGTTTAGGGTGAGATGCAAGATCCTTGGTAAAGTTTGCAAGGTGATAGTTGATTCAGGGTCAACTGATAACATAATATCAGAGGAGGCAACCAAGAAGTTGAAACTCACAAGGATACCCCACACTAACCCATACAAGGTGACATGGTTGAATCAAGAGCAGAGTGCGCTAGTCAATGAACAGACTTGGGTAGTGTTTTCTATTGGAGGATACAAGGATAAGATTCTTTGTGATGTGTTACCCATGGATGCCTGTCACTTATTGCTAGGTAGACCCTGGCAATTTGATAGGAAGGTGATCTATGATGGAGAGGAGAACTCCATTTCCTTCAAGAAGGATAGCAAGACCTTTAAGATTCAATCTTTGACAGAGAATGAAGAGGGAACTTCAAGAACACCTAGTGTCTTATTGGCTACTGGTAAAGAGTTCTTACACTTGCTACATGAGGAGGAGATAGTGAAGTGTGCCATCTTTGTGAAGCCAAAGGGGGAAGAAGACAAGTTGCAGGCAGAGGTACCCAAGGAGGTGAAGCAAATGTTGCAAGAGTATAAGAACATAGTGAGTGATGGAGCACCTGCAACACTCCCACCAAGAAGGTCTATAAGCCATCAAATAGACTTTGTTCCCGGTGCATCCCTACCTAACAAAGCTGCATATAAGCTCACACCTGACCAAAACAAGGAGGTAGCAAGGCAAGTGCAGGAGTTATTGGAACAAGGACTGATCAAGAAGAGCATCAGCCCATGTGCAGTCCCGGTAGTGCTAGCATCAAAGAAGGGAGGCAAGTGGAGACTTTGCACTGATTCAAGGGCAATCAATAGGATCACCATAAGGTATAGGTTTCGTATTCCTAGAATAGAGGATTTGATGGACTGTTTAGGAGGTGCTATGCATTTCACTAAATTGGACCTTAAAAGTGGTTATCACCAGATTAGAATTAAGGAGGGAGATGAGTGGAAGACTGCTTTCAAGACCACAGAAGGATTGTATGAATGGCTTGTGATGCTATTTGGACTCACCAATGCCCCAAGCACCTTCATGAGGTTGATGAATGAGGTGTTAAAAGACTTCACAGGCAGGTTTGTGGTGGTGTACCTAGATGACATTCTCATCTATAGCAGAACCAAAGAGGAGCACCTTGAGCATTTGAGGTTAGTCTTAGAGAGGTTGGATGAGGAGAATTTATCCAGCAACCTAGAGAAGTGTGACTTCTTGAAGCAAGAGCTGGTCTACTTAGGATTTGTGGTGTCAAAGGGAACCTTGAAGATGGATCCAAGCAAAGTGGAGGCAATCTTGAATTGGCCTGCACCTAGAACAGGGACTGAAGTTGGGAGTTTCCATGGTTTAGCTCAATTCTATAGGAAGTTTGTGAGGAACTTCAGTGGCATATGTGCACCAGTCCTTGACACCATAAAAGGAGGCCTTAAAACTAAGTTCAAATGGACTGAGCAGGCTGATAAAGCATTTCAATTATTGAAGCAAGAAGTAGCCACAAAACCTATCCTATTCCTACCTACTTTTGACAAGCTGTTCACATTGGAGTGTGATGCAAGTGGAATTGCAGTAGGGGGTGTATTGAGTCAAGAGGGAAGACCTGTGGCATTTTTCAGTGAGAAGCTTAATGAAGCAAAGAAGAAGTACTCAGCCTATGACCTAGAGTTGTATGCATTAGTGCAGTCTCTAAAAAAATGGAGACATTACCTACTCCCAAAGGAATTTGTGGTGTTCACAGACAACCAGGCTTTGAGTTACATTAACACTCAAGAGAAGCTTAGCAATAGACATTTGAAATGGATGGAATACCTCCAATCCTTCACCTTCACCATCAAGCATAAGAAGGGGCAACTCAACAAGGTGGCAGATGCTTTAAGCAGGAAGTTGTTGATAGTTCAAGAACTACAGTTGCAGAGCATAGGAATAGAAGGTTTCAAGGACCTCTATGAAGGATATGAAGACTTCTCATCCGCTTACAAGGTTTGCAAGGAGTTTGAGAACCATTTCCATGGTGAGTATGCAGATTACACTCTCCAAAATGGTCTCTTGTTCAAAGGTAATCAGTTGTGTGTGCCAAGAGGGTCCATGAGGGAAAACCTCATCCAAGAGAAACACAATGGCAGTCTAAGTGGACACTTTGGAATCAACAAAACCTTGGATTTAGTACAGAGGTACTGCTATTGGCCCAAGTTGCCAAGAGATGTGAAGAGATATGTGGAGCAATGTGGTGTGTGTCAAAGAGAAAAAGGAGGATCAAGTAATGCTGGTCTCTATCAACCATTACCGGTCACAAATAGGCCTTGGGAATGCGTAAGCATGGACTTTGTAGTAGGACTCCCCAAGACAAAGACAGGTATGGACAGCATCTATGTGGTAGTAGATAGATTTTCCAAGATGAGCCATTTCATTCCATGTGGAACTACGCATGATGCTAGCTATGTTGCACATTTATTCTTTAAGGAGATTGTAAGGATTCATGGACTTCCTTTAAGCATTGTTTCAAACAGGGACAGCAAGTTCATGGGCCATTTTTGGCAAACATTATGGAGGAGACTTGGAACTAACCTCTCATTTAGCTCAGCTTACCATCCACAAACTGATGGTCAAACTGAAGTCATCAATAGGGTGTTAGGCAACTTGTTGAGGTGTTTAACTAAGGAGTATGGGCAGACATGGGATCTAATCATTCCTCAAGCAGAGTATGCATATAATGATAGTGTAAATAGGACCACTGGAAGAAGTCCTTTTGAGGTTGTCTATGGCAGACATCCAAGAGGAGTGTGTGAACTCAGGGAACTTGGTTCCATGGAGATGAAGAGTGGGCAAGCAGAGGACTTCACTCAAACCATCAAGGAAGTCCAAGAGCAAGTCAAGAAAGCCATCCTTGAATCCACTCAAAAATTGAAGGCCAAAATGGATGAGAAAAGGAGAGAGGTTCAGTTCAAGGTGGGTGACTTTGTGATGGTCCATTTGAGCAAAGCTAGGATGCAAAGTGGCAAGCCTACTAAACTACAAATGAAGAGGGTAGGACCTTGTAGAATTCTGGCAAAATATGGTGAGAATGCCTATAAGGTTGAACTTCCTTCAGACTTAGCCATTTCACCAGTCTTCAATGTTGCGGATCTGATCATGTACAAGGGTGAGATAGAAGGGCAGACTGAGAACCAAGCCAAGGTACTACAAGACTTGGATGTGAATGCCTTACCTCAAGTGAAGCAGCCTATACCAAAGGAGATTTTGGAGTCAAGGGTGAAGAAGTCTACTAGACACCAGGTCTACATGGAGCACTTGGTGAAATGGGCAGGTCAACCTGTGTCTGAAGCTACTTGGGTGGAGGAGAGCAAGTTCAAGAAGCTTGGCATTGATCCGACTGTTCTCACTCCCCTAGTTCCTTAGCTTGTTGCAGAGGGGGAGTATGGTGCAGGAGCACCCTTCAAAGGGCTCCCACCATTTGTTTTTGATTGTGTTCTTGCTTCTCAATGAAGCCATTGTATATAAAATAAGAGCCATGTGCTCATTGGTCCTAGTTAGGGTCCTAGTTGAGGTCTTAGGGTCATAAGTCAAGATTGAGATTTTCTTGAAAATAGAGGGTATGTGTGCCTTTGAGGTGTTTAGGGGTCCTTCATAGCATGGTGGTGTCCTTAGGTTAACCCAATATGGGCCTAGGAGTCAAGAAAAGCAACATTGAGAAAGTTGCTCAAAAGTTGCATGACAACTTTTCCACCTAGTGGTCAAAATCTTTAGTTTAAGCGTGGACAACCCTAATATGGGCACACAGACCGAGGAAAGGGTAGTATAAGTAGTTTCAAACCCTAAGAGAAGGGGTTGGATGTCAGATGTTGTACGACCCAAGCAAGGTGACTTGATTCTGACTGCAATTTTGTTGCCAGTCGGCACAAAAGGAGTAAAAGAAGATTGTTAATGGATTGATTTTCGAGCAAAACTGTGTGGAGTGTCTTGTATGGTGTATTTACCTCCATTGTGAGCAATTAGATTAGGTTTTGTTTTGCAGGTTGTGTGTGTTTGTAAATATTTTGTGAATTTGCTTTTCACTGTCCAGTTTTGGACTGGTTTGTGTCAATGGGCTCATAACTCCATTCCCCATTGTGGAATCACCATGAAACCATGGGGAATGATAGTACAGACCCTGTACTATAATTCAATGCAAGCAGGGCCCTTGAAAATGCAAGGAGGCCATCTAAAGACCCACTCCTAGGCGAGACTGAACAGTGCCCGGCTAGGAAGGGTTAAGTTGCAGAGGTCTTGGAGAGCAAGGAAGGACAGAGGAGGAGGCACCCTTTGGAGGAGGTGTAGAGGGGTGAGTGGAGTACCAATGGTGTGAAGGAGGAGCTTCCACCAATCCAGACAAGGTGGCAAGAGCACCAAACCTACATTGTGACCCTGGCAGGGCTAAAAACCCTCTTAAAAACCCTTAAAAACCTTAAAATCCACCTAGGGCGGTGTATGGACACTTGGAGGCCTAAAACCAGAAAAATCCTTGAGCCCTTGCCAAATGAATAGTAGGTCTTTTGGGAGGTTTCACAAGCAAATGCATCGTTTGCAAGAGGGAGCCCTAAAGGACCGAGTAGGAGGCCTAATTGGTCACAATCTTTGTAGCCCTATTTTGTAGGCAAAAGACAAAATTGTGAAATCGGTAAGGGGTAGGAAGCTTGAAACCTCTTGGGGGCACATGAATGGGTGGAAAAACCATGTAATAGACCTGACCTATCCTTGCTAAGACCTAGAAAGGTGTGGAACAAGCCAAACCCTTATTAGCCTAAGTAAGGGTTCCTTGAAACTCATGAGTAGGTGAGACCTTAGGAGTAGTTTTTCAAGTTGTTGGTGGGTGGATTGGGCAAGGTCAGGGGATTCCTCAAGCAGAGGAAGTCCTAGAGACCCTAGGGGTGGTTAGAACACCTGGTGATCCAAGGAAAGGATCCAAGAGCATAGACTAGGCTAGTCTATCCCAAATCCCATCCCATCAGAATGAGAGCAAACCATAAAGTGAAGTGACTAATCTGCAACTAGTCAGCAAGCCCAAATCTGAAAATCTGATCCATTCTTTTCCAAAGAAGATGCCCAAGAGTATGCATTTGATCAATGTTCCAAACCTTACTTAGATTTCTCTCCAATCCACCTGTAGGTGAAACAATGGAAACACACAGTGGCTGGTAAAGAAAGGAACATCACCTTTAAGTCTGAAATCTTGATCCTTATCACTCCAAAGGTCACTCCTATGACTCCCTGTAATCTCTATCAGTTCTTGTTGAAAATCCCAAGAAAGGATATCCAACCGCAAAGAAGGACTAGTATATGCTAAAACATTACTCAATCCAAAGGACAGATTGTCAAGTGTATAGATTTCATATTTATATCCTTTCTCCAAATCTACACAAGAAACAAGCTGGTAACTACTTTCCCTTACTGCTGTTCTGAAAATTCCAACAAGCTTAAGAACAATGTTTGGAAACCTTTCAAAATATAAAGTGTAGAAGTCTCTATGAATCAATTCATCCCATGAAGAAGCAACATCTCCAACTATATATGAAAGGCATGCAAGACTACTCATCAATTCTGATTTGGTATGAAGTGTCCCACTTGTTGGCCAATTCCAAAACTCAAGACCACACTTACAACTCATCATGTTGTAAGGAACAATGATACTTCCTACTTTCATATCACTCCAAATGCATCCTCCTTCTATCTCTTCATTTTCATATGTCATATCTAATGGCTTCCCAAGAGGGTAGCCAATCACCTCATAAAGTGAACATGAATCAAAACCAAGCTGGAAAGCACACTCCAATTAAAGTCCTGGATCCCACACCTTGCTGTTTTCACCAAGTGCAATACTTCAATCGCGAGTGGTTCCATCATCCAACTCAAAAACTGGATTGTCATATGTCTTCTCTATACCCATCTCAAACAATGGGTTATCATTGGAAACCACAAACTGACTTCCCAAGCTGCTATGATGAATACCAAAATTAAAATCTTTGTCATACCTTTCAGCAGTGACTCCATGGCTGCCCCAAGTCTCATGTACCTCATCTTCGAAGCTTGTCTCATCATCATTATGCCCAACAAATCCCAAACTATGTTTTGATTCCTTGCCAAGATGAGGTGAAGGTGATGAAACAATGCTAGGCTCAATTAGAGAGGAACCAAAAGAATTCACACCTCCTTGTGGCTGATCTATCATGGCTGGTGCTATAATCTCAATGACAGTATCTTCTTCAATCTTCATCTGCTTTTCCTTTGAAAGCACAGGAGTGCATTCAACACCATCATTAGCTCCATAAGCAACATTAAGGGGTTCATCATGCACAACCTCAAATATTGATTTTTCTTCTTCTTGAATGACAACCTCATCAATGGTAGGTGCATGCATGACATGGGAATCATCATCAACATTCTCAAGCTCCTCACTTGAAGTTTTTCTTTCCTCTTCTTGAGCAAATAGAGTAAGAGCTATCTTATGGTATTTTTTCTTTGCAAACTCGGTCTTGTAGCATAATTTCAAATGGTGGTTCATGAAACAATTGAAAGGTAATTCTTCCTTAATGACTTGAGGAAGTGTATCATATTCCTCAAACATGCCAAGAATTTCTTCTCTAATCTTCTCCTCATATGAACGAATCATTAAACTCTGAATTTATGTTGAAAGCACAGGATGGCAGGAATAACCGATTTCTTTGTCACTCATGGAGAATTTGATCAACTGGGACATCATTTCCATCATAGTATCAAACTTTTTCTCAACTCTCTCCACAACCCCAATGGCAACATTCTGATGTGATATTCTCTCTGCCATTGAATCCACTGAATCTGCTAAATCAACTTCCTTATCTCCGTTTCTCAAAACCTCTGAAAAGGTTTCTTCTACTGGCACTGATGGTATCTGATACTGTTGCCTTCTCTGCTCCCGGTTGTAGTATCTAATATCTCCAGCACTCAAGGAACCCTTCTGTCACACAGGCTGGCAGGATGTGTGGCTTTGATACCATTGTAATATCTCCACAATTTTTCTTGATTTTTAACACAACAAGATTCACCCGTTAAGGCTAGAATAATCAAACTTGCGCAGAAAGGAAATGCTGAAAGTAACCCTTTCACTTTCTGATCACCGAGAACCCAATATGAGAGGGTGAGAGCATATGGTGTCAAGGGGATCGTTAACTCAAATAACTGCAGGAAATGAAATCTCAAATACAATACTAGGCAGCAAGCCAGCCCCTTCCACTTTCCAGCAGGATAATGAGAATACTGAAAGATCACTTGGTGGTAAACCAACCAAGGACAAGCCAAGAAACTGAAGAAGCAATCACTCAACCGCTTATCCGACGGGAGGACTAGAAATGAAATTACAATCAACTCTACTGCTTATGCAACAGGAGGACAATATTACAATATTCAAAATACGTCGCAAAGCCAGCCTCTTCCACTTATGCAGTGGGACTAAGAGCAATAATCCAACTAGATAGATATTATTACTACTATCCAGCTTTACAATACACAATATGGATTACAATTTAAGGGAAATCACTATTCCAAAGATAGGCGGCAAGGCCAGCCTCTTCCACTTATGCAGTGGGACAAGAAAGAACAATAGAAATTGTTGTTAGTACTACTACCAGCATTACAATATGAATCATAGCATATAAGAGTGATGAACCAAGTGCAATAACATGACCAACAGTTGCAAATGAAACCAAGTCCTTTCTCTTCACACCAATGAACTCACACACCCCAAAACCAACTCCAAACACCAAAAACTCTAATTCTGATATACTCCCAGCACGCTGAAAACACACAGACCAGCAACACCAAATCCCACTAAAACACTCACAACTCACCCAATTCTTAACCAAATGACACGAAACTGAAAGCAAATAAGAACTAGGAGGTAGGCGATCATTCCTAGGACAACAAAACATTGCAAAACGACCCCAATAATTTATGCTTGCATTCCAAAGTGCTCAGCCACATGGTACGGCCAGCTAAGGTAGGATTTTGCAAAAATAAAATTCAAAACACCATTTTAAGATCTATAAACTTGCAAACTGAATCGCCTAAACCATAAAGAAAGATAGATGAAATACCCAGAACGAGGAGAATGACACACTAAGACCTGCGACCAAAAATCCACTTCAGCACACACCGCAACCAGCAACATGAACACTCAAGAAAACACACCAAAACATCTGAAACTGACACAAATTCTGCAATATTGTTCTTCAATCCACTCCTCTGAATGAAGAGAAGTCTCTGGCTCGACTAGTTGCTTTATTGCAAGCAAGAAATCAAGCTATGGCTAGGAGGTAAGCGTTCCCTGAAGCTTTCACTCTACATTTCGGAGTCCCAAATTCAAATTCAACTCCCTCCAAATTGCCATGAAATGAAATGAAATGGCATTACACTTGGGCGTCCAAACCAAAATATCTTTTATTTAGCAAAAGTCATATTTTTCCCCTAAGTGGCCGCCCAAATAATCAATCATGAAATATAATATAAAGTCAATCCTTTTAAATGAAAAATACCTTCAAGGGCATCTAGACTTTAGGTTATAAGTTGATAATTTAAATATCAAATCGGCCCCCTTTCTATCTTTACACAAATTACGCCTAGGCCAAGGGGAAAATAATAAAGTATTAAAAAATACTTTAACTATCATATACTGAATACTACTCAAAATGATTTGAAGGCTGTAATCTTGAAAAATGCACTGCTCGAAATAGCTTCCAAATCAGACCACTGCAACTTGCCAACAGCGGCATTGCCAAAAATAGTACTTACTATAAATAGCATACTGCTAAAAATAGTAAGTGTTTCCAAAGTGATTTTAACCACATTCCAAGCAGCTATCACACTTACTAAAAGTAGTAAGTCCGAAAATAGTCACCCAATGTCGAACTGTCCTGAACCTTTTTGAAAACCCAGAAGGAATCCAGAATCCAAACTATCAAACTCCCACATATATACCCCTGAAATCACCAAGGAATCCTCCTAGAAAATAGGAAACCCTAATTCTACTCTCGACTAGCCTACGGGGCTCCAGAATAGGTTAACGGCCAATTGAATTGTTCACTGTTGAGAAGGGGACATTACACTATCTCCTCGAACCCCGAAACCCGAACTTCTCGTCCTTGCCAAATTTTGAGATTCGAGGAACCAGTCTCCCCCTTCCCCTTTTTGGGAAGAGGTATCCTATCTCCTCAAACCTCGAAATCCGAAGTTCTCCTATCTCCTCCCTCATCCCTTCAGACTCTAGGGTTCCCAACTCCTCTCCCTTTGCAGCAGTTTCTTGAGGGCCTAACGTCCAATCTCCAATGAACAACAACACTTCCAGATGGCATGATCAACACTCAAGGCTCTTAATGCTCCACCAACTCCTGCGACTTGTTTACTTTCATTTGTGGAGCTATAGGGGCGTATTTAATGTTTTTTGCAGTATTGCCATCAAGGGGAGTCCAAGGCCATGCTTATTTATGGCTACTTGATGGCCTTCATGTTAGGTCTATATGCTCTGACTTTGGAATGTCTGGCAATCTACCTTCTAGAAGTACTTTTCTTTGTGTGATTGCCTTGTCTGGGTATGGCCAAGTTGCTTGCACACACAACTATGTCAGGTACGACCACTTCCCTATCTTCCTGTACACACCAGGGTCAAGGTTTCTTCTCTTTGACCATCGGTCTCTTCTCTACAACCAGTTTGCTCTATATAGGTTGTTAAAAGGTTCTCTCCCTACTAGCTTGAACTACTTTCTGCTCTTTCACATCTCTTGAAGATTTGTATACTTTCTTACATTTTTGCAACTGTAAGTTTGGCCATTGGCCTGAGAATGAATTGGAATCATCATTCTTGCCACTCTTCAATTTATGTATGTTGTGTATGTTTTCTTACCTTCATTATAAGTGTATGTTTTGTGGCTTTTTCTCACATATATGCTGTGTTAATTTGTTTCCAAGTGTGACTTGTGGGAATTCTTCTTCCCTTTTGACATTCAACAAAACCTAACCTCCATATATGTGTTTGCTGCCATTCATGCAATTGAAGTTTGTGCATCTCCAGGGTATTTTGATTGATTCTTCATGTCATCTTGGGGCGAGGAGAGAGACATCTCTTATCTTGGTGCATCACCTCCTTTCATTTTTTGCACTTCCTTCTTCCCTTTTCTTCTACAAGCTGTTAGAGTAGGTTTAGAAGTAGAATTTGGAGTGTTGGGTTGGTTCAACACTTGCACCTTGATTGAGAAGGAAGCCGGCCTTCTCCGGAGATTCAAACCCCTTGTGCAAGGTCCCACACTTTGGGGTTGTTTCCATGTTTCACAAGGTTGTTAGGTTGATAGCACAGCAAGTGTGCAAACTTTTGTTACAACACTTATCTTGGGACTCACTGAGTCTCTATGAGTCTATATGAATGTTGTAGCTTTGATTGATATGCATATTAGCCATTTGGGTCTTATCATATGTTTGTAGTTCTTTTGTTGCTAAAAGGAACTAGCCTACATATAGCTTCACCCCACTCTATCAAGATGAATGTGATTAGCTCTAAGAGAGTGAAGAAGCTTGTGGCTGTACGCAATGCTTTACATTTGAAGGATCACAATATGATTGAGTGCAAAGAAAGTTTAATGACATGGTGGGATGTAGAGCTAAATGGGCTAGCATAGATTGATGAGGATCAAGTTGCACATACAAAGCTGGTCATGGTCCAGTTGTAAGAGCTAGATGAGTCTAGCAGTTCCAATGATAAGTCTACCATGATATTTGTGTCAAACAATGAGTTAGATTAGCCACTGTATTTTGTAGCTTAAACTTGATGAATAATTAATGTAATATAAATATTTTGGTCAATTCATGTCAAATTGTCAAACTTTTTATAATTCCCGTTTCTTTGTACCCATATTATTTACAGAAATGATTAATTACATAAATCATTCATCAAATTTAACCTTAAACTATTAGCCACTTTATTTTGTAGCTTAAACTTGATGAATAATTTATATAATATAAATATTTAGGTCAATTCATGTCAAATTGTCAAACTTCATATAAATTCCAGCTTCTTTTATCCATATTATATACATAAATGATTAATTGCATTTGTTTTTCTGTTTTTTGTCATTAATTTTAAAATATTAGTTTTTATATATTATTGCAAGTGTCATCCACTTATTGTCCTATGCCCAACCTGGTCCTTGAAACTGGTAGCGACACTAATTTTTTTTAATTGTCATCCAATTGTATCTATGGTAGAGAGCCCTGAAATTTGATGTATCCGAGCTAATGTTGTACTTGTTTCAAATATCATATCTACTTCCATGCAACCTTGTCACGTGTACTGGGGGTATGATATATATTATTAGTATCTTGATAGATTTAGAAATAATGCTATAGCCACATATAACCATCTATTAAATAGAACCCAATAAGTACATTAAGTATGGGACACACCCTTTTTTTTTTTTTTTTTTTGATAAAAGTGGATAGAACCACTGAACTATATTAAATTTTAAAAGTTTTTTACCATGTCTGGTTCAAAAAGCACTGAAGGGAAAGAACCAGTAAGAAAACCCTTCAGTTTTGCTCAAGTAACACAAGCCTATTCTACCCAATACCAAATGCCCATTGGCATAGTACATCAAAAAACCCATCCCAATTACATAAACCGCATTAGATATAAAGGAAGCCGCCAACAGAAGCATATAGAAGGAAGATTAAAGTATGATCACCGAAGGATGCATATCCATTGCTGCCAAAAAACACCAGTCTGAACCACTCCTGTCTATGAAACACAATTCTCCAAACCACTGGTTAGAATGATACCACATAGCAGAAATGAAACCAAAATCAGAGACCCTGTCAAAATAAACATTGTGATCAAGCATAGCAAAACCCACACCAAAGAAAAGCCACACCAAATAAGGAGGTTGATGAAGACTACATCTATGCCCTTCTTTACTTCAAATATTCCAAAACCGAGGAAGGGATCTCATCCACACTTACCTCCCGCATATTAGCTTCACTGTCAATGGCTAAGTTAGCCAAGAAATCTGCAATCTTATTCACTTCCCTATAACAGTGGGAAATCAAAAAGGAATCAAAAAAATCTAATTTTTGCAAAATATGATCAAGTATATATTGTAATTGCCAACAATTCGACTTCTTTTTCATGACACTTTGAATAATAACCATAGAATCACCCTCAATTATCAAGTCCTTAATTCCCAAAGATATAGCCATATCCAAACCAAAGGACAAAGCAAAGAATTTTGTACAATTGTTAGACTTGAAACCAATCGCATGACAACGAGCCTGAACAAATCTTACCTTATGATCATAAATTACCATACCTGCCCCTGCCAGGCCAGGGTTCCCACGAGAAGCACCATCAAAATTCAATTTAAAGTGCCCTTGCGGAGGAGGTTTCCAGCAAGCAAAATTTCTCTTACTTATAGCATTAGTCTTATTTAAAATAGATCCATGAGAAGGTAAAACTGATAACATTCTCCAAACTTGAGTTACCATACCATCCCGATGAGAAAAAGAGGTAAGGGTTTCCAAATTCTTATAGATAAAAGACAAAGCAACTTCAGAGATGGAAGATTCAATCCTCAATAAAACCTCAGCCAAGGAAGAACTTGTTTGTTTAAAAATCCTATTATTACGCTCTAACCAAATATTCCAAATCACAATAGATGGAGAAATAATCCAAAGACATGCATAGAAAGATGAGGCAAACAGGAGAGGCCAGGCTCTAAAGTGGGAAAGGAGATCCTTACCAATAACAAAGGATAGATTAAGCTTTTCAAACAACCACTGCCAGCAAGCATAGGCAAAATCACCATGAAGAAACAAGTGTGCAGAGGATTCTAAATTTTTATTACAAAAGACACAAGAAAATATTGCAGTAATACCCAACCTGTCCAACCTCATTCCTGTAAGGACCCTGTCCTGCACTACTAACCAAGCGAAAGCACCAGCCTTTGGGAGGCAAGCCATATGCCAAAACAACTTGTATGGCCAAGTAGATAAATCTTTACCAACCAAGAGAGAATTATAGCCATCCTTAACTGTGTACTTACCAGAGATATTCCTTGTCCAGATAAGCTCATCGTCGGCATCAAAAAGAATTATTACTCTCTCCCCCAACATCTTTTCATATTCCAATTTCACATTTTGATCAATATCTAAAAACTCAGTTGATTTCCATTTTGCCACCTTAAGATTCCCACTATACTCAATTTCAAAATAATCAGCCACAAAGACACCCCAAAGGGAAGAAAGAGTGGAAATTAAAGGAGACCAATCCCTCGCGTTCACCAAAGGGGGATGTCCATTCCAAACTTCCTCCCAAAATCTGACCTTTCTACCATTATGAACAATCCATGAGAGATGAGGCAAAATCACTAATCTACATTTACATAGAAAAATTCCAAATAGCTGAACGAGACGGTAAATTAGAAACTTGAAAAACATACTCTCTTGGTCTGTTATTTAAATATTTAGCAAACATAATTTGTGCCCAAAAGGAGAATGGTCTCTCATAGAATTTCCAAACCAACTTAGCACCTAAGGCTAAATTTTGACTTTCTAGACTCCTAATGCCTGTGCCCCCAAGGTTTTTAGGCAAACAAACTTTATCCCATGCTACCAGAAGGAGTTTCTTCTTACGTTTTTTATTATTACTCCAAAGGAAGGACCTAAGAGTATCTTGCAAACTAACAAGAACCGCTTTCGAAGACTGCAAAACAGACATGAGATAAATAGGAACAACATTTATGACAGACTTAATAAGAACAATCTTACCAGCCAAAGATAACCATCTATGATTCCAGAATAGGATCCTTCTAGAGATAACCAAAATGATCTTATCCCAAAACTCAACTCTATCCTTCTTAATGAAGAAAGGTATACCAAGATAAGAACAAGGAAGATTTCTAGATGCAAATCCCCAAAAACTCTTCAATCTATCCTAAACCAATTGTGAAGCATGAAGGAAAAAAATCTTTGACTTATCAACATTGACTCTCTGACCAGAAAAGGATGCATAATTCTGTATTATCCCCTTTATCACTCTTGCCTCACCCAAAGAGGCCTGACCAAATAACAAGGTATCATCTGCAAACAAGCAATGCGAAATGCTTTGTGGAACATTATGAATCCTAATTCCCTTCCAAAGCCCTCCCAGCTTAGTGGCTCTTATAGCCCAACTGAACGTTTCAACTAGAAGAATGAACAAGAAAGGAGACAGGGGATCCCCCTGCCTCAAACCCCTAGAAGAGGAGAAAAAACCACAAGGGGAGCCATTAATTAGAACCGAGAACCTTGCAGAAGAAATACAAGCACGAATCCATTTGACCCATGCCTTGGAAAAGCCCAATTTAAGTAGAACAACACACAACGCCCCCCATTCTACTCTATCATATGCTTTCATCATATCTAATTTGAGGATCATGGCCGGGATTCTCTGAGTAGAAATAGAATGCAGAACCTCATGTGCCACTATAGCTCCCTCTGCCGTCTCCCTTCCTGGAACAAAACCACCTTGTTCTAAAGAAATGATCCTAGGCAGAATTTTAGCCACCCTTAAAGAAATAGCCTTGGTAAAAATCTTGTACAAAGTATTACATAAAGCAATAGGGCGAAAATTAGCAAATGTCTTGGTAACCTCTTTTTTAGGAATAATTGCAATCATTGTAGTATTAAGCTCTTTCAAAATAGACCTATTCCTTCTAGCTTCCTCAAGGGCCAATAAAACATCATTCCTCACAAAATCCCAGCATTTCTGAAAAAATAAAGGAGTAAATCCATCTGGTCCCGGAGCCTTATCAGGGTTCATTGCAAAAACAACATTTTTAACTTCATCCAAAGAAAAAGGAGACATCAACATTTTATTATCTTCCGAAGATACCAAAGAAGGAATATTAGAAGAAATGTTATTATGAAGATCTCCATGCTCCGAAGACAATAGTGACTTAAAAAACCTAACTGCCTCTGAAGCAATATCCTCATGTTCTGTTAAAAGTCTGCCATTTGGACACTCAATACAAGATATCCTATTTCTACTTCTCTTAATTTTTGTTGAAGAGTGAAAAAATTTTGTATTTTTATCACCATCTGAAAGCCAGATCTCCCTGGATTTTTGTCTCCAATAGATTTCTTCTCTGGACAAAACTTCTTCAAGCTCTACTTTTAGCAATTTTAGTTCATCAAAAACAAGAGGCACCATACCATGTTGAATCACATGTGAATTAAGACATTCAATCATCTCTTGAATCCTCTGTTTTTCCAGAAAGATGTTCTTTAAATGCAATATATTCTATTCTCTAATATTAAATTTCAAAAATCTCGACTTCTTAGCAATCTGAAACATTCGGGATCCAGAGCAATAAGGAGCAAAACTCCACCATTTTTTGAGCAAAGGCAAAAAGGAAGAATCTCTAAACCACATAGGTTCAAATTTAAAAGGTGACTTAAAAGGAGTTTTATCTTCCATAATTGATAGAGAAATTGGAAAATGATCTGACCCCGAAACTGGAAGAATAGAGGAAAAAAATTCAAACTCTGAATCAATCCAAACATCTGATAACAAAAACCGGTCTAACCTTTCTGCAATCTAAGAAAAATCTCTTCGCATATTTGTCCATGTGAAAATCTCATTCTGAAACTGACAATCAAAAAGACGCATGTCCTTAATGAACATCCCAAAGTCTTCCATAATTTTTTTATTAAGAAGAATACCTCCTTTCTTTTCTCCCAAGTCAGTGATAGCATTAAAATCCCCCCCAAAGATTATGAAGGGACCATGCCTTAAAAGGGGAGGAAATCCTCTTAAGTTCTCCCCATAATTTAGTCTTCCTTTGAATACCAGAAGGAGCATAAATATTAAAAAGCCAAAACTTAACCTTCGAAAGCTTGCTTTTAACTAAGGCCAACATCCAGTTTACAGTAGAAGCAACTAGCTCAACCTCAATGTTATAGTTATTTCAAAGAAATGCCAAACCCCCTGACGCACCACAAGCTGGAGAGGAGAGGAATTCCCACTTTCTCCAAGAAGAAAAAACCAAATCAGCAGACTCCTTTGACAATTTTGTCTCTTGCAACATGAAAATATCACACTTAACTAAATCCATCTGGGACTTAATTAAGCGCCTCTTGTTAGGGGCATTTAAGCCCCTAACATTCCAAGATATAATTCTCATTGCTCTCGAGGAGAGACCGAGGCTCCCCTCTTTCCTTTAGACGGAGAAGACTTTCCTTCTCCAAAACTACTTTGAAGATTACGCTTCACAGCCCCTGACCTAGTCACAGGAGGACTGATAATAGACCTCTTATTCCTCTTGCCCTTAGGAGTACCACTTCCTTTCATAGCATCACCAAGAGAAACCGAATGCTTCCCTTTCCCAACACCAGGAGAAAGAGACAAAGTTTGCTAAATCCCAGCATCAATCTCCAATTGAGTCTTTCGATTCTTTGGAGGCCTACCCCTACCAGGAGAAACCACAGGTGAAGCCCTAATTAGAGTAGTTTGAACAATTGGTAAACTCTTACTTGACTTAGGAGAAGTCATGGCTAAATTATCTATGATGCCCACTTTTGATGAGGCCAAAATCTCAAAAGGGTTAGCAGATGCAGAAATAGGAAGGGTCGATTTAATTCCCCCCAAGTCATTCTCAATGGAACAGATAACCCTATTCGTAATGTCCTCATCCATCTGATGCTCATGATCTTTAAAAAGATTGTTCACTTGGTGAACCAGATTTTCATCTGGCACAATAACAGGAATGTCCCCCAACTGAATATTATTTCCTAAGGTGGCGTTATTATCCACATCCACATCAACATGCTGCGAAGAATTAGACACCAATTCTTTGACTTGTTGAGCAAGGATAGCATCATCAGGAAACCCTAGAGAAGAAACCCCAACATTAGACTCTAAAACAACCCTATCTTTCTTCGCAAAAATCTGACCAATCCCCTGACAACTTTCTAAGCATTCTTTTGACTTCACGGGACAGACAGGATTCCCACCACCATCATTTAGTGACTTATCCAAGAAATTCGAGGTAGTGAGATTTGGAAGTAGATCATCAACATTGTTGTCCCCCGAAACCACAATATTCTGGTGAGCTACTGTCTTATCCTTACTTGTAAAAAACCCTACAGACTCTGGATCGTGAGACAACATAAACCTCTCGCTTCCCAACATCCCTCATAGCCTGGTTAACCTCAAAAGTAGCGGGAGGTTCCCAGTGGAACCATTAACTAATAGTTTATCCAGAAATAGATTATCGTTACTACCCAAGCAATGTTCTGCCTTATCCAGAACAGAGGATTTCGAAAAATCCATAAGGAAAGGAGCATCTAATTGCAAGGAAGTTTTACCAAAGTCTTTCTCCAACTTATTAATTGGTTGTTTACAGATACCCTCATGAGATTTAATGATACAGGTTCGAGGGCAAACATTATTAGGGTTAGTCAAGACACAAATTTTTACCAAAACCTCCCCCTCCACAAAATCAAATCTTGATGACAAGAAAGAACCACAAGTATTACCAATTTGTTCCCAAACCTCTGGGTCCATAAATTCAAATGGTAATTTGGGCAAGCCAAACCAGAAAGGAACTAATTTAAAGCTTGACCAAGCAGGGACATAAAATGGTTTCCAAGCCGAAACAAACACTAAATTTTTACCAAACCAGTAATGTGAAGATTTTAAAACTTCATCCCTAATAGAAGAAGAGTTGAAAACAATAATAAATGCATTTGCAGAGAGTAATTGAAAATAACGCATATCAGACCACTTTTTCTGCAATTTATGATGAAATTTAGATAAACTAGTTGCATCCCCCCATATTTCCCCAGAAATAGCATGTGTATGCAAACAATGGTCTTTCAAATCCACAATAGAATCAAGTAAATCAATGCATGGAATAGGAGCCCATACCTGTGAAGACCCACCTCCTAAATCAGAGCTGGTTTGATTTTCACTTACCTTATCGTCTTTTCCTGATGTCGAAGATTCCCTTACCTTATCCCCCCTTTGATGTGACGAAGATAACTCAAGCGGGCTACTGTTAGATTGTTTGTCCATCATCTTTTCACCAGTGTTCAGCCGAGAAGCCCTAATTGCCTCATTTACAGATGAAAACTTCACAACTTTCGCATAGGAAGGTTTTCCTCCCAGCTCTGTAGATCGTTTACCCGGAAGCCCCTTTAAATGATTTGGGATAAACTTTTGCCGTGGGCCCTGACCAAAATGCCTACGATCCAAAAATCGTCGATGCCCTTCACCAAATCTGTCCATACTCCGCCAATTTCCACTGCTTGGACCTCTGAAAAAACCCCGAAAATACTTGGAGACCGGTTTGAAATTTCGTAAGTCTGCCCTCAACCAATTTTGCACTGCCATATCTACCCATTTGCCCTTCGTAAAGACCAGCTGTGGGACATGCGGCTGATCTTCCCAGCCCACATCAGCCCACGCGCAAATAACCCTAGATTCGTCCATGTCTTACAGGCAGAAGAGCAGAACTTGAAGAATACCAAAATGTGGGTATGCTGCTCTTTCAGAAAAAAACTCGGACAGTTTAATCAAACCCTAATTCTCTGGTTGATAAGCAATAATAGTAATTAATATAGGGAGGTTTTAGCTATGGTTCCATGAAGGTGGCTTAACTAAAAAATTTCAGTAGGTGCTGCTGAAACTTTGAGTCTTCTACAATCTTATCAGCCCCATAGATTTTATAGCAGTTAATGGTAGAACATTTATTGGAAAGTGGTAATCCCATGATTTGCTTAAAAACTGTACTAAGAAGGAAAATCTAAAATTTTGTTCCAAAATTTGCTGGAAGGAATCCAAAAAATTCAAATGCCTTCTAATGATATCACATGGATCAAAAATCCCTAAGAAATTTCCAGCCACACCTGATAGGCAGCCTTTAAAAGTCAAGGCAAAAAAAGTTGGGGTTCCAAGTTTTCAAGATAAGATTCCAAATAATCCTTTAGTAATTGCTTTATCATTATATGATTTTGAAACCTAAAGCCCCGTTCATGGAACTATATTCTACAATATGAATATTTTGACATTGTTTGTTAGAAAGGAGGGGTCCAGCACAATGGAAAAAAAATACAGTGAAATGATACTTTGTTATCTCATCTGTCATATTCTAGAATCAGAATTTCAATAAATTTAGTTTTGAAGGCTAGCAATGTATTAAATTATTTAGTAGTAGTTGGTTGTGCATGCATAGCCTATTCTTTATTTTCTTATGCTTATCTAGCTAGTTTATTACTTCTGTCTCATCCATGTTTATTAGAAAAGTGAAATGAGATTGTCACAGGTGCATCTTGACCACAAGCATATGGGTTTAGGAGGAGATGACAGTTGGTCACCTTGTGTACATGATGAGTATTTAGTGCCTCCAATACCTTGCAACTTTTCTGTAAGGTTCTCACCTACAAATATATCACATTCTCCATACACGGATCTTTTCTTCTCAGTACTTCCAAAATAGTGATGCAAAAGGCATCTTTAATGTTGTGACCTTTTGTTGAATGCTTCATCATGCCCAAATACTTCCTTTCCAAAGTTCTTATGTTTACATGAGATATTGTATTTGTTATTATTTAATTTTGCAAAATACCTTAGTAATATAGTGCTTGAAGCTTGTTTAATCTTATTCTTATAGTGAGATATGCAATGCATATCAGTAAGAATTTGAAACATATTTAGTTAGTAAGATAGTTACATTTTAAATGAAGTGAATTTTGCTTTACGATTTTATGTATGTTGAATAAAGAACATTTTTTCTAGAAACTTAAATACTGAATTTTTGTGTGCGTGACTTTTGCTAGTTAAAAGGTATAATTTTATAATCATATGAACCGAAGATACGAAGTTCAAGCCCCTTTCAATTGACCAGCCATTGTTCAAAAGCCACGACAAATCAAAATTTCTCCTAAACCCCATTAAAGGAGACTATTCTATCATTTGCTAATATGTCAGTTCATATGATAAATTGGGCAATCACATTCAAAGCAAAACAAGGAAAATAAATCAACGAGGTTTTTATTTTATTGATCGTTAAATACTTTTTGTGGTTTTGAAAATGGCATTGATCTTTTATTTGATAATATTATGGGAAATTGATATTTGTGGCAAAATAATTGTGATTTATGTTTTTGCAAGATAGAAGTTTCAATTTATTATTTTTGTTAAGTTGGTTTGGAGAAACTCGACAACGTTTTTTTTTTCTTAAAAAAAGGCCTTGCTAAATATTGTGTGATCCATGGACAATGTGTGAAGTCAGTTTGGTCAAGATTGTCAAATATTGATTAATGGTGCTTGTGTAACGACAGAGCTGTGTTTTAGACACCTATTCAGTGCTGAGTTCAAATCTCCTCAATATTACAGAAGAAAAAGATTGTCAATAATTATTAGTAAACCTCAGTCACACTTGAGTGTACCCTATTTCTCTTACGGCACAGCCTTGCCATTTGTCTAGTTGAAATAATCGAATAAGTCATTAATTAGAAGCTTCAAATTCAAAGATTTCATGAGAGAAATAAGCTAATAATCAAGCAAAAAATTAATATGATAGATGTTTCAGCACTTTTAAACATGCTTGCAATTGCCTTGAACTTGAACAATGATAGACACCATGTAGGGTGATGAATTCATAGTTTTTCTTCACGTAAAATTTTGCTATGTTCCCAACATGTGTGAACCTTTGGGATTGACAATTCAAAGGCAGAGTGAATATATCAATGCAATTATGAAACTTTAGGTCCTACTATGGAGGCCTATTGGTAACTAATTCCATTTGCTACACTAGAAAACATCCAATAACAATCTTGTCATAGATAAACAACTTGATCCATATCATTTTGAGATAATAATTCAGTAATATTTAGTACTCTATGTTCATTTCTTCTATGCCTATTTCTCATGAACCTACTATGAAGAGTGTAAATTAATTTGTTCCTTCTTTGGGAATGGTTTTTAAAATCCTTGAGATGTCAAAATGACTTCTCAGCTAAGAACAAGAGTTCATCTCATACAACTTTGACCAATTGATTGTTTCTCAATTCATTTGGCTTGCGCAAGAATGTTGGTTTTGGGTGCTTAAAGAAAATGAAAGATAGTCATGATCAATTTGATGAGATATATTTGTTAGGACAATTAAAGCTCCATCTTTTAAGATGGCCTTGAGGTCCATGTCATGTTCTACTAGGTTTGCTTAATATATTCTCTCGTTAGCACTTGACAATAATTTAATACCTTTATTAGTTGGGTAGTTGGAAAACCTTTTTTACTCTTTAAAAATATGTTGGATTTCATTGTTAATTATGCTCACTCTAGTTGGTAGTTTACAATAATTTAATACCTATATTGGTTGCATAGTGTGTAGGCCTATTTTGTTCCTTAAAAATCATTTAATTTTGTTAAAGAGCTCACACATAAGTAGGATTTGTTGAACCCTTCTTTTTCTTGTTATTTTCTAGGGTTCCTCTTAACAATGATCTTATGCAATCATTTTTCTTTGGAAATATTAAGCCCATCAAGTAATGCTTTGATTTTTGCTATGTTATTGGTTGGTATACCCATATCCATTGATATTGCATCACATATTTCTCTTCTGCCTTGCATTTTTCAACCTAAACCTACAAGGCGTGAGTTTCCTTTGGGGCACTAGGAAAAATTAATCATAGAATTGTTGGAGTAAGCCAAGAATCTGAAAGCATGAAAACAAACTTCTACTAGTGAAATGATAAACACAATAGGCTATCTATCATATGATATGAAGAATCTATAATATGTAAATAGATGTCTTGCATATATAGGCAAGGGAGAGGAGGTGAGAAGGTAGGAGCGAAAATTTGACTACCCCTCCAAAGGTGGCACACTTGTGAGCTCACTTGGCAAGTGTGTGTCCAAGTGGCAAGTATGCATGCACTTGGTGTCTCAAAAGATGAGGACACGTATCTCAACCACATGAGGTGAGACAAAAACATAAAATAGCTTAAGTAAACTTAAGTGTTAACAGGTCAATCGTTGAAAGATGATTAGCTCACTAGTTTAATAATAACACTATTTACACCAACGTCCCCCTTTAAATGCAACTTAGGGTGTAATGTATACATGATGATTAGTCTCAACTACTAGACCATGTTAGGTACTCGTAAAAATTTCTCACAAAGCAATGAACGGGAGAAAACCCTGTGGGAATAAAACTCCTCTCCAAAAATGAAATGGTGGAAATGAAATGTATAAGTGTGAAGAAGATAAGTGATAGAAGGAAGGACTCGTAATAATTCCTCGAGGACTACTTCTAACACAAGTACAATATTGATCCCCCATAGGAGAGAAAGGGATGTCATGTGAACCCCCAAAAATGTGAAGTAATGAAATCCATGAGAGGAAATGCTTCCTCCCAAAATTGACAAGAGAAGAAAAAAGATGTAGCCTCCCCTCAAGATGATGCATGTAGTGTTGGTAGATGCTTGACATTGGATGCTAAAGATGATCTATGAATGTTGAACAACATTTCTACCCTTAGGAAGAAACAACACCACAAATATGTGCAAGATGACTTGGCATTCTGAATAGGAAGATGTAGGAATTACTATGAATGTCTTTGAATTGTGCATATGATCCAAAGATTGAAATGATGCCAATGAGGGATGCTCAGTGATCTCCAAGACAATGTTATGAAGTGACAAATGTTGATATGATGGATTAGGTATCATATAAGATTCAAGAACATGGACAAAGGATGTATGGTGATAATTGGACCAATGTGAATCTGATACTGTTCTAGATGATGATGATTGAGTGAAATATCCCCTGCAGTAGATGGACTAAATATGCAAGGAATATTTACTAACAACTAGCTGTCTAATTGTTGTTCTAGTTATCAGTTTGTATCACTTGCGTGTTATGTGGCTTTTTGAAACCATGCATGTGTATTTGAAATTAGAAGAAATTAGAAGAATTGGAAATTTGAATGATTTAATGAAATTAAAAGAATTGGAATTTGAACTTGAATAAGAGGAATATGAAATTTAATGAAATTAGAGGAATTAAATGAAATTACAATTTGGGGATTTGGAAATGGAATTAGAAGAATTAATTAGTTAATTAAATAATTTAAAGAAACTATTTAATTATTTAGAAATTGAATTTAATTAAATAATAAAGATTACTTAAATTAAAGGATTAAAATCACAATTAATTAAATAATTAATATTTAGAAAAGGGGTTAATGATTAATTGATGATAGAAATTGAGAATGAATTTATTAGAATAATAAAGATTATTTAAATTGAAGGATTAATAATCACAATTAATTAAATAATAAATATTTAATTAATCATTAAAAAATGGGTTAATGATTAAATGATGATAGAATTGAAATTGGAATAATTAATAAGATGACAAAGAAATATGAATTTAGAAAAATAAGATTAATTAACTTAATTAAAGAATTAAAGAATTATTTAATCAATTAGACGAATAATTAGTACATGATCAATGAGACATTTTTAGGTGTCTACAACAAACACACTCCAGAAAGCCCTCGTGACCATGTCGTAGGAAAAGAAGAAGAATAAATAATTTTAATGTCCACGAGATTTAACAAAGTCTATGGGACAATCAAAATTAAATCTATGAAACAATATCCACTGCGTGCCACTAACGGAAAACCATTATTATTGGTGATGGAAAAAACTTGATTGTTGTATAGGCTTGCATTTTTTTAAGTACTATTTAACTTTAAAATAACTTGGAAAGATCACTATACTTAAAATTGAGACATAAAGACAAACTTACTCGGTTCTATTGTATATAGATTAAATATTAACACTATTTTTGATAACCTTAAATAGTGGAAGCACTATAATCCCTTAACAAGTGTTCATCTAAAGTTTGAATTTGTGTAATGGAACTTTTAAAGTGACTTTATTATCAAATCTACCGTCTATAAGAGGAGATGTACAAGATGGTGAAGCACAATCAACAAAAATAATAGGAAAGAAGTAAGGGAATTACGCATCCCTATTTAAAATTTCTCTTATGAAAAATACTATCCAATTCAAATAGGTAAGGTCTAAATTGTTAGATGATGTATGTTTAAATGTTTCCTATGACTACACCATTTGAAATAAGAGATTGGGTCATATATCCCATAAGAGTATTGACGACACAATCTAGTTGTTTGAATAATGAGAAAAAAATATAATCTCAAATGGTTTTCAAATTTTATGTAAATGTAATAAAATAAGTTATATTCATGTTCACCGAGATATATCGTAGAAACAATGATGTTGCAAAGGAAATGTGATCTTTTGTTGAGAATAAACTTCATACATTGTAGTTAGATGAATAAGAAATCTTATACAATGCACTTGAATTTTTTTGATAGAATGCCTCAAAGAGATGTCATATCAAGGAATGAAATGAAATGATTGCAGAATGTTCACAAATGGATTTTGCAACGAAACTCTTTAAAATCTTTGAATTAATGAAGAAATCTCGAACACATTGTATCATTTGCAAGCTATGTTTGTGTTCTTATTAGTGGAGTAGGATTGTACATAATCACAAGAGTGACCCTTATTGCATTACATGCATATGCTGGAGCTATCTTAAACCTTATTATTAAGATGTGAGTTAGACCTGTGGTGGTAAGCCAAATCCCCTTCCATGGAATCACATTCAAGTGTGAAAATGTATAATTTTGTTTTTCCAAGCAACTAGAGTTCTTAGTCTAGGGTTTCGGCATGGATAAACCATGATTCTATAAATCTTGGCCTACAAGCAAATGCTTAGTGGATAGGGCTTATAGGTTGAGTATTTCCAGCCCTACATTTTAAGATACCTAGATGTAGTTGGATTAAATGCTGTAATATAAAATATTACATGCATTTTGTGTAGGAGACTGTACTTAGGACATTTGAACCTAGCTATGATTTTGGTAATTCAATAGGTTCTACTGTTGGATCACTGGTCTCGATAATTTGGTGCTACTAATGTTGTTGCTATTGAATCCGCTACTATCGTGGGATATGAAACAACTGGATATGCTTATGTGTACTACTCGGATGCTAATGGGAGTGGTAGAGGATGGATCGTGAGACAAATAAAATATTCTAATGTGAAACTTCGCGGCAAATTTACTGAAGCGTGAGACTTTTGCGAGAACCGTGAGACACTTCCGGTGACAAAAGAAAAAAATATTTTTAGTACCAAATCATTATTATATTATTCTATTTTTATTAAACTCTTGACCTTGAAAACAAAAAAATTATTAAGATTCATTGTTATTATTATTATATTTAGGATTTTATGTTGAGACACTTTCAATCCCCATAATTTATAATATTATTTTTAATCTATTATTATACTACTATTTTATAGATTATTTTGTATCAATTTTTATGTGGCAAGCCTAAACTGAGAAATTCTACGATAAGAATCACACTCACAATATAATTGCAATGTTTAGGCTAGAGGCCAAGCAGCTCATTGCCCCTGAGTGGACTTGCAAATCTAAGGTGCACAAGTTTAGGTCAAGATATGATAAGGACTTACAAAAAATGAATATTACTTCTTTAGGGTAAGATACATGAGTTTTGATACAAAAATATCAAAAATGTTGAATTCCAGAAAACCACATTCATTGAAATGTTGTTCACAATTCACTATTTAAACACATCTCAAACTTCCTTCATCACTTTTATGCAATACATATGAACCTTTGTACTGCTTCACATTTGCATCGCACAATATACACAATCCATTATTTTATCTACTTAATCATTCCATCCCTTATAAACTATCCACAACCACAATATTATCAACTAGGTTGGCCAAAACAAGTGTAACATGTACATGCAAAATGGTTAGACCAAAAACCAATCTCCAAGACAATGCAAAAGACAAATGAAACATGTGAGGGATCACACCATGTCAACACACCTTCTAGAGACTTCCAAAATAGCTCTTATGCAACCACATGCTACCACATGGACCAAAATACCATAGGTCAACCTTAAATAATAACTTTGTTAACTTGCACCAACACAACTGATTCAATATTCTTTACACACCACCAAACATACTTGTAGACGACCAAAATAGCTAAACAAAACATCAATGAACCCAAAACAATGAACCACATCATTCTAACCAACTAAAGACAAAAGAATACAATGCATCTTGCACATTGTTACTCTATCATTGAACCAACTAGAACCCATACCTGAATATCTTCAACAATAAAACACATGAGCATATGAAATCTGAAAATATGATGAGCATATATATTCATAAGTATCATACTACAACCGCATGATTATCTAACTCATATCCACCACAATTCAAACCAAAGACCTGACTAACAAATTGTTCACTGGAATAGTCATACTTCTCTGAATCACAACTGTGGACCACAAAGACTACCACTAGAGGTTTGGAAACACCACAATAAATCATTATTTGTCATCTCAAACATCTACAAGCAATCTCCATACATCCACTTAAATATTTTCCATCTAGTCATTAAAAAATATTTAATTTTACTTTATTATTTATATTATATAATTTTATAATTATTAATAGTTATTTTATTAAGATCAATTATAATTAATATAACATAAACATATCTAAAATAATATACAATCTTAAACTAATAATTAAGTTTAAGATTAATTTTATTATTATAATTATAATTATACAAATTTTATATATAAATTAGGATTATATTCTTACAAAAAAATGTATATTTTTACTATAATATTTATATTATATTATGATAAATATTATTTTATTGAATTAAAAATAAATAAAATTGTAAGGTAAGTTCTACCATTATGGGAGTAGAGCCCTCTATTGACAAAAAGAAAGAGATTACATCCATGGAGAAATTTACAAATTTTTAGTGGATTTATTGAAGTAAGAGTTATAGTTAATATTACTGAAATATAATTAAAATAATATGATTTTAAAATAACAATAATTAAAAATTATAATAATTAAGAATTATAATAAATATTTTATTACAATACTATAAAAACAAGTACTCTCCACTACGTGGCACTTGTTTTTTAAGTATAAAGAAATCTCAAAAATATCTAATTCCTAAAAATATTCTCCTATAACGCTCATAATTTTAAGAAATCACATTAAATAAAAATCATTTTTTATACATTATAAGGTTAAAAAATTCACATGTTTTTATAAATAAAAGTAGCAATCTAGGGTGTTGACCTTTTACAATCAAAAGCCCCAAAGGCAAAGAAACACAAGCCAAAAATAGGAGACTTGTAGCTTCACACAGGTCATTAAAAAATCACTTACAACACTACCCAAGCCATGAATAGACCACTTACAAATTAAAAATAACCCACATCAAGAGTGGGTAGGACTCAAGCCCACAACTCAGGGAAGAGTTTGGGAAGAGGAGGAAGAATTGGAAGCCTAAAAAGTCAAGTGATCACCATTAGCATTCTTCCACCAATTAGCAATATCTTTATGATGTGAGAGAGCACAATTTGTGGCCAAGTGATCAATAGAGAAGCATCAACAGCATCGAATGGGGAGAGCCTCGTAATCTAGCAACTGAGTCCATAGACTATCCCCAACCATGAGAACCACATCCCTAGGAAGAGGTGTTGAGATGTTAATATCGATCGAAATACATGAAAATGTAGAATAAACCATGAATGGATTGGTATCATCAACCTTCAACAAGTGAGCAATAGAGTTTCCAATGGCCTTATAACAAGAATTATCCCAAAAAAGTAGGAGAATATTGTGAAGACGAACCCACATCGAATGCACATTAAGTGGTTCAATAAGAGGGTTAAAGGAAGTTGTTTAGGGTTTGATCGAGAGAGAGTTCACTCCCTAAGCCCACAACTTGCTCAACACCAAGTCATGATCATTAGAAGAAGCAAAATAAGTAAATTAAAAAACCCTTAGCATAAGGGAAGAGCTCAATGTTACCAACAACTAAGGGCTTCCAAGGATCCATCACTCAGTGATGAAGTTCTAGGATAGAAGGCTAAAGACCAACAAATATACTCACCAACCCACAACGTTGGTAGAAATCCATATTTTCTACCACATATTGGCTACAAACCACAACAGAGGAGGTCTTAGCACAAGGAAGAGGACAATCTTTCCCTCTGGGAGGATGAGCAACAACAAATTTAGCAACACAAGTAAAGCACCATTTACCAATAGTAGAAAAAGGCCTTAGCGGGCAACACTTGCAATTGCCCCATGAGGACTACCATCCACAATATAAATAGGTTTCCCAAAGGGACCACAACCAACGACCCCAATAGTAGGGTCAGCACCCAACCCACTCATAGCCTAAGGATGAGAGAAAAACGCACTCCTAATGGCTCACCTGCAAAAGCCACAGTATCCCTTAAAGACACGACAAGAGGAGGGGTAGGTAGAGGAACCTCCTAGAAAATAGTCTACAAGGCAACAACATTGATAGAGTTTGAAAATTCCTTGACCAGGAGAGTCATTCTAGGAGAAGTAAGCGCCATCTTCCAAAAAACAAAAAATTCACATGTTAACTTTATAAAATTTATTTAAAAAATAAAGAAATAAATAAAATCTTGTAATTGGTGGAAAACCAATTTATTAATAACTAGTTAATGCTTGAATGGATAAAAAAGCATCTCTATGGCAAGTACTAATAATGAATATCTTTTAATTCACCTTTAAACATGTCCAAGAATAAATAGTCACATCAAAATTGATTTTGCACTCATGCAGAAAATAAACTTGAATATTTTAATGTGTAGACTACAATTAAAATACGCAAAATAAAATCATTTTAAAAAAATGCTAATTAAATTGTTTGATTAACTTCAAAGATGGATCTCATCTAAACTATTAAAATGAAGACTATACAATACTTATCTAATAATTTCAGCTTTAGAAAGCTTTCAAAATGTTATCTAAAATTGTTTCAAGAGATGGAAACATAGAAAAATAATAATAATAGTGGAATATAACTATTTAGTTGCTTATTACAATAGTATGAAGTTACAAGAACTTAAAATAAGTGTGCATGTAAATTAAGAAACAAGAAGATAATACATTTTAAATTAAGGATAGATTTAATTTTTTTCCTAGAATACTTCTTTATTGAATACCAAATAGAGAATATTTTGTCAACTTCAATCCATAGATAGAATTTCTTATCATCCTCTTATAAGAGAATTTGCTTGGTTTCTAAGAATTTTACCTTTATGAGAACAAGGTTTCTTTTACTCACTTTCAAAAGTATAAATAAATAAATCTAGTTTTCCTAAAATAAAACGTATTTTCTATCTCTATAGGAAAATGTTTATTATAAGCTACCTAAAAGGGAAGATTCCAAATTCAAATGGTATGATCTTGCATCATTTTCCCCTTGTTTGAAGAATGAGATTGGTGGAGGATGTGGAATAATGTTAATAACTAATTTGAACATAAGCCCATCCCATGATACTTTTGATATTTATGTAAAACACATGGCCTAGAAGAAAGAAAAACAAATCTCTTTATCAATTTCCATTAACATATAATAGTTGTCACACAAAAAGCTAAATAGGAAAAAAACTAAGGTAACTTAGAGATTCAAATCTTGAGTTTAAAATTAATGTCCTAAAAATTTTGAGACCAAATCACATTCCTTAGATAAATTAGAGAAATCTCAAAGACTGAATGTGATTGAAGACTCTTATAGATGAGTAGAAACAAGAGTGGCTAAAAAAGAGTAAGAATATACTTATTTAACACCATATTCAACAAAATAAAATCTAAATCTAGCATTTCATAGTTGATTATCAAGGCTCGTGGCACACTGGCAAGTAAATTATCTTGTTTGTAATAAATAATATGTTGGAATCAATAAACGCTGAGAGGGGGGGCTGAATCAGTGTTTTGCAATTTTTAACTTTGACAATCTATCCTTTAAACCACTTAATGCATATGAAAGAAATTAAAGGGTAGAAACAACACCATAATACCAAGCTTTTTACGTGGAAACCCAATTAAAGGAAAAACAGCGGTGGGATTCTAACCCACAATATTAATATACTCTGCTAAAAGTATAGAAATATTGCATAAGGGGAATGCACATGCGTTCAGGCACACTGCCTAGAGCTCACTGCTCAATGTTTACAAATAAGGGCTACAACCCGGAAGGCTTACTGCCTTACAAATGTTTGTAAGAGAATACAATATATTTTGAACTATTAAATAGCATCAACAAGTGCCTGAGTATAGTTCTAGTTAAACACAAAATATATTCTTACTCTACTCTGCAATACTGCTCTAATCTGATATTCTACAACATATCGGAGCACCAATCTACATCTTGCGCATGTGAAATTGCGCACAATCGATCATTCACACATCTCGTACAATCTTCTATCACCAAAATGATCAAATAAACCTCTTATATATCTGCATCACCAATTTAGGTCACCACCACGTCGGCTTCAAGAACACGTCACAAAAGATAAAACGTATACACAAGTCACCTCAATTTGATCAGAAACAACTAAGCTGACTAAAACAAAATGTCCACATGATCCCCACATGCTGGC